>NC_090932.1:795981430-796284461 GCF_040938575.1 Ambystoma mexicanum | reverse complement strand
TGTTTCCTGCAACAACGCAATATCAATCTTCTGCCTTTTCAAGTACATCATGACTTTGTTTCTCTTTAAGTAACTGTTAAGTCCCCTGACATTCCATGTTACGATCTTAAGGTCCCCCATGGCTCATGAGTGTCTTCTTGCCTTCCGTGTAGCGACTCCCCTTTGCCCACGTGATACAGATACAGCTCGCCATCTTTACTTGTAGCTTCTTGTACCAGCTCAAACTCTCCATAACTATGTACACAGCAAATTCCCAACTTCCCTCCCCTCCCTCCTCCCGTCCCTTCCCCAACATCACACACCCCAACTGCTGCCCAGCTCCATTCTCGGAGCTCAGGCACCCCCACATCTAGCCCTGCAGCACCAAACAATGCACAGAGCTCAGTAGGGTGAAGTCGCCCTAATGGCCACTTAACTAAAATTGTTGTGGGGTAAAGAGATCCGCTCTGTAAGGCTCCCATTATTTCAATAATAACTGCAGTGCTTATAACATCTAGTGCAATAGTCTGACCTTCTCTACTGAAGGCTGCGCAAATGACTATATTCAAGTCCCACGTGCCGCGCCATCTTGTGGCACCTTCCTCGTGCATTACTTATCTCTTCCGTGCTCTCTCTCCGTCCGAACTTCTGACTCCTGGGGACATCCCTGCGCATCGAGCCATCCCATGGCATCCTCCGGGGTCTCAAAAAACAAAGTTTTGTGTTTATGAATGACTTTCAATTTTGCCGGATACAGTAACATATATTTGTGGCCCGCCTCTCTCAATCTCTGCTTTACCGTCCCAAAGTTCATGCGGCTACGCTGCACAGACAGGGTATAGTCCGGGTAGGCCGTGATGTTTGCTGCTCCTCGTGTAATCGTTCCTCCCTTGTGAAAGTGTTCTAATATCCTCTCCCGATCTCGGTAATTAAGAATTTTGGCAATCACCGGCATATGCGGGTTTCCCGGCGGCGGCCTCCTTGTTAGAGCTCTATGTGCCCTTTCCACTGCAAATCCTTGAGATAGGGCTCCTCTGGGTATCTCTTGACATAGCATGGACACAATAAATTCTGTGGGATCGTGGCCCTCCAATCCCTCCGGCAGGCCCACGATGCGGATGTTGTTTCGTCGGGCGCGTCTTTCCGCCTCCTCCGCTCTGCTCTCCAAGTTGCCCACTCTTTGTATCAGGGCATGCAATCCGGCCTTACGGGAGGCACAATCGCGGGTATTCAGGCTAACTTCCTTCTCAAGGGACTCAGTGCGCTCCGCCAAGGCCCTGACGTCTTGTCGGAGTAGATTAACATCCTCCTGCACCTCTCCGACCTTGAGGTCCAGTGCCGTTTTCAGTTCAGTGGCGGCTAGTTCGAGTTTAGATTCCCAGGCCGCCTTTAGGTCCGCAATCGCAGCTAGGACTTCTTGGTTAGCGCCCGATGTCGTCATGCCGCTTGCAGGCGGCTTATCCCTGCTCTTGGTATTGTCTTGACCTGGGGACGTCTTAGCGAAGTCGTCTAAGGTGGGCTGTTTCGCCTTCGGCCTCACCGTTCTATTCGACATGACCCAGAGGACCTGTATTTTGCACAAATGACAAATGCGCACCCAGTACGCCCCTTTCGCTCGGTCACCGTGCGGCCTGCTCCTTCCTTTGTTCCGGACATTGGTCGGCCATTTTGTGTCATCTTTCGTCTCCGGCGCTCCTTATCCTTTCCGCACAGATCTCTGCCGCCGTTCTTCCTACACCTTCCAGAAGTTCACCAAGCGTGGCCCAATCATTCACAAACCGACATGTGTAATTTCAGCGGTCGTCGGCCCATCGTTATGCACTTTTTTTGCTCGGATCATTACAGGATCTCGGGAGCTCCTCCTGATCACGTCCTCTTACATGGCCCTCGTAGCCACGCCCCCTCTTCTACAAAATAGTTGATATTGCTCGCTGTACCATGATGCATGTGGCAGTTTACTGACACAAAGTTCTCCTTTAATGTCTATGTTCAAGAACTCTGACAGAGAAATTAAGCTCTCTTTAGCTAGTGCCAAAAAAGGCCTCCAGGTCCAGCAGTGAAATGGCAGCCCACAACCACAATTGACTGGCAAGGTTGCACTGCCCCATCTGCAATTCATCAAGCCTGTTTTCCCACAGATACCCCACGGGACACGTATTGCATGCAAGCTACTGGGAACCACACATTAGTGAGAGTTGACTAGGTGATTACAGCTAATAAGTCGCACATGCACAGCCCCATCTAGTAGCAATCACTTAAGGTTCATCTCCACTTCAGATCTACACAGAAATGCGCTGTGAGAATACACATCAGCAGAATGATTGTTGTTTGCCCCATTTGAGGACATGCTCACTGTTTTATAGAGCTGTCATGGGGGCTGACATAAGTGGTGATGTTAACCTTTGAAGGAGAACCAACATATGGCTTAGAAGAGAAATACATTAATGAGGCAACAGTACGAAGGTGCCACAGAATGTTTTGGCTTCGAACCATTCAATGGCCACATTTCCGGCCCGTTCAGCTGGAGAGCACTCCGAGGAGACAACACGCTGGAGAGCACTCCGAGGAGACAACACGCTGGGGAATACCACAGACACTGTGATTCAGCAACTGCAGGAACCCCAGTTTCTCCTGCTCTGCATCCCTGACACTGACTTTCCGGTGTTGCACAACCTTCTCTGAATGTCCTGGCGAGGGCCAAGCTCACATTCCTGCTCTAATAGCCACGTATAGCCTTACTTTACGCACACACGATTCATCCGGGCATACTCAAAAAGACAACTGTGGCCATTCCTCTGAACGACCAGCCTTAACTTTGGAACGACTTCATATTACGCAAGTGTTAGTCTATTGGAGAATTAATACACAGACCTCTCCAAGTGAACCCCCTTTACTTATGTAGATGCATAAGGCATGTGTTGAGGAACAACCTTTTGCTCTTTCATGATTTACTTGAATAGACAGGATTAAAATGCACATTGCCCCATATTAACACGATTATTCATTTTAAATCTCAACCTGATTTGATGTATTATTTATGCATAAGCTTTTGCGGGTTTTGACTTAAACTAAGCCTTTCATGCATATCGTACGAAATTCAATTAGTTTACATTTTTATCAACACCTACACATATATTACAATTTAAAACAAAATGCAAACTTCCAGTTTTCACACTGTATACTATTGAAACCTTTATGTACTAACAAATTGCTGTTGCACTTTCCTCTCACTTGATAATGATGTCAATACGTTATCTACCGGTTACCAGTTTATTACCACAGTTAAGCTTAGGGATAGCTCTGTTCCAGCTTCCATCATGCCACTGTTGACTACAGGCATATCATAAATATAAAGACGGGCAAAAAATTGTCTATGGCTGGTCAGGCCGTTACAGTGCAAATAGAGATTTTGTTAAAGTTCAACAATGTCACACTGACAAATGCATCACGTTCTATTTGCCCTTGGGATGACTTGTTTGGGACCCAGGACTTGCAAAATATTAAAATGATTAACCCTGACTAGCATAAAGACCCTTCTATAATATGTATTACTTTTTCTATGTAAATTTATGTGGTTTAAATATTCCCTTGTGAGGGATTGAGACCCAAGAGATCTCACATTTTCTGTCCAGCTCTTTATGTAAACGTGGCTTTTAATTTAACATGCAGTGGTACGGTTTTGTTTCATCCACACTCTATTGATAGCAAAAAAGTTCAGTTGATGGCATGAATCATGCTCAGTACACAACACATGTTTACAAAAATATAATCGGGACATTGGGTCAGCATTTTTATTAACTTTTAAGAAGTGCACCAGACTTTTGAATCTTACTTTGGTTAAAACAAATGTAAGGCCCGATTCAACCCCAGAGTGCTTTGCCAAAGGTTCCCTTTTAGGTGGGACAACCAATATCCTGCTTTATGCGCCCATACATACCTCTGGCCCATAAATAATATATAGGATGATCATTTTTGGAACAGGATTTAATGAGCAGGTTTTGTGAATATCCACATTGTTGTTCATCAAAGCGGTGTAGGGCTGACATCTCTTTGACTGCTTTTACTCTGGTCCTGTCATTAGCCTGCTCTTGGCTCATGTGGGTATTCCGTTCCACTCCCAAAAATATCAAAGATTTAACTTTTGCAAGGGTTAATTCTCCAAATGCCATGTAAACAACCGTTTTCCTTTTTTTCCGTAAAACATTGAATCTTTGATTTGCTGACATTTAATGGGGCGATATTTGTGTATTTATTTAATTTATTGAGCAGTTGTTTTATTTATTTTTTTATTTATTTATTTATTTATTTATTACATTTGTTACACGCCCAAACCCTAGGGTATCACAGCGAGGTTACAGACATCAACTGCATACATACTCAATACATATTCAATTGAAAAAAAGAAAAAAATAATATACATAATATTCTGATTCCTATACACACAGCAAGGCTAATAGGAAAGCGTGAATTACACTTTGAGGGTAGTAGGCTAGAGAACAGTACAATTTCAGTGTTTTAATCAAATTGGTCAAAGAGCCAGGTTTTGAGAGCCTTTTTGAATCTCTTTTCTGATGCCGAGGGGGAGGGAGTTCCAATGTTTAGGAGCTAGGTCGTTGGATTTTAGGGCTCTGGAGGATTGTTTTCTTTTTGTTAATTCATCATTAAGGTAAGTGGGTGCTTTTTCCTGGTGACATTTAAAGGTGATACATAGGATTTTGTAGATAACTCTAGCTGCGACAGGCCAGTGATGTTCTCTCCTGGTCTTGGTGATGTGGTCGGATTTTCTGATTCCTAGTGCTGCTCGTAGGGCTTTGTTTTGTATCAGCTGGAGCTTTTCTAGATTGGTGGTGGATGTGCCTAGTAGCAGGACATTGCAATAGTCTAGTCCTGAGAGAATTAGGGCTCTGGCCATGGTAATACAGTTGGTGGGAGACAGGAATTGCCGGCTGAGAGTGATGAGTTTGGCAGTGTACGAGGTGGATGATGAAAGGCTATTGATATGTTTGGTCATTGATAGGTTTGCATCCAAGTAGACTGCTAAAGTTTTTACTTGTTTTAGGACTGGTAATATACAACAGAATTGTGTTTCACGGCTTATTGTGGAGGGAACAAGGGAATTAATAACAATGGCAAAGCAGCACATATACATTTGTGGTTCTACTAGGCCTTGGGTCATTCATCCATACAAGGGCAGTGGAGAGAAGTGCAAGAGATAGGGAAGGGTTGGGGGAAGGGCATGGACAAGTTCAGGTGGGCACCCGGGAGGGAAAGTACCAAGGGGGAACCAAGGAGGAGGCCTCAGCCTAAGTGCTAGGGCGGATTAATTCCAAATGTGGAATGAAAAGCCGCCAGGCAGGGGCCTGCAAGGCGCAGTGCATGTGGGGGGAAGGTGCTGTGTCGACTTGGTAGAGGGCCTGGTAACCTGTGAGATTCATGAGGACTAGGCCATCGGTCTCGGCGACAGTGTGGTGGTTAGCACAGAAACAAAAAAGGGAAAGAGGTAGAGAAGAGTGGAGTTTTGAGAAGCTTCTGGGATGTAAGGAGCTGCGGCTCAGGTCTGAGAGGGGCAGGGAGGCTGTTCCAAAGGGAGTCATCAGCCGAGGAGAGAGACCTGCCCCCACTGTCTGCTTGGAGAAGCGTTTGATAATCAAGGAGTTGGAATTTGAGGAGCAGAGGGCTCTAACAGGGAAGTATTTAGGGAGGGAAAGTTGGATATAGCATGGTAAGCCTTGTGGATGATGCAGGAGGTCTTGAATTTGATCCTCGTGGCCACAGGGAGCCAGTGGAGAGATTTTAGGACTAGAGATATATGGTCCCTGGGCTTGGCTTGAGGATAAGGATAACCTTGCAGCCCTTTTTTGGATTAGCAAAAGGGGGTGTAGGGAGGAGAGGGGGAGGTTGAGGAAGAGGGTGTTGCAGTAGTCCAGTTTAGAGAGGACCAGAGCTCTGGAGACATTGAGCTTCTGGTAGAAGGTGAGGAAATGGAGAATGTCTCTGAGGAGGTGAAGCTGGAAGTCAGCCATCTTGGCAAGTTCCAAGATGTGAGAGTGGAGTTGAAGATGATCCTAAAGTTTTTGGCCTTGCAGGATGTTGAGCGTAGAGGGCCCAAGGAGGGTGGCCAGAGGGTAAGAGGAGAGCAAGGCACAGGTGTTCCAAGGAGAAGGATATCCATCTTACTTGCATTAAGACAGAGATCGTTAGCTGCACACCTTGCCTGGATGTCGGTCAGTCGGGGATGAGAGAGGAGGAAGAAGTGGTAGTGGAGGGAATTTTGAACGAAAGCTGTGTGTTGTCCGCATAGTACTGGAAATGGGAAAGAAGAAGGAGCTCAGGTGGGCAAGAGGGGCGAGATAGATATTGAAGAGCCCTGGGGGATGCCACAGCTCGAGAGTGCAGTGGTTGGGGAAAAATGGGCGGTAGTAACTGGCAAGGGTGATTGGTGAGAAACTGACTCTGTCAGTAATGGCCCGCCGCCCAAGTTAAGGCCCAACGCAAAATGAGGGTCCCTTAATGAGGGAGGCAGTGCAGCAACGGACAAGATTGTGCTGCCGTTGAGGTAAATATCACCATTAGAACCTGTGTAGTTTACTAGATGGGTTCAAATGGTGTTTTTATTTTCAAAGAAAGGAACTTACCTTTATTGTGCAGTTTGGTGCCTGTTATTTCATCAGCATGGAAAAGGGACATTGCTGATAGCAGCACTGTTCGGCACCGAGACATACAAAAAAGGTACTTTGCTTTTCCTATTTAAAAAGAAAGACACTTTTAGCACCCGTGTGCACAGGTGCTAAGTGGTGGAGGAGGAGCAGTGAAGGGAGGAGAAGGGGGCGCTGGCTGCCCAGGCAGCTCAGAATGTGGCCTTGTACCATTCATTACAGCCCCGCTCCCAACCTCAGAATTAGCCAGCGCCTCCTCCCATGGTGGTGATGATCATGTCACCTCCACTACAAAAGATTTCAGAGCATATAGACTTCGCTAGAGACCAATTGGCAGTAGTCTAGGATCACTAAACCATCAGCATGTGCTTCATATCTTAAATGGTACTGCCCTGTTTAACGTGTAACTGCCCTGGCTCTAAACAACTATTCCCAAACGTCAGCAACATATAAGATAAAAAGTAGTGGAGAAAGGACACATCCTTGCCTCAATCCCTTATGAGTGGGAACTCAATTTATATAGCCACCTTTCACACTTAACCTGACTCTTAGGTTGGTTTTGGAATGTAACAAGATCAATATGTTTTTGTATATACAATTTTTATTAGAAGTTTATTTTACATTAAGAAAAGATGAACAGTCTAACGAACATGCAGGTTACATTCATTTTGGCTCTAATTGAATTCCTACAAATTTTGACCATATATAATTGTACAATCAAGGAGGCATATTGGCAACTACAGCAAAGGGTTAGTCTTGTATCTTCAATTAATTGTGGAAATGTCTGTTAACGCTGTCCATAGTGCGTAGCATTTATGTTGCCATCCTTTAATCACTTTGCTTGTTGGCCAGTACGTTCTAGCCCATATATGATATTTGTGCTCCTATAAATATATATATCAATTATTCTCTAAATTGTTCAAGCATTTATTGTTCTGAACTCCTATTTATCTTATGCTCTTTAAAAACAAGGCCAAACGGATGAAGGTCAAAAGAAAACAATGTAAACTAGATCAACCGGCCCAACAAACTAAACAAAACAAAACAGGCATCGCCTTTGGTGCACACAAGTCTTGCACCCTTGTGACAAGTCTGAGCCCGATGTGGTGGATTGTGTCAGAATTTAGTGACTGAGCAAGGGAAAAGAAGGATAGAGATGAAAAGGAAATGGGGGGGCCGTGACTGCTCCTCTTGATACCCATTATAGGTCTGGTTCTGATTCCGTAAAGTGTGTTCATCCACTGATGAATTGTCCCCATATATCTAAAAAGATGAGCTTTGCATCCATTCAGCGATATATCATCATTTATAGGAGGTGATTTTTGCTGTTTCGGTTATAATTCTTTTGTTGCAAGTATGTGTGTTTTCCGCCATTGTCTGAGGATACACTGTTTCACTACCATTTATTTCTCTTACAATTGTGCATTGCCATTTTTGTGACATGATAAATGTCGCTCGTCTGCTCAGTGATGTAGCAGGGCCAGTTGCTTTGTGGATTTCACTGGCTTCATCCTGGAGAAATTGGTGTTTAAAAAGACTTGTGTCCAGTATTCTTGGAGTTACAGCCACTCCCAAAGTGTATGGCATATGCCAACTTTGGCTTGTGTGAAGTTCCAGTGTGCTCGTTTGTTGCTTGTGTCCTACAAGTTTAGAGAGTCTCACTGGTGTCGAATGCCAATGAGATAATATTTTGAACTGGGCAAATTTCAGTCTTGCTTAGACCTGCTTAGTCTGTTACATTTCAGAATGGGATTCGTGCCCAGTGTGCGTCTGAGTATGTACAGTTCAACTAATTTTACCATTTCATCTTTAAAGAGGAGGCAGTCCTAATGTTGTTTCTGTACTCTCCAGAGTGGCGCAGCAGGCTGAGCTTATTCCTATGTTGTCACCCTACTTATTCAGGCTTGCTGCAGCAGGAGAGCTGGCTAGCTTTGTCTTGAGTTTCACTAATGATGTTGATAAACAGCTCTTTAGTTGCAAATATTGCTGTCTTGTTTGTCCATAAACTAAAAGCGTAGTTATAGGTCAGAGAAGAGTTGTGCAACTCTTCCAGACTTCTTGTATGCAATTAATGCCTCTAGTAGCCCAGTCCAGCCAGTAGAACATTTTGCTTCCAGTCTGAGATAGTGATTGCGCCAGAGTGGTTCTTCAAGATGTTTACAATACATGCTATTTGTTCCTCTGCATAGGCTTGCAGTTATGCCTACTTGTGGAAAGGACAAGCTCTAGCTCATTCCATGATGGTTTATATGTTGTCCTTGGGGAAAAGGTAGTGTAGGGGATGTGAAAGGCCAAATTGTACAAGTGTCCATTAGGCACTGCCAGACCCCCGGAGGTGCATGCTGCATAGAGCTTGCCTGTGCTGATTCTTGGTCTAGTTGGGTTCCAGATAAAATTCTTGATTTCTCTCAACACAGTATTCAACCATCCTTGTTCTGGCTGCAGTGGTAACATCTCGACAACGTTGTTTAATTTAGGCATCATCATCATTTTCACTGTTTCAATCTTGCTGCAGAAAGATGGCTTTAATGCTTTCCAGCGATCCGTGTTCACCATTATATTCCTGCATAGAGGGGGTGTAGGTTGTCTGATTTTATGTCGCATAACCCTGGGTTTAATTTCATTCCTAGATACTTCATCCCCTTTGAGACTCATGGAGAGGGGTGTTGATTGATGTTCTCTTTGGTTGTGTCACTAGAAATAGGGATTCCTTTGTATTTTTGCCAGTTGATCTCATAGCCCGAGAACTTGGAAACTGTATCAATTGTCTGCATCAGTGTGGGTAGTGACTTTTCTGGATTGGATGATGTTAGAAATATAGTGTCAGCATACAGAATCAGTTTCAGCATGCCTGCTGGTGCTCTGACTTCTTTAATAGAATTCATTGGGGAATGGCCAAGGAGAGTGGTTCTAAAACTAAGATGAATAATAAAGGCGATAGGGGACAGCCTTGTGCTGCATTTCATCCAATATTAAATGTGCCTGGAAAGTGACCATTGCAGTATACTGGCTTTGGGCTTCCAGTACAGGAGATTCACTTTTCTGATAAGTGTGTCCCTTGGGCTCAATCTTGATAGGGTTCTAAACATGTATCCCCACTCTCTGCGTCTAGTGACAAGGCCAGAGAAGGGGAGTGTGTTCTTTGCCTGTCCCATAGTACATGGAGGATTTCTCTCATGTTATCTCCGGCCATTCTGCCTGTGACTTCTCCGACTTGCATGGGATCTATTGATAGTGGTATTTAGGGGCTGATATATGGAATTGGTGCGCCGAAAAACAGGGATTTGTGCGCCATTTTGCCCGCATATCCCTGTTTCACAAATGGGGATTTGCGGGCAGAATGGCGCACAAATCCCCGTTTTTCAGCGCACAAATTCCATGAATCAGCCCCTTAGTGTTTTAGGTGACTGGCGAGTACTTTCGCTCAAATTGTGATAACTGCATTAACGAGCGAGATTATTTGGTAGTTGCACAAATTTGGTATCATCCCTTCCTGGTTTGCGAGGCGCTGATATCAGGGCCCTCTTGAATTTTTAATGAAGAAATCATTTTTCTACTGCTTCATTGAAGAGGTCAGTGAGTATGGGTATGATTAAGGTGTCAAAGTGCTTGTTGAATTCTATTGGGAAATCGTCTTCATCTGGGGATTTAACTGAAGGCATATCTTTCAGGATTTACCAATTTCCTGCTCAGAGAATGGAGATCCTAGATTCTTTCTCATCTCTTCGTCTAGTGAGTTTATAGGTATGTCATCCATGAAAGAGATCTCTTGCTCTAGCTGAACATTTTTCTATGATGTATATAATTCCTCAAAATATTTGGCAAATTGGTTTGTTATTTCTGTTGGGTGCAAAATATCCTGTAGATCATAACTAACCAAGTGGGTACATCTGTAGTTTTTTGCTATTTCCTGAGTTGAAATGCCAAAAGCCTTTCCACGTATCCCCTAGCTCATAATGGGCCTCATTATGCGTTTGGAGGTAGCCATGCCATTTTTAGCGGCATGGCTACCCCCAGACTCGGGTCCGGGTCCCGCAAAAGGGGACTTACTGGGCCATTCTGACCTTGGAGGGCCCAGTAAGTCCCTTTTCGCATGACCCGGACCCCGTACATCCCCATTCCCATTTGAGCACCCATAGGGCTCAATGGGAATGGGGAGGATGCTGACAACGGGCCCGTTAATGACGGGCCCATTGTTAGCATCCTGTTCTGCTAGCAGGTCCTGCTCTTCACATCTGGTCTGGCCAGGCATACAGAGCAAGACCCGCTGCAGAACTCGTAATGTGGCAGCTCGGTATGAACGGTGCCGGTCCCTTACCAGCACCGTTCATTCCGTGGCCGCCACAGTTGTGATGAGGCCCACTGTTTTTGCATGCGATGGAACAGGGCATATTCTGCTTCTTTGGTGTGTTGCGAGCAGAGCTCATATTTTTCCTTAATCAATATCATGTGTATGGTGGGGTTGAGGGTAGTATTTTGTTCAGTAAAATTCTGAATGTTGTGTTCCAATTTCTTCAGTTCTTGCTAAATTATGTTCTTTTTCACAGACAACATTTGTATCATGTTGCCTTTGATATACACTTTAGGTGAGGCCCAAAGCATCTCTGTTGAGGACACTGTGTCTTTGTTATTATTTAGGAATCCTTCTAACATTTTGTTCAAAGGGAGTTTGTTGGTTGGGTGTATTTGATGACTCGTGTTCATCCTTCATCTACTGTGCACGTTTTTGGGATGAGTTACACTGACTTTTGGGAGATTAGAGCATGGTCTAAAAGGCTGGCTGGGTTAACAGCACAGTCTAATATGTCGTGAATGATTTACCTAATAATCCATTCTGGAGCAGCTGCTGTGTCCTCAAGAGCTGTGGGTATATTCTCTACTCATAGGATGTTTTAGTTGGCATGGTTCTATTGAGCCATAGTCTGTTAGGATATCATTTAGGATTCCCCTGACTGCTTGTGACAAATAGGGTGTTTAATTGGATCTATCCAGCAGAGGGTCACAAACTAATTTCCAGTCTCCTAACAACATTACAGGTTGGAATTAATCTCACATAAGAGTCTGCTTAAGTAAGAGAGAAAACCAACTTTCAAGCTAGTTGGAGCATACAGGGAGCCCAGGATCAGCTTACCTGAGCCAAGGCAGATTTTTACCAAGATAACTCTACCTTCATAATCCTACCACTTCTTAATAGCTTGTATTTCAAAGATTTATGAAGAAGAATTGCCACCCACTTCTTTTCCCCTCCCCTTCATTTAGGCAACTGTATAGTACTTCTTCCACCCAGTCTCTTTGGTTCCATATCATAATGTCCCCGTAAAAATGTCTCATGACAAAAAAATAATCAGTTTTTGCAGAGACATTATTACATTGAACATGCGGGGGACACCCCCTCAACCCCTGAATTATAATTTGTTTTTACAGGGGAGCACAGGACATCCCTGCAACCCGTCCCAATGCATAATGTCACCATACATAAAGTCGCCACTGGCTTATCCCGGCGACATTATGTATGGGGACATTATTACCTGAGCCCCTCTCTTTGGCGTTTCTCTGCCTCCTCTACCTTCCGATGCATCTCCTGTACAAGTGCCACATCTGGATGTTCCATTTTGAGATACTGTGGCATCTTATTTCTCTTAATATAGTTATTGAGGCCATTGACATTCAAAGAGAGAATGTTAAGGATTGATATATTTTTTAGGCGAGAGGTCATGTGTTTTCCTTACTTTTGTATGTGCCAAAATTTGGAGGAGTGCAGTGTGTATCTGCCTCAGAACGTTCTGAATATTTGCATGTGTATGCAGTGCGAAAATGTTTGAAACTTGTACTGTGGATATTGCTCATTTATAACTCTCAGATATGAAGAAGATGAACAACATTGACAAAGCAACGGTGTCAAGGGTGTAATTTCTACAATCTTCAAAGAGTCTTGCCTTTGTACTTATTTTGGGTGCATCACCATAGTTTCCTGGGTGACCCGAAACAGGGCGTGATATGTTAGTGCTGCTGGCGTGCGTTTTTACATTGTGTGACTTTGCAAGAGGGTTTCTGAGACAATTACACTCTCTTCTGGGTGCATCAGTAGATCTTATTTTCAGGAGGTCTGGCATCACCATCCTCAACCCACTCTGGAAAATAAAACCACAAGGGATTGTGATTTGTTTCTCATGTGGTCTTATTTTCCAGAGTGATTTGCAGTGTGGATGGAATGTTGTCTTTGTGGGTGTGTTTGCATTGGAAGCGTTCCCTGCTATCATCCATTGGCTTAAAATGTTGTTGCTTCTTCGTGGCTGTGTTTTCCTTGTTGGTTGTGGTTCTAATAGGCCATATATAAGGCCCCATCTCTTGAGATCTTGCCTAGGTTTAGAAAACACTTTCACATTTCAAGTATGCATCTCAAATAGTCTGCTGTTATGTATATTTGCTGCCCTTCACACTGGAAGGTATTTTGTTTCTTGGTCACTGGTAGTGTTAATCTTGCATGTTTATGTCTGCTTTACGTGGATTTGGCTCCCTTAATTTTATCCTGTGCGCCCACTCGATGTCCAGGAGTGAGTTGAATTGAGTATTAAGCAATTTGGGTAGCCATTGCTCAAGGGTGGATACATGGTATTCTCCCACTAGCTCTCTACGGATGCCCAGCAAGCAAATGTTACCCCACCTATTGCAGTCTTCTAGATCTGTGTTAGCCTCTAGCAATTGTCGTATTTAGAGTTGCATGTGCTCTGGGCCTTCCATTCTGTTTTCAAGCTCTTCCGTTCTTCCTTTGACCTCTTTCCACCTGCCTGCCTGTGATTTTAGTTCATCTGACAGAGAGATAAGCTATGCATGTGTTGCTGAAGTGCAGACATTGATATAATCCACTGTGATGTGGAGGAAAGGCATTTGTTGGAACAATTCTGATAGAATGTGTTAGAAGTGGAAAGCTTGTCTCTGAATTTGTAGCTCCGGGCGTTTTCTCCATTTCTGCCATTATTACAGATTTTAAAGCCCAGTACATTAGCTTAGGCCTGCTCTTACTTCGAAGTTAACCCTGTTTGCACTTGTACTTTGTCCATTATTTAATATATATTGGGCAGTAGATAGTTGATGTTGCCTTCTATATTATGGCTTAAATTGTGTGAGGAGTCATCAGTATTTGTGCCTAAATGCTGTATTAATACCCTTCCAAGATGGCGGCCGATTTGCAGACATAGTCCTCTTTCTATTACAATGCACATTTGACGTTTTTTTTCTTCATTTTTGTGATTCTTATTTGATGCAGTAATCCCCTTCAAATTCGCCTGCTATGCACCTCTCCTCCAACCGGGTACCTTTTTTCCTCCACCTCTGATGCTCTGGATTCCCTTACCGGTCACTCAGAGCCAAATCCTGCACTGTGGTGTTTGCCCAGCTGACCGTGTGGTGCATACTGTTTTGTTTTTTCCATGGGTTCACGCAGTGGGACTGCAGCAGTTCACTCCAGGAAGCCTTTGCCACCTCAGCTTCTGTTTTGAGAAGCCACTGCACCACATTTGCAAGTAGGCAAGCCCTCGTTGTGGGTCTTTCTCACGGAGCCTCAGGGGATTACGACCATTTTAGCCTGCCACTCTCCACTTCCCCTGAAGACCAATATTTTCAATAATCTGGATGCATTTGCCAATTGTTATTTTCTGCCACAATAGCTGTCTATGTATATCAAAGCTATGTATGTATATGCATATTAATCTACCAATTGATAGATAAATATGCTAGAATGATACCAAAGAATGATCACAGAGAGATCGGGATGGAAGGGTAAGGATGATATGTCAATAACACCTTTACCTACAAAGTAAACACAGGTAGCAATGGAACACCGGCAGGAAATAGATAGGAAGGGAGCGGGTGATTGTAATATACAGCACCAATACCAGAGTGGGGGACAACACACGCCTCAACCTGTTACACAAAAGTCGAAAATAAGACAGCTGGGAACTTTCCACACCATCACTCCTAACAATTAGATGGACAGGAAAGAAAAAGAGAAGAGTATGCCTACTTCATAGGACAATCAGATACATAGAACAATAATGATATGGACTAAGAGACATATAAGACACTAATCCAAAAGCTCAAATTTCTCCATACTTAACTCACACAAAAATCCACACAACCATCTCTCACACATCAAACCGCACGCACTTCACCACACTACAGCAACAAACAAACAACACATAAGTCGCACCAACAGCACACAAGGACTCGCATCGATCTAATATTCACACCCAAGCTCAGCGCACAGGGAAAACCGAACTGAAGCTGCCAACAGGACATCACCTCTCTCACTTTCCTACTCCCTCTTCACCCTACTAACCTCACCCCGCCTTCGTGTTTGCAGATCTGTCTGAGCACCTGGGAACCAATTCCGTTGGTGAAGGTGCGTGGTACAAATACATTTAACATTAACTTTAACATTAACCTGCAGAAAGCTTGCATATTGAGGTGAAGCAGTCGGCCTATTTGCTTTTGCTCCCAATACAGATAAAATAAAGACATGGGCCTCATTACGAGGCTGGTGGTAGCTGTGCCTGTACTACCGGTATCCATTTTCTTCCGGCACCCTCGAATGGGCAATTGCCGGATCATGCCGAGTTTGGCGGACCCGGTAATTTCCCATTCGCGGGTGCCGGTAATAAGGGACTACCCATCCCCATTCGGCCCCATAGGGCTGAATGGGAATGGGGAGGATGGCAGCACCGTTACCGTTAATAACGGTACCACTGCTACCATCCTGTTCTGCTCGCAGGTGCCGGTACGACCACCAGTCAGACCTGGTGGCTGCAAGGGCATCCGCAAGCAAAACTCCTAGTATGGCGTTATGGTAACAATGGTGCCGGTAGCGATACCGGCGCCCTTGTGGCCTTACCGCCAGCCTCGTAATGAGGCCTATAGTCTCCCATGGCCAGCCCAACTCTAAGGTCAGTTTGCTCTAGGGGTAATATCGTATTTTTTGTAGCTTACATTTTCAGTTTCTAGCAGGAAGGAAAAACTGTACATGTGACGTCAAGGAGAGGTATTAGTCTGTAATTCAGACGATTATCCCATGATCCTTTTCTAAATATCAGAATTATATTTGTCTCCTTCCAAGAACTGGGCAAACTATTTATTTCTGTGTTATTTAAAATAAGTGATGCAGGCTTGTGGCCCATAGACTTCCGGCACTGCTTTAAGAACTATTATAATTAGCAACCTTTGTCCGGGCTCGTGAGGTCTTCAAGTTAGTTATTAAAAGTTTTTATCATTTGAAGAAATGACAGATGCAGATGCCTGCCTAGTGGGCAGAATATACTGATCTGTTTTTGGTAATGAAAGGTTCCCATTAATTACTTACAGGAATAATCTGACAAAGAAACCTAACAGTATTTGCTTCATTAAACAAAATGCCCTATTGCCTTCTGTTTGAACAAAACCCAACCTGCCAGTCCTTCTATGTGACAACAGACTGCTTGTTCCATTGGATCCATGTTCTATTCTGTTTATTTCTATTGAGTAATTTTGCTCTTTGAATTAAGTCAATGCAGAGATGTTTTGAACAATGTACAATTAGTAGATCTTAATAAATGTTTCTCCAAAGATTTCTAGTCACCTGCCGATTTTGTTGCTAGGTTTGTGGCCCACTCAGCAAAATGTACTGCATCATACATGAAATAAGAATTGACTAAATATCTATAATGATTTTCCATCAATGCATTTAAAAATTTCGAAACCTTATTAACATTTTTTAAAGACAACCGTACAACATTTCTGGAATTATTTACATAACATAATTTTTGTCATCCTTTGAAGGACCCTTTTAAAAACAATATCAATGAAGCAAGGTCACTGAATTAATT
Source organism: Ambystoma mexicanum (assembly GCF_040938575.1). Taxonomy (NCBI): domain Eukaryota; kingdom Metazoa; phylum Chordata; class Amphibia; order Caudata; family Ambystomatidae; genus Ambystoma; species Ambystoma mexicanum. The sequence goes on along the minus strand of NC_090932.1, from coordinate 796,267,969 downwards.
TTGGGCTATACTCATACTAACAAACAAAATATAGTTCTCCTTTTGTAACGCTCACCTGATTCCCGTAGAGGCGCCGGTCTTGACTGGGCGTATACCGTATCTTCAAAGGTGATGTGTAACACACGGCTGGCTCTTTGGACTGGACCTCTGTGCACTGTATGTCTGACTCGAAGGGTAAGATGTCTGCAGATTGAAAATATGGGTTTAAGGAACTGGGTTATTGAATGTCTCTCTCTTCTTCCCTTTCTCTTCTCCTGTAGAACCCCAAAGGTTAATGCTCTCACCTTAGGTAAGTGAACGCTGTGCTCTCCATCTGCCTCGGGGCAGGGTGCTGTAACCAGTTTCTTCACTGGATAAGGGGAGCAGGCCTCTTGACTTCAGAGGACTGCTGTCCGTCGTTTACTGCACGAACGGTAAGTTTCGAGTAATTCTAATGTCTTTAAAGTCTTTAGTAATGATGTCTCTTGTTTTGCAGGGTTCCGGCGATGGCGGATGACGGGCTGAAGTGAGTTGAAGATGGAGCCCGTGTGATGAATAGAAGCGCCTGGAAGCACGTAAGTAAGCGCTTGTTGCCTGCTTCACGATGCGCTCTAACTGTCTTTTTATTTTGCAGGTACAAGTTCGGAGCGGCTGCAGGGTGCCGGAATACCCACTGGGTTAGAGGTGGAAAGGAGTAATGGCACGTGAGTATTAAAGTTCCCCAATGTCTTTAAACGCACCTTGTTTTGTCTTTCAGATGCGGGATGCAGCGCCGAAGGCCTCCGGAGCGTGCGAAGAGTTGGTAAGCTTTTGTCTTTCAGATGCCGGAATGCAGTGTGAAGACCTCCGGAGCGCACGAAGAGTAGGTAAGCCTTTGTCTTTCAGATGCCGGAATGCAGCGCGAGGCGTTGGTGACAGCCGATGGACCAGGTAAGTGAAGAGCTGTCACTGAAGACCGTAATGCTAACCTGTTCTTTCTTGTCTTTATAGGTGTTGCTGAAGACTGGATTCAGGATGGTAAGCCTTTTTCCTTAGGCCCAGGATCAGATGCAGAAGACACGATGAGCGTTCTGCTGCAGAGAATGCAGAATAACGCAAAGCAAGATTCATCCATCGGGTGTGGTTTAAATAGCCTCCTGTAGTGCTTAGGTGTCTCCTTCCACAGCCACGCCTAGGTAAGAAAAGAGTTCCTGCTTTCCAGAAGAGTTCCAGTGTTCTGAATCTAGGGAGTGGCTCCTGCCCCACCCAACAGGAAAAGTAGTTCCAAACAGAAGAGGATCAGAGGCTCAACTGGCAGGTAAGTAAGCAGCATGGTCTGCTGCAGGTAAGTCCACCCAAGCATTATGAGCCCGGCGCTTCCAGCGCTGGGACTGGGCATATTTATGAGCCTGGTGCCACTGGCGCCAGGACTGGGTCCAAAAGGTCCCAATTGGGACTGGTTGGCACTCGGAACCTGGGTTATGGATCTGCTTCCAAGGGAGTTGGGAAAACCCTGACCTTTTGGAAGCAGAGATCATGACAGTACCCCCCCTCAAGGCTCCTCCCAAACCGGGCTTCTCCGGGGGTTTTGGCTTGTCAGGAAATGTTCGGTGAAATCTTTTGATTAGGCGAGGAGCGTGGTCATATTCAGCAGGTTCCCAGGATCTCTCTTGGGGGCCGTAGCCTTTCCAGTCAATTAGGTAAAATAGTTTAGATTTGGAGATCTTGGAGTCCAGAATGCTTTTGACTTCAAACTCGAGTTCTCCATCAACTAGGATAGGTTTTGGAGATTAAGTTAGTCGGGTTTGAGGTTGCACGGGTTTTAATAGAGAGACGTGGAAGACCGGATGTATCTTCATGTGCGGGGGCAAGTCCAACTTGACCGCTACTGGGTTTACTATGGTAGTGATGGAATAGGGACCAAGGTATCTTGGGTTGAATGTGCGTGGCCCTTTTAGAGGTAGATATTTGGTGGATAACCAGACTTGATCCCCTACTTGATATTGAGGGGCTTCCTTCCGATGTTGATCTGCTCCTTTCTTGTATTGTTCTTTAGCCCTTTGAAGGTGAGAAACAGCTTCCTTAAAGGCTTGGGTGATTGTAGAATGCAGGTAGTCTACTACTGGTGTTTCAAGATCTTGGAGGGGATCCAACTCCGAGGTTCGAGGGTGACTGCCGTACAAAAGAAAAAACGGGGTTTTCCCAGTTCCCGAATGGACAGAGTTATTGTAGGCATATTCGGCTATCCAAAGGATGTCTTTCCAAGTTTTTTCAGTTTGTTGCAGCATGCAGCGTAAATACTGTTCCAGAGTTTGATTGGTCCTCTCGGTTTGTCCGTCGGTCTGAGGGTGGTGACTGGTCGATAGTCTCACATCAATTTGAGCCGACCGACAACAACTTCGCCAAAAATGAGAAATAAATTGACTACCTCGATCCGAAATTAGAACCGAAGGAAAACCGTGCAGTCGGACGATGTTCTCGAGAAATTCTCGGGCCAGAGTTGCTGCTGTTGGCAAGCCTTTGAGCGGAATGAAATGCGCCATCTTGGAGAATAAGTCCACGATTACTAGAATCGTATTGTATCCGGAGCATGGAGGTAGATCGGTGATGAAGTCCATAGAAAGCGTATGCCAAGGGCGAGGTGGGATGTCAATAGGGCGTAAGAGGCCTGCTGGTCTTTCCTTTTGACTCTTGTTTTGGGCGCATACTCCACAGGACATTATAAAGTCTCTGATATCTTTTTTCCAAGACGGCCACCAGAAGTAGCGCTTGATCTTTTCTGAGGTCTTGGCCATACCGGGATGTCCTTCCATTAAAGAATCGTGATAACAAGAGATTACTTTTTTCTGTAAATCTGTGCTGGGTAGGTATAATCGTTCTTGGAAATACAATAAGTTGTCCTTTACTGCAAAGTCCTTTCCCTGCAGATGCCAGTTCTGTATGTCTGCTGGAGTTACAAGTTGCCTGGCTTTATCCTTAACTTCCTCTATGGATTCTGTGGCGATTACACCCAGAATTCTTTGTTCGGGAATGATTGGTACAGGTTTAGGGTTGATCAAGTGTTCTTCCACTCCCATCCGAGAAAGGGCATCAGCTTTACCGTTCTTTGTACCAGGTCGATAGGTAATTATGAAGTCAAACTCGGCAAAGAATAATGCCCAACGGAGTTGTCTAGAGGATTGGGCTTTTGCGGTTTTCAAATATTGCAGGTTTCGGTGATCCGTAATCACAGTAACGGTGTGTCGGGCCCCCAGCAGATAATGCCGCCAAGCCTTAAAGGCAGACTTGATAGCCAGAAGTTCCTTGTCAGTAATCGTGTAATTGATTTCAGGAGGCGAGAATTTGCGGGACCAAAATGCCACGGGATGCAACTGATTGGTTACCGGGTCCTTTTGTGATAGAACTGCCCCCATGGCAAGGGTGCATCAGTTTCCACGATGTAGGGGAGTTCGGGGCGAGGGTGTTTTAAGATTGGTGCAGAGATAAATTTAGTCTTCAACTCCTGGAAAGCTTGTTCCGCCTCGGTAGACCATTCAAAACGTTTGTTTTTCTTTAACAAGGCAGTGATGGGCTGGACTATTCGAGAGAATTCGGGGATAAACCTGCGGTAAAAGTTAGCGAAGCCTAACATGCTTTGCACACCTTTTACGGAGGATGGTGATGGCCATTTGAGAACTGCATCGACCTTCTTTGAATCCATACGCACTCCGCCAGGTGATAATATGAATCCCAAGAATTCAATTTCAGTCACGTTGAAAACACATTTTTCCAACTTAGCGAAAAGTTTGTGTTGACGCAATCTGTCGAGGACCATTTTCACGTGTTTCCGATGTTCAGATTCCGATGAAGAATAAACGAGGATGTCGTCAATGTAAACAACAACACACACATCTATGAGCTCTCTGAGGACATCGTTCATAAAATATTGAAAGGCGGCCGGGGCATTGCAAAGTCCGAAGGGCATGACCTGATATTCAAATAGCCCATACTTGGTGCGGAAGGCCGTCTTCCATTCATCGCCCTCTTTTACTCGTACCAAGTGGTAAGCTCCTCTAAGATCCAGCTTTGTATATATGCATGCTTTTCTGACTTGGTCCAGGAGTTCAGGGATCAAAGGTAACGGATATCTATTCTTAACAGTGATCTGGTTCAGGGAGCGATAATCTATACAAGTTCTAAGGTCTCCTTCCTTTTTTGGAACGAAGAACAAAGCTGAAGAAGCAGGGGACTTGGAAGGACGAATAAACCCATTTGCCAGGTATTGATCCAGGTATTGTCGAAGGTGAAGGTTCTCAGGCTCGGTGAGGGCATAAATTCTACTACAAGGAGGAGTAGATCCAGGTATCAGGTCTATCTGGCAGTCATAAGACCTATGAGGAGGTAGAGAGTTAGCCTGATCCTTCCGGAAAACATCTTGGTATTCTAGGTATTCGGGAGGTAACTGGGGAGTCTCTGAAGAAATTGCTGCCAGTGCAACACCAGGTGGAGGGTGACAAGTAGAGACACATTCTGGAAACTGGACCGTTCTTGCTCGCCAATCGATCAGAGGATTGTGTTTCTCTAACCAAGGTATTCCTAGAATAATCTGAAAATGAGGGGCCTTGATCACATCGAACACGATCTTCTCATGGTGTCCATCTTGACTTACTAGCGTCACCTCTTGAGTGGTATGCGTTACTGGCCCGGAGGCTATCTCCGTACCATCCACCGTAGTAATGACGTCCTTTACAGCCTTGGGACAAAGAGTTAGACTCATCCTCAAAACCATTTCATGATCCACATAATTGCCGATGGCACCGCTGTCGACGTAAGCTTCAATTGCATGTAATCGATCCGGATTATCAGGGCTAATGAGGACCATAGGTATCACGAAATGCGAGGTCACGGAACTGGTTTTCACGCTCGGCAAGAGGATCTCTATTCTTGTCGGGCGAGGTCGTTTCCCTGCTCAGAGTTTGTAACTTTGGTAACTGCAGCTCCTACTGCCTTCTTGGCAGGTTTCACCGGACAGTCTCGAAGAAAGTGCCCTGAGTTTCCGCAATAGAGGCATAATTGCAACTGTTTTCTCCTTTCCCACTCCTTTTGTGTTAGAGGACCTTTCAGACCCCCTATTTGCATGGGTTCCCCGGAGTCTACTCCTTTGGAAGGAGTTGGCGGTTTGGAAAATACTCGAGCATCAAACTTGGAACGATCGGCCTTCCTGTTCTGCAGTCTGTGATCTATTTGAACGACTAAGTCTATATAGTCCGAACAATCTTGTGGGGGATTCACTACTTGGGCTAACACATCTTTGAGCTCTCCACGTAGACCTCTATAAAACAGCGTAATCCTTTTGTCCTCAGGCCATTGAGTTTCCACTATCAGTCTGTTGAAAGACGCAATATAAGCCAAAAGGTCTTGATTACCTTGTCGCAACGAAAGAAGCTCATTGTCCAAGGCCTGCCCCTGTGAATGTCTTGCGAACAGTTTTTCCATACTGAGCTGAAAAGCTTGAAAATCATGGAGGACCGGATCATCTAGATTTACTAGAGGGATCGACCAGTCTGCCGCATTGCCACTAAGGTACGAAAGCACGAAAGCTACTTTAGCTTGATCAGTTGGAAAGGCTGCTGGCCGGCATAAGAAATGCAACCGGCACTGATTGATAAATACTGCAAACCTCTTTGGGTCACCAGAAAATCGTTCGGGCGGAGCCAGAGGTACATTCCCAGGTAGGTTGATCTGCACTGGATTCATAGAGGATGTAGAAGGAAGATTTCCCCCAGATGCGGGTAACGGGGTCTGTCCGGCTTGTGACTGTAGCAATTGTCTAGCGAGATCATCTGTTCGCTCCTTGGAAATAATCAGTTCCCTTCTTAGAGCGTTCGTTTCGTGACGGGCTGCATGCACTTCTGCCCTTAGTTCCCCAAGTAACTGGGCTAGCTGGTCGGTATCCGAGGTTTCCATAGCGCCTGGACGGGAGTTTTGTGGTAGGCTTTGCGTTCTGTAATGCTCACCTGATTCCCGTAGAGGCGCCGGTCTTGACTGGGCGTATACCGTATCTTCAAAGGTGATGTGTAACACACGGCTGGCTCTTTGGGCTGGACCTCTGTGCACTGTATGTCTGACTCGAAGGGTAAGATGTCTGCAGATAGAAAATATGGGATTAAGGAACTGGGTTATTGAATGTCTCTCTCTTCTTCCCTTTCTCTTCTCCTGTAGAACCCCAAAGGTTAACGCTCTCACCTTAGGTAAGTGAACGCTGTGCTCTCCATCTGCCTCGGGGCAGGGTGCTGTAACCAGTTTCTTCACTGGATAAGGGGAGCAGGCCTCTTGACTTCAGAGGACTGCTGTCCGTCGTTTACTGCACGAACGGTAAGTTTCGAGTAATTCTAATGTCTTTAAAGTCTTTAGTAATGATGTCTCTTGTTTTGCAGGGTTCCGGCGATGGCGGATGACGGGCTGAAGTGAGTTGAAGATGGAGCCCGTGTGATGAATAGAAGCGCCTGGAAGCACGTAAGTAAGCGCTTGTTGCCTGCTTCACGATGCGCTCTAACTGTCTTTTTATTTTGCAGGTACAAGTTCGGAGCGGCTGCAGGGTGCCGGAATACCCACTGGGTTAGAGGTGGAAAGGAGTAATGGCACGTGAGTATTAAAGTTCCCCAATGTCTTTAAACGCACCTTGTTTTGTCTTTCAGATGCGGGATGCAGCGCCGAAGGCCTCCGGAGCGTGCAAAGAGTTGGTAAGCTTTTGTCTTTCAGATGCCGGAATGCAGTGTGAAGACCTCCGGAGCGCACGAAGAGTAGGTAAGCCTTTGTCTTTCAGATGCCGGAATGCAGCGCGAGGCGTTGGTGACAGCCGATGGACCAGGTAAGTGAAGAGCTGTCACTGAAGACCGTAATGCTAACCTGTTCTTTCTTGTCTTTATAGGTGTTGCTGAAGACTGGATTCAGGATGGTAAGCCTTTTTCCTTAGGCCCAGGATCAGATGCAGAAGACACGATGAGCGTTCTGCTGCAGAGGATGCAGAATAACGCAAAGCAAGATTCATCCATCGGGTGTGGTTTAAATAGCCTCCTGTAGTGCTTAGGTGTCTCCTTCCACAGCCACGCCTAGGTAAGAAAAGAGTTCCTGCTTTCCAGAAGAGTTCCAGTGTTCTGGGTCCCAATTGGGACTGGTTGGCACTCGGAACCTGGGTTATGGATCTGCTTCCAAGGGAGTTGGGAAAACCCTGACCTTTTGGAAGCAGAGATCATGACACCTTTGCTGTAAATGCATAGTCCAGGGTGACCTAGAGGCCCCCCACAACAATGCCTATAGTTGCCTGGGACCTCTCCCGGTGCCCTCCCAAGAATTACTGCCACAGAATACAAATATTAATTTTGGTTTTCTGTAATAGGTTTGCTTCAGCCGGAAAGACTATGCCCACTTCAGGAAATTCGCCAGAACTCTAAAAGTGTTTGGGTAGTTTAGCACTGAGGTTCCTGTCTAAATAGATATTTCCTAGCCATACGTTCGAATGCCAGTCTCCCAAAACCAAACCAACAAACTTCATTATTGCAGTGGTCTGGAATGTTTGGGAGGATCATATATATTTATGAACTAGAGTGGCAGATCCAAATCGGCTATCCTTAAGACCACTCTTATGGCAAGGACAAACATTGAATTCATTTTGGTTACAAAATGGAAGACAGTACAAGAATTTGTAACCCCCCTTCAAACTACCTACTGTATCATTAAGGATTAGCACATATACATCAAAATGGGGATGTTCTTGTTGCCATAATTCCTGCAATAAGAAGATATCATGTTTATGCAGTACATCTTGACTGTAACCCTCATGTATCCAATGACTGCAAGCTCTCGTGCTCCAGGATATAATCAAAACTGTTTTGTAACCGTCGGGTTAGCACCGGCCTTCAGCCACCATAGGACTATTTATAAAGTTTACATTATTGAGTCCCATATGGACCCATAAAGAAGTTTTGTTTTTTGACAACACTGCAGGATGAGTGTCTTAACCTAAATTGAAAAAAACATTTCTATCTCGTTCACAAGTAGCCTTGCAACAACCATGGATTTACAATGAACATTTACCATTTGTAATCTCTGAAATCCATAAATGCAACCCAACGTATATAACGACGATGTTAGCATCCTTAGGATCGGAATTTCATGAAATAGTCACAAAATCATGGATCTATTTAGTGAGCTACAGTGTGTGGTTGGGCTTAGGGCTTCTACCATTAAAATAGTAGAAGATACCAAATAGGAGGAGGGAACAGTATTATTTTGAAGAGATGCAACATCCTTCAGTCGCCTAATAGTGGCTGTCGGTACTGACACTGAGATTGATGAAATTATTCTTCCTACCATGAACGGGCAACTCACTGCAAGATGCATTGCACCTGGCATGCTCATTGCGGCACACAAAAACAGCCTGATGGCCTGAACATATGGCTTGTTTAAACAAATAAATGGCACAACTGACAGTTTACCCGCATTTGAAAGGAGTATAAAAAGGTTGCAGGTGCAGAGTTAGTATTAGAAAAGGCAATGTTTTGCCATTCTGTAATGCCAAAGCAAGCCCCCTGAAGCCAAATGGCAGATTGTGCTATTTGCCAGGTGGGTGCTTTGTTAGCAATAAGTGTCTACGGGTTATCTTTTCATCTCCGAATATATTTTATTCTCCTCTTCAAAAATGTTGTTAGCTCGATGGATTCTGCAATGATAACACTGGATCCATTAGGTGATTTGTTGATAGAAGTGAGGACGTATTTTGGTTTTTTTTAAACATCTCACTAAAGAGACTTTTTTTACAGGAGACCTCAATTCTGCCACAGTTATGGTTTTACTAAAAACGTAATTCTGAAATCAATGTGTTATGTCCTAGATTCCAGAAAGATCTACTGGAATGTAGAATGTAGAATGTAGACGGTGTACTTCACTGTGTGCATCTATTGAATGTTAGACAACTATTTCCTCAACTACATTATGGAAATTGGATATGTTAGACAGCATCACATTATATTATAACTAGTACTTATGAAGAAATTAGTTAGTGTGCTCTTCTCTCTAAGAGAAGTGTGTATATTCTGAGACCAGATAATCTAAAAATTGACCTTATGCAAAAAAAGGAGTAAATAAGTTTAGAACAAATGTTGCTGCTTGTATTAGGAGGTAGAGCTAACAGGCTTTGCTTACATCTGCATTATCTAAAAAGGGATGTCTTACATACAACAAGGCAATTGGTGTGACATGCCAACCCCTCTCAGTTAAAATCTTCTGGAAGGCAATGATGAAACCCAGCCTTCTAGCATCAACAATCCAAACCGTAAACTTACAGTTGTTCCAGAAAACCTAGGTACCTCCTATAATAATCTCCTACTGAAGATTGGATTTGATTACTGATATGTATAGACTGTCTAAACAATGGTGATTTATCGTTTGTTAGGCTGTAGTAAGATTTTTCACAATCCCCTTGACACACTGAATTCTGATGTACTGAAAAGACAAATTAACCATAACTGTGCCATTTCTCAAGGCATCCTTCCATTCCATAGTTTACCGGCCAGCTATGCTATTGCAGAAGAAGGAAGACATGTGCAAATCAGTCATTTTCCAGCACCAAAGGAGACAGGTCATAAGGGGTAGTCCACCTCCCAACCAATGCTCCTTTTATGGACAATACCCAACAATCCACACCAAATCTCCCATAGATAGGGTGAGACATACGAGATGAGAAGGAGTATGAATAGGTATAATGGCAATTACTAGTAAGCAATGCAGACATTACCCCAAAATCCTTCCTGCTTGTCTGACCTTTTTAATAATTTGAAGAGCACGCAAGCACAGGAATTTTCAGGAACTGCAGAAGATGAGAGAATTAAGAAGAAAGAACACCACCATGCATTTGTCTCACAGGCATTTCAACTGTTCATCTGATCGTGATTTGAAGAACCCCGAAACAAAGGGTTCTCCAGAGAGTCCAAGATCTGTACCCTATAATGTGCCACAAAAATGTGTGGCATAGCCTAGTTTTAGCTCTACAGATATGATTTGAGAGATCCCCCTAAAGGTTGGCCCGGGGTGCCTTTAGACACTCATATGGGCTGGACACTGAGCCAGATAGTAATCCAAGGCAATGATGCCCTAAGGCAGTGTCACATTGCTACAATACATGCCTTTCTACCTTGACCTGAGAGAAAAACATCACAAGCGGACTCTGTGACTTCTTCAATGTCAGTCTTCACTACCCTGCATAGATCTATACAATCTATGAAAAGTAGAACATATGTTAAGCTAAAAATAAGGTCCAGGTTGGAGCCCAAGCTTTAAACTTTACAATGAGGAAGGATTCTCTAAAGAAAAGGGCCCCAGTTCTATTGAGCCAGCCGTGTGTTACACATCTATTGGGTCAATTGGGGCGTTGCTAAAAGAGCTTTAAAGTACACAAAAGTAGTTCCCACTGTAACCAAGTTATTAAAGGGAGCTTGCTGGACTATTTAGTACAGGAGACAGCTCCTAGGAATTATCTTTGTCATTGTAAGAAATATATCCAAAAATAAACTCTTGAAGACCCAGAAAAACAGTGACAACACCTCAGATAGAGCATCCCAGAATTCCCAGAGCACCCTAACGACTTCCCACCTACTTCACACGGAAGACACCTGAAACCCTAATGGGAATCATTTTTGGAATAAATGAAGGATGGGATCAAACACTAATAAGGTGAAAGATCATGATGAAGGCGTCACTTTTCCAAAGACCATCAGTGCTCTGTAAAGGAAGTTAGAGTGCAGGGCCTGAGTGACTGTTAGATCAAATAAGGTACCTCTTGATCTGTTCCGATGTGCTACAGGGCAGTCCTTTCAACTTCCAGAATGCTAGATCAGGGAAGTAACTCAAAACTCCCGCTAACCTTGAAATGTAATGGGAAAAGTACTTCCATACACCACCATGGTTGAGGGGATGGTAATTGGGCCAACAAGGGGGAACGCCCTTTGTTGGCCAGACATTGACTACTAAAAATAGCAAATATACCACCCTCTAAACTTTTCCAATCACTCTAATCAGCGTAGGAATAGGTGGGATGACATAGAGAAGCTAATCTAGCCATGGATAGAACATTGCACCCATCCTCTAATAGGTGGGATCTGGGATCTGAGAGCATTAATAAAGCAGTAGAACATTGCTCCATGAAACAAAAAGATCCAAGGTAGTTTGGCCAGATCTTTGACAGATTGCATGTAACTCCAGAGGAGTGAGGGATATACCCTGTGTCCAAGGTAGGTCCTTGCTCAAATGATCAGCCCTGTAGTTGTTCACCCCCACAGAAGGCAGAAGTGAACTTTCGGCCCATTCCCTCAGGAGACATGCCAATTGGGGAAGCAGGAGTGCTATAAATCCTCCTTGCCAGATGACAAATGATTTAGCAACACTTTTTATATCTTCACAAGGATGGCTTAATGTCGAGGCATATTTTTGGTGCACATTCAAAACCGCCATTAACTCATTCCAGATTGAGTAGATAGACCTTTCAAAAGTCACTCCCCAACAGCCAGGGCTGGAATACATCAGCAACAGCCTCTGAGGAAAATAAGAACCTGGTATTCCTTTGCTTGCAGTATTCACCCTTATGCATCACTCTAAGCCTATCCACATCCCCTCCATTAATGCAGAACCATGTTATGGCTGCTTTGTGGTTCAAGCTTCTGGGCCATGAGTTACCTTCTAGCAATTCAGAGGTTGCAGAGTCAAAACGTCCATTCGTTAGTCATCTTTGATATGTGCTTCAGCCAGTTGACTGTAAAATAGACTGTTGCAGACCAGGGAGAACAGCAGAAGTTGAGCGCTCACTGGCCTAATGGCACAGTATTTAGTTGCCATTCTTGTGATCAAAGGATCCCAAGAATAAACTTCCTGGAGTCTTCACCTGTTCATCAATCTCCTATGGGACCTCTACATTATCTGCTGAGATAATGGGTGCAACAAGATCCTCTTCCATATAGAATGGTGACAGAACATCAGTTTAGCTCTGTTGGGCTGTGCATGTTTCTTCCTTGAAGATACAGAAGACTTTGACTTCCAGCAGTCCACAAACAAGATTCCCCTGGAAGTGTGTCTGCAGTGATTCTGAAGTACATGCACACCAGGGTCAGACCGCATTGATGCCTGAACGCTTCTACATGCCTTCTTTACAGTTCCATCCGCTTGCATGGCCTTAGGTTTGTTTAAATGAGCTACTTCCCCTGCTATCGATAAAAGCCCTGTGAGGCTAAACAGTACAGAGTTCATCTGCAGCCCAGTGGAAAACTTGTCCTCTGACCCCCATCAGGGGATACAGTTGAGACAAAAATCTTTGAATGGCCCAATCTCTCATTTATTCCACTCAGTAGGATGACATCCTGACATTTCAAGGGGCACCAGACATCCCAGAATGCTACTGTCAATTGACTCTATCAGAGGTAGGAGGAGGAACTGCTCTGACTGTCTAGAGGATGTTTCCTCTTTTGGATATGTTTTCCCATTGCCAGAAAATGCCTTAAATCAACAAAAAAGCATAATTGATGTGAGCTTGGATCCAGACACCCACAAACACACCTATTTGCCTGGCAGCTTTGGCTCACAAATGCCACAGGGGTATTCCTGTTTGATTTTTATGTGAGTCCATTCCTCACTGCATATGTGTGGTAAGATGAAACTACAATGCCTATCTAGCCCAGAATCAAACTCATTTTAAGTTTAGGGTTTGAACGTCATTCACGTTCGATTCGTTCCTGGCCCCATGCTCGACTCATCTATTTTCTTGTGATCATATCAATGGGTATGATGAGCAGCTTCCCTAAGAGTCTCCCCTTGTGACTGTGTCAGTGGTTGGCAGCAAGCAGAACTCTTCAACATGGGAAGGATCCATTTGGAAAGTAAGAAGACTTATTGAAGAACATGGCCAGTTGGAGTCCCTGGTTGGAGTCCCTGACATGCCATATCTTGTGAGAGACAGGTAACGCCTGGCTCAGGGAAGACCTCTCTTATCAAGATGAGAAGGTGGGCGAGGGGAGGTCCATCATCCCAGTGAGAGGAGACAGGGAAGGTACAGGTAGAGGCTTTTAATGCTATGCAATCTTGCTCACCTCAAGTAACGAACTGGACACGAGGGAGAGACATGGCGATGATGACATTTCTCCATATATGTCGCCAAGCTCACCATGCCCATCGCATACTGCTGCTAATTTGTTTAATCGATCTTTCGAGCAACCATGTTCCAATGCAATTTTTAACTTGTACACAGTGAAATATTTGTTTCATGTTAATTTCCCGACTTGCCCCAGGATCGTACATTGTAACTATTACCATTCACAAAGCCTGGATATTGGATATTAGATTGTGAACCATTGCGCAGAAGTACAGTTAGCAATAGCTATTGCTTGGAGAGTCATAGGACATGATTCACACCCTTGTAAACTGATTTTGTAAATCAGGCCCATGGTGTCTATACAAAAATCAGAAGCCTGAAAGGGCTGGTATGCTTTTAAACAAATCATAAAAGCTCTCACTAATGCCCATATAACAAGGTTCAGTCCTGTTTTCCTGGATAACTGACCCATATGCAAATACAATTATTGAAAATATATTACCTGATCGTATATATTGTACTGATTCTACCTCAAAGCTAACAGGTCCCCGAAAGGTGCTAGGTGCAAAAACGACAATCTGCAAAAGATCTACCGCTTAAGATATTGATCAGTGTTCTGTCCTGTGGAAAAGCATAACAAGTGCATAACATGTACAATGCAATATTATTTCAGAAACACTGTTGTTACAAACACATGCAGTATTGTGATTGATGCCATTCCCGCGAATCCCCGCAATTCTCAGTTATCACTGTAGTAAGTAGTATGTTTAAGCGAAATTTAATTAAAAGAGAGTGCAGATGTATGACCCTACCTGGGCTTGCTGAGGATTTTGAGAGAAAATAAACCCTTTTGCGGACTTCCCGCTGTGCCTTATGAACTGAACGTCTAGAAAATGTTCCCAAAATTAATAAAAGTGCACAGAGAATTCAAGGCTTAGGATAATTGGAAGAAATAATGGAAAAATAATAAGAAAAAAACATCACATTATCTTCTTTATGTTAAATTTGCAAATGCAAATGATCGGGTATTCTTCTCAAACATGGTGAGCACGTGCCTTAGCGAATCAGTTGCAGGCATGCAATCGTGCCAGGAGAGTGTGGGCTAATAGGCTCTCAGATGCATTATGAGTTTGGAGATTCTGTACATTGTTGGTGGCAATTTCGTTTTTGTCACTGCAGTTTTACTTCACTGCTGAACTTCCACTTTAGAGGGGAAGTGGAGGACTAACTTCAGCACTTTATGTAAACCCTCAAATTTACCTCCAAAAAGTGTCAGATTGACCATGTTTGAGTTACTGCTCGCAGTACATCTGAGGAAACCTCATGGCGCTCTTTGGATCCCAGAAACAGGGACTACCACTGCCGTCCCACAATTTGTAATCACACAGTAAATCTGCTGGACATGGGGTAGTCATTTCTGTTTATATTTCATTTGGATTATGTCATGACCTGTTTTACATTTCTGATCTTAGCTTTCAATTTTATATTGTTAATATTGCCTTACTATTACTTTTATTTGTATTATTTAATTGATATCTGGCTACTCCCCTCTGTGCAATTAGAGCAAGTTAGTCGAATGTTTCTGGTGCATGCTAATATTAGCTGTGTTCATTTTTCTTTATTGAGAACATTTTCAACAAGTGATTTTATGAGAACAAACACTACAATTAATCATTTTTGATCAAGTAAATCACTTGCGCACACTTTAGTTTTCCTGTACGTTACACATACACCAAAAGGACCTTAGCCTCTAACACTTCCTCGTCTGCATTAATCTGCATGCAGTTTTCATAGGTGTATGTAGTGGGTGTTAATGTCACTGTAATCTGGACGATTATCCTTTCCTGGGTCTTTTTGCACCCGGTAAACAAAACAATAGTTAATGCTGCCTGCTATGTACACATACGCGTTATGGCCCACATTAAAACTAATTTCTGTGGATTTTGTCTGTTTTTTTCCACTTGTAACAAAAATTTGGACTCGGTAGGGATTCAAGTATCGCCTCACACGTGGTGAACCTTCAATAAGGGCAGAGACGCTGTTGCATTTCATGGAGCAATTTTAGGAGGCGGAGTGGACCATGTGCTGCATCCGACATGCCATGCAAATGGCATTAGTTGCATCTTAATGGTGCAGTGATTATCTACAGCTGTAAATGAAGATCCTGTCATTTGTTCATCAAATTTACAATGATCCTATCGTTATTGCATGACTCTTAAAAGTACACATTACCTTATCCACAACAGTCTGGCTCTTATTTAATCCACATTCACTGACACAATGGTTGAGCAGAAAACTACAACATTAGAATTGAATAGCAAAGGACTGCACAGACCTAACAACTACCTCTGTGTGATGAATCAACTCCCGGGGTACCAGTGATACAGGGGTGAATATCAGTTTGTAAACCATCAGTCAATTCTAATACACCAGAAGGGATCTGAGCATATTGGAATAACAATCAAATTATAAAGCTCCTTGTCCAATTTTGGTAACATGGACGGAATGACAGGCTTATCTCTGAAAAGGTTGTGGATCGTTGGTTAGTTGCAACACAGCAAAAATACAATTATTACCCAATCATAAAAGGAGTTTCCAGTCAAAGTTGTATTAAAAATATCAACTTTATTAATCACAACAGACAATCTAACAACATTATGACATACAACCCAACCTGTTAAGGAATGCAGAGAATAGACAGTTTCGAAGAAGGAAAAGGGGTTCAATCTGGATACTGACAGGAGGGGAGTCAGTATGTTGAATAACCACAACAGTTTGTTAAGTTTTCTTGGCTTTAGCACAAAGGGAGCAATTGGTCTTAAAATGTCTTTAGGGGCATTCTGGGAAGGACCAGGGGACATAACCACAATGTACATTGTGTTGTAGATGTTCTTGGTGCTCGACAGGGTCAAGTCAGCTTCAGGGTGTTTTGCAGGCTTCTTTGTCAGAGTTCGATGGGAGTCTCTGTGGCTATCAGTCAGCACAACGGTTTTGCGAGTGAAGCTGGATGAACGTCTGCAGGCTGGACTACACAGCGGCTCGGGGTCAGGAATTGTTGTCTCAGTACTGATTGGCAGTTCTGAAGTGCTGTTCGAGACATCTAGGATGTCTTTAAGTGATGGTGGCTTGACATCGGTCAGCATTGCCGTCAGTTGTGGATGGAGGAACTCGACTGACTCAAAAATGTCCTTTAAGGGGGACTACGGCAAAGGGTTGTTGCAGCACTTCTCCCAGCTTCTTTAATGAGCTTGTGTCGTCCTTTAAGGTGGATGGCCCAAAGCTGAGGAGTGTGTTGCAGGCAGCTGCCTTGTCCTTTGTTGTAGGTTCATAGACCTTCTGGCACTTCCTATCCAGGAATCTTGCTGCACAGCCTAGCAGGGCACACTGTGTGCTCGCTGGGTAACTGTTCTGGAGTGGCTGGGGGGTCCTCTGAGTTCTGTGTCTCCCTCTGTTCCCTGGGAGATGTTTAGGGGAGGGATCTTGCTTCCCTCTTTGGATATCATGGTCTCCCTTCCCTGGCGGGAGATTTAAGGCAGACTGTACCTTCAGCCAGGGTCCAATGTTGAGTTTACGGCTATGACTACCTTAATGAACCAATCCAGTGGTCCCTACCAACAATCTCCTGTATGCGTGTGGTCATAACCAGAGTGCTTTGCAACAGGAAAGTTAAAGGGGTGAAAGCAGGAACAAGGTGTGCCCCAGAACTAAAATGGTGCAATCCTTCTCTCAACAGAAAGAGTTCTGGGCTCACTCCCTTGTGTTACTAACTCTCACCCATCCTACTGTTTGCTGTTTTCAAAGAGTCTCTCTATTTAATGGTCCTCTCTTTGTGGTCCATGTTGAAGCGGCAGGTCTCCCTTGAAGCTACGGCAAGCCAGACCCTCTCGCTCCTGCAAACCACATTCTCAAACTTTATTAATGGGGTCCCTCTAGCAGGATGACCTATTGTAAACAACAGTCCCAGATATGACAGTTCACTGTCATTGATGCTAAGGGCCAGAGCTGGGATCTGGTTGACGCTGTTAGGCAGAATTATATGCAGTACCCTCTGGGACCTCCACATACAATTAGGACTACAAGCGCAAGTCAAACCTACCTTTGGTATAAGTCTGTACCACACCGTTTTTGGTAGCGAGCTGAGCAGCCAGGCTTATCTCAAGAGTGAATGTGAGCAGTACAAGAGGCAGCACAGAGGTTTTTCAATCACAGTGGTTCAAGTAGACACTTATACTCAAAGTTTCTTGGTAAACACTTATTAATTTATTACACAGTCATTTAGAAAACATTTCAATAGAAGGAGTCAACTTCATATTATAGATCAATGCACTTCAATACAAAATTCTAAGATTTTGAGACAGTTTGAGCTCCCCTGAAGTAGGAGCAAAATTGCAGTTCAGTTACTTAGAAGTGAGCAAAAGGAACAAGGTAAGTAGAATAGATCACATATAATTGTCAGACAGTGCAAATAGTTTCATTTCACCAGAGGAGTTCAATTCAAGTCAATAGGCCTAGTCCAAAGTCAACGGGCTAGTGTTCTGGATAGGAAAGAGCAGTTCTGGTATCAAACAGTAAAGTCTTTGAAAAAGTTCTTAGAAGTAGTTTAGGCAAAAAAGAATCATATGTCGGGTCACAAGCTTTTTAGGCCTGCAAGTTGGGAAAGTTCCACAAACTGTCACTGCGAGAGTGGCGTCCTCTCAATCGGGTTGGCACAGTACATTAGTATGAAGAAACAAATGCTGCTGAAGTCGCTGGCTCCTGGCAGTTCCTGCAGATCTCATTGTTCCTGAGCCTCAGTCGTGGGGACAAGAGGGAGGACATCGGGGGACTCCTGCACTGCACGGGATCGTCGAAGAAAGCAAACAAGATGGATTCACTTCAGTTCCAGTAGCTGTAGATTCAAGAACACAAGCTGGTGTCCCTCTCCCTGGTTAATCCTAACCAGCCTTCAGAATGGTACCCAGGTGTCTTATGAGTTGATTGGTCCAACCAACTCAAAGGAAGAAGCCGTCCTTGAAGGGGCTTCTCTGTCGAAAGGAGTTTGGCAATTCGGACCTGCAGTAGGGCTTCTCCGGGCAAACCAACGGTCCAGGAGTTGCATCAGCCGTCCTCTTCCAGCTCTTCTTCGGTTCTTTCGTTACAGTGGTCGACTCTGCTTTCCAGTCCAAGAGACTTGCCTTTTAAACAGTTCTCTCCCTTTCATTCCAGCCTAGCTATCACTCACCCAGCAGGATGGCTGTCCTTGCTGGACAGTCAGCCATCCAATCATGCCAGAGTGCATTTGGGTCTCCTAGGAGACTAAGCATAGGGAGTTTCGGCCACCTCCCTTACTTACTGGCCACCCCAGAAACTCAGACTCCAGAGGCAGTCTTCACTCCTCAAGCCTGCCAAAGGCACACAAACAAAGGGACCAAATCTGGTTTGGCGCGCAGAGACAAACACTAGAAGGTATATCCAGCTTTGTCACGTGTAATGTTTTTAAAGGATCTGTTCTGCTAAATTCTGTTTTGCACTTTCTTTATTCATAATGATGTACCACCTATGTGTACTTAGTTTGATAACACGATGCTTGGATAATGGAATGCAGCAAAAGTTTTATTTACGAGCAAGTACCATCGAAGTTCAGGTGTTTGTTGGGAATTTATGACTGATTAGAGATCAGACTCCCCGATTTTTATATGAAAGGTGATTGAACGAATTGATGCACAGTTTGCGACTTACGGTTTGTGAGCAATTATTCATTGTGTTTACCATTTTTTTACCCCAGTGTATGACATCACCCTATGTTTTACCAGACATTATTGTAAGCCTGTTTTTGCCACAGTATGAAAAATTGTTTACATACATAATCATCATGCGCAGGAATTCATTCGTACATTTGCCAGGATAGAACGCTGTATGAATGCAGCATCGGGACAGCGCCACGATTCCCAACGTATCACTAATTAACACATTTGTTAAACCAATATGAACAGTCCTGCTTAGCATGCATACAACTATGAGTTAGATGGTGAGAATGAGGCATATTTACGAGGGAAGCTAGTTGAAAGGCATACTAATCATGAACGATGTTTCCAGTGCGTGAGATTCACCATTCTAAGGTGGCTGCCCGCTCGCATAGCGTGGTCAACCTGACAACATTAAACAAATATTTGAGATGCTTGAACATGCGCGCTCTCACGGCGCAGAGGTAGGTTGCTAGTTGGAGGTGAGCGGAGAATACAGAGACAGAGGGCCTCATTACACGGAAGGCGGTAGCCATGGCGCTATTAGCGCCATGGCTACCCCCTTACCGCCGTCGGAGGCCGGGTTCCCGGAATAGGGACTTACCGGCCTACTCCGACCTTTGCGGGACCGGTAAGTCCCCATTCTGGGAACCATTCCCTATTCCCATTTGAGCCCCCATAGGGCTCAATGGGAATGGGGAAGGAGGAAATAACGGTACTACAATTTGCGGTACCGTTATTTGCACTGAAGTCCATCAGCGGGTCCCGTCCTTAATGTGTGGTCTGACCACACGTTAAGGACGGGACCCGCTGAGGGACCTCGTAGTAGGGTGGTGGGGATTACCGGCACCGGTGCCCTTACCGGTGCCGGTAATCCCCTACCGCCTTCCGTGTAATGAGGCCCAGAGTCTAGCAGGATATTATGCCACTACACGATTTAATTTTTGTAGACAGAACTCACGGATTGAGTTACAAGCACTATTTACCTTACAGGCTTCCGAACAGACTCCTGTTATAAACCCGCACTTGAGACACGTCTCGACTCTTTTCAACGTATGTGGCAGTTTTAATGTACACCGCATGCATGACTGAAAGGTAAGCTGGAAGTCTAAGTCAATTTCGGCATCTTATGATTTGTGAGGTGTAATACACTAATAACGTGGGTAATCTGTGGTTACTTTCAGAATACAGAGCATACTACACATACAGGGTCAGTAACCATAGCTATAAATATATGGCACAGTGATTCAAATACGTAATTTAATTATTACAGTTTGCTTTGAGAAGGCAATACGCTCATTTTCGTCTTGGAACCTCTCTTCTCTTCTTTTATATGACTCTCCTTTGGACCATAATTTAACCACGTATGTACCCTTTATGTCTTGGTTTCAATGGGAATGTTAAACACCATGGTTGGACTTTCGTATATTTACTTGTTTTTACATCTTGAAATATTGAATATGTTGGTTGAATAACGTAATGATGGGGGAACTGATGACTATGAATACTATGTTGCGATAGTGTCAGGGAATAGTGCCTTGAATATGGAATCATGATACACTTATGGAGTTGTGATGTAGTGATGAACAATGCATATTTTGTCACATGGGGGAAATTGTTTTTGTATGTGGACATTACCCAACTGATTTCTATGGGTTACTTCTTCAATATGATGATTGATCAATATATGTTGGTACAACAGATATAGGCCCTACCTAGGTTGACAGAGTCCGAAATGCATAGGCCAATGTATGGATTCATATGCAGTTACTTTGTAAAATTGTTAGAAGATTGATGGAAGTTGAATACATAAACATTGAACGAAAGAACGGAATTACAATACTTTAAAGTTTGTGACTTTCATGAAAAAAAAATAATTGGTCACGCTAGTGTGGTCCTAGGGAGTGCAGCCCGCACCGCTGGCTATTCAGCCAAGGTCCTTTTTTGTAACAAATACTAGAAGTACCTTTCCAAAAAGAAACGGTGAAAAAAGAAGACCGGGACCTGTTTAAACAAAGGGGCTTAAAGCGCCATCTTGAAAAACATGGCTCACGTGATTTTTAGCTACCAGTGTTTGCGGTCAGAAAAATCATGGTAGTTCATTGTAAAACCACTGCCACCAGTCTTTTCAATAGGAAAGGGTAGCATTTGACTGCTACATGAGTATTTAGACACAGGGGATACTATGTAACCCATCCAGCACTCCATTGTAAGATGGTGTGTGCTGGGTCTATGAATTTGGAAAGACTGGTAAAGTCAATTTCATTTTACATTCTCTGGGAAACAGTAGTTTACCCCAGAGAAGGTATATAGACCTTTAGGAAGTCTAGAAAGACATCTCTGTGTTACTGCAATGAAGGTGCTGTGTAGCACACATGAAAAGATGATGCCTATGGAGTTATCTAAAACCCCATATTCAAACACACATCAAAACACATGAAAGAGTGGGAAAAAAAAAGGCTCAAACTCTTTCCAGGTAAATAAATCAAGTCGTCAAAATCCAGAAAAGTTGCTCGGGGTCTCTAAGGTGAAGGGAATTAGCACATCTATGAGAATTCTCCCTAAGGGACACATTTACATATGAAAGGGTGTTGGGTTTCCTATTTCCTTTTTTAGCCTCTGCAGCTGGGCCCTTTGTGGGCCTGTTGGAACTACCCTGTATTGGTATGTTAATTGCTGCCACCAGCTGCAGGTCCTAACACAAGAGCAGGGCGGATCAATGGATCCTTTGTTAGTTAATCAGGCTGGACATGGCAGGGGGAAGGTTGGTCCTCCCACCTTCCTGGAGATGACATTGTGCATTCCGTGGCTGTCACATTCCAACTAAATATGACAGGAGAAGACAGTGTTTGCAGGTGTTGTCCAGCCCAGAGTACACAGGTCCATGCTTTTGTCACGGTGTGAGCATGAGCCCCAAACATTTTTCTGAGGTTGGTCTACCATCATTCCATTTAATGAAAAATGTTGAAAAGCCCGGTGAGCGCACGCCCACCATGCGGATGGTCGAATTTGTCACACTTTGCCAGTTTTTTGTCATGCTACCTCGCTGATTCACCTTTTATGCTTTGTTGACAAGTCCCTACTAAGAGAAAATGTATTCTAGATCATTGAACTCCCCTGCATGGTAATAAGTTGTGAGGAGTTAAACACCATATGCATACAGTTTGTGGACTTTGTTTTCAGCATGTATGTCTTTCTTTGTAATAAATATTGAATTATCTGCTTTAAATTCTCCCGAAGCAGCTCAGAATGCTAGATCAGTCGAGAATCTCATGACACTGGTCAAATGTACCACATTTGCTGCATGAATGAAGATGAATGATGTGTTAAGATTTGGAATACATAACAATCCCGGCACGAGGGTCCTGATATTAAAGACTAAGGGCCCAATTTATGAAGCATTTTTCAATGGAATTGCACCATTGTAAAGGGCTTTTAAAAATTAAGCCCTTGGGTGAACAGTTATTTCAAAAGGGCTTTCCTAAGAAAACAAGGTACAATAGAGACTGAAGGCACTGTAACATGTTTTTACAGCGATTCCAGAACTTTCGGTAGAACATGCCTGGTTGGATAACAAACTCAAGATGAAAACCTTTCTCCCAAAAAATATTGTCTGTTTTTTTCGCATTCAAGCACTGCCCATATTGCAATATTTAAATTCTTTACCACTTTCTGCAGATCCCTGCCCCCAGACATATACCAATCAATCCTCAAACAAGGAACTCCCATGGAATACCACAGGAATGTCCTCAATCTTCAATCTCAACAGGGAAAGTGCCACAATCCTTCAAATCAGCATATATCAGGCCACAACTCAAAGATACAGCAGGAAATTTAGAGGACCTCTCCAATTACAGACCCATCTCCAACATTCTTTATCCAGCTAAACTGCTTGAAACGTATATATACAAAATAATCCAAGAATTCATAGAAGAGCACTGCTTACTAGTCCAGGCACAAATTGGTTTCAGACCAATGAGAGGAACGGAATCAGCACTTCTTTCAATATGGGGTGACCTAAAAGCAAACGCAGACTCAGAAAACAGTGTTGCCTTAATACTTCTAGACCTCTCTGCGGCATTCGACACAGTTAACCACAATATCCTCATCACAAGATTGGAAGGACCGGTAATAACCGTCAGTCCCTACTGTGGATCAAATCATTCCTAACAAACAGAACAGAGACCATATGGATGAAACTGTCATGAACCGTCGTCTACGTCCTTTCTGGACTTCGTGGTCCCTGACTCATAGGGGATTGAATGCAGTAATCCTTCCAACATGGCCGCCTGCTACGGAACGCTGCTTGCCAGTCCTTGCGCTCCACGCTCTGCGTTCTACTAAACAGACACGCCCAGCGGCTCTGCGCGTCGCAACGCTACCGCTTGCTGTAGTTGGACGTGTGTTGCCAGAGTTCGCTCGGGGCTTTCTTCTGAATCCTGTTTCCCGGTTCCTTGAACCCCCCTTCCTCCCTTCCTTTCCTCAAAACTTATCTTCGAACTTCCTGGATTTTGGCCCGTGCTCGGGTCACGGCGTTCCATGTCTCCGAGCTCAGACCTTGTTCCTTCCTGGTCTCCGTCCTGGAACACAGGAACGTATCCTGGAGTTGGATTGTAATCCTCACGCTGGAATCCAAAGACCAGCACACGGGTTTATACAAATCCCGGACCGTGCGAAAGAATTCACCAAAGAAGGTCTCAAGCAAACAACAAAAACAGGTGAGAAGGACTTGTGACAGATTGAGACGCCTAAAAAACTATACAGATACAGAGCTGGAAGCCGGTGTTCAAGACCTCGTGTGAGGCATGCAGGAACTAACCACAGAAGTCCAGAACCTTAAGGCTGAGAATGCTGCATTAAAGCAGCTAGTCTTGTCACATGACTCTGCAACTAAGGAAAGCATGTTATTAGGAGGTGTAGTGGACAAATTTGATGGTTCTTCAAAGACCCTCTGTGCCTTCCTCGATTCATGTTTGGTACACTTCACCTTCAAGCCCTACTACTTTTCCACTCCTCGCAAAGGTGGGGTTTATGATCTCACACCTCACTGGTAATGCCTTGACCTGGGCAACCCCCCTAGTCAATTCGGGCGATGCCCTCCTGGATAATTATGATGGGCTCGTGGAAGCCCTAAAAGCCATGTTTGATCGCCCAGAGCAGGTTTACAGCGCTCAAGAACATTTACTTGAATTTCAACAAGGATCCCAGGATATGCTTACCTATGTGATCCGCTTTAAACAACTTGTGAAGGAAGCTGATTGGTCTCAAGAAGCCAGCTTCACCCTCTTCCGAAGAGGCCTGAATGAAGAAATAAAGGATGAGTTACCCAGGATAGCTCGCCCAAACTCCTTCTAGGCTCTTATGGACCTTTCCTTGCAAATCGACTTTCGAAATCCAGGAAAGAAAGGTGAAAAAAAGAAGTCTAAGTCAACCTTCCAAAAGGCTGCCACAGATCACTCAACCAGACCAGAGCCCACAGCTTCTCCAACCTCAGATCCAGAACCCATGCAACTGGGGGCCATCCTTGGACCCATTACCCCACAAGAAAGAATGCGCTGGATGCACACTGGTCTATGCATGTATTGCACCTCCGATAAACATCTTGTGAGAGAGTGAGTGCCCTATTGCTCCTCCACGGCGTTCGGGAAACGCCAGCTCCCGATCCTAGATGCGGCACAGTTTTGGAGAGAGATGTCTGCTCCACATCAATTCCTTCCTTGAACTCTCCAAGAAAAAATAATCTTGTGATTCTACAGGCATTCCTATCGCCTTCCAAGAAAGAATCTTACCCCATCCTGGCATTAGTGGATTGCGGAGCCATGGGCATATTCATAGATCATGATTGGGTCACTTCTCACAACATTCCACATGAAACTCGAGAGACAATGCAACCTGCAGAAGCTATTGATGGAAGACCCCTGTCTTCGGGACCCATAACCCTTCAAACTAAAGAGATCCTACTTTCCATAAATCACCATCAAGAGAGGATTACATTTGACATTATAAGATCGGCCCACTATCCGATGGTTCTTAGCATGCCCTGGTTACAGAAGCATAACCCCTACATCAATTGGACAGCAGGCTCCTTGTTTCTTGGTTCTGAACATTGTATGTCCCATTGTTTATCCTTAGATACCTTACCAAGGTCCTCTGAGGACTCTCAAGAAACTGAGCAAATTCCAGTCACTGTTTCTAACATCATCCAGATTCCCATGGTCTATCAAACTTACACAGATGTATTCTCGACAGCCATTGTTCAAGCTCTTCACCACACAGACCTGAGGATTGTGCCATCGATACTGAACCGTCAGCAGTAATCCCTTTTGGGAGAATGTTTATTTTCTCAGAACCCGAAAAAAGGGCCCTCCGGGAATACCCGGATACCAACTTGGAATATGGAACTATACGACCATCCAAGTCCCCGGCGGGTGCTTCTCTATTTTTAGTTCCGAAGAAGGATTCCAAGGAGCTTAGACCATGCCTAGATTACCATGGCCTTAACCAGTGTACTCTCAAGGATCGTTACCCATTTCCTCTCATCTCGGACATCCTGGAAGCAGTCAAAGGTGCAGTCGTCTTCACAAAATTAGATCAGGGGTGCCTATCATCTTATTTGTATAAAAGAAGGTGAACCTTTGGCCACTTTGAATACTTGGTTATGCCCTTTGGACTTGCTAATGCCCCAGCGATCTTCCAACGTTTTATGGATCGGGTGTTTTCTGATATGCTGTTCCTCTTCGTCATTGTATATCTGGACGACATACTGATATACTTCAAGGACCACCTGAAACAGGAAGAGCACATAAAGACAGTCTTACAACGTCTACGTGAACATAAGCTCCTGGCTAAACCCGAGAAGTGTCTTTTCCATGTATCAAC
The DNA here is from genome assembly GCF_040938575.1 of Ambystoma mexicanum. NCBI lineage: Eukaryota > Metazoa > Chordata > Amphibia > Caudata > Ambystomatidae > Ambystoma > Ambystoma mexicanum. The sequence continues at coordinate 796,242,295 of NC_090932.1, read as the reverse complement.
TGTTCACTATCTCAGATTTGGTCTTAGCCCAAAAGGAATTGGAATGGACCCCTCAAAGGTTGATTCCATTCTATCCTGGCCTGTTCCAACCACTGTAAAACAAATTCAATCCTTCCTAGGGCTTGCTAACTTCTACCGGAAATTTATACCAGCATTTTCTGAGATTGTGCATCCTATTGTTTCATTGTAAAAGAAAGATACCCCCTTTCGGTGGACCTCAGCCCAAGATTAGGCGTTTCTGCGGTTGAAGTCACATAAGCTCCCATCCTAGCTCAACCCGACATTGATCGTCCTTTTCTTGTCGAAACTGATGCTCCAACTACGCCATTGGGGCAGTCCTGAAACAGGAACTTGGTGACAAGTTAGAACACCCCATTGCCTATCTCTCTCGCACCTTGACCCCCAGTGAAGCTCATTATTCCGTCCTGGAAAAGGAATTGCTAGCCATTCGTCAAGCCTTCACTGATTGGCGTCATCTTCTTTTGGGAGCCAAACACCCAGTACAAGTCCACACGGACCATCTGAATCTTCAAGTCCTGCAATCCCTAGAATGTAGAAACAGTTGTCAACCCCATTTGGCCCTCTTTTTTGCCCAATATCAATTTCAAATCCATCATGTCCCTGGAACACATAACATTATAGCTGATGCCTTATCCAGACGTCCTGATTATGAACCCCATGAAGATCGGACCTTTCCTAAGATGTTTCCCCACACAATATCTGTTGCCCAAGCAATTACCCTCCTGGAGGATATTCAAATTCAAACCCAGTCCTCTGAACCTTGGAAGGAGTTTAAGAGAAACAATCGGTGGAATCTCAAAACAAAGGACGGATACCTGTTCAAGGACAATCGTTTGGTCATTCCCACTCCTGGACTGAGACAAAAGATCACAAGCCTATATCATGATACCCTCCATTCAGGACATCGTGGCATCACCAACACTCTCCATCTAATACAAAGACAGTTTTGGTGGCCAAAGATGAAGGATGATATCAAGATCCATATCCAGACATGTGCAATCTGCAATCAGAACAAACATGATAACAAAAGACGAGCAGGCCTCCTCCTCCTCCAACCAGCAATACCAACAAGACCCTGGGAAATCATTGCCACGTATTTTAGCGTGGAACTACCCTCTTCCAGGGGCTACACAACAATAATGGTTACCATTGATTTGTTCACTCATATGGCTCATTTTACACCTTTATACAAACTGCCATCCTCATCTTAACTTGCAGGAATTTTCCTGGAACACATATTCTGGCTTCATGGGCTACCTTCCAAGATCCTTTCTGACTGAGGACCCCAGTACATATCCCAGTTCTGGAAACAGTTATATCGTATACTGGGAATCCAACGTGCCTTGTCTTCGGGTTATCACCCACAGACCAATGGAGCCACTGAATGAGTAAACCAAACCCTGGAACAGTATCTTCGTTGCTTTGCCACCAAGGTCCAGGATGATTGGTCACTCTTAATACCTGTGGCCGAATTTGCATACAACAATTTGGATCATTCAGCTATCAAAACCAGTCCTTTCTTCTGTAGTCAAGGATTTCGTCCTTCAGGCCTACCGTTCATTCTTCCACACCCTAACCCAGTTCCTGCAGTTGATTCCTGGATTGAAACACTTATTAATGTGCACAAAGAACCAAAGGAACATCTAGAAAAGGCCCCAAGAGACGTTAAACATTATGCTGACTCCAAAAGAAGGCCTGGGCCTTCCTATTCAGTAGGCGATAAAGTCTGGTTATCCTCAAAACTCCTTCCCCGTCACCTACGACCAAATAAATTGGCTCCCAGGTATTACGGGCCTTTTCTATAAAAGAAATCGTCAATCCAGTGGCCTTTCGACTCCGACTACCAGAATCATGGAAAAGAATCGATCCAGTCTTCCACACCTCTCTGCTAAAACCATATTTTCAGCCCTCTCAAACTGCTCCAAGATCTACCCCAGTGATTGTCAATGACCAACTCGAATATGAGGTTTCCAGAATCTGTGACTCTAGGTACCGACGTGGTCAATTAAAATATTTGGTTCAGTGGAAAGGTTATCCTCCCAGTGAGCGCACTTGGGAACCCGTGTCAAACATGAATGCCCCCAGGCTGATTCGAAAATATCATCTTATCCATCCAGACAAACCCGGAGGACCTGGGCTTCAGAGGAGGCATACTGTCATGAACCATCGTCTATGTCCTTTCTGGACTTCGTGGTCCCTAACTCATAGGGGATTGAATGCAGTAATCCTTCCAACATGGCCGCCTGCTACGGAACGCTGCTTGCCAGTCCTTGCGCTCCACGCTCTGCGTTCTACTAAACAGACACAACCCTGCGGCTCTGCGCCTCTCAACACTACCGCTTGCTGTAGTTGGACGTGTGTTGCCGGAGTTCGCTCAGGGCTTTCTTCTGAATGCTGTTTCCCGGTTCCTTGAACCCCCCTTCCTCTCTTCCTTGCCTCAAAACTTATCTTCGAACTTCCTGGATTTTCGCCCACGCTCGGGTCACGGCGTTCCGTGTCTCCGGGCTCGGACATTGTTCCTTCCTTGTCTCCGTCCTGGACATCTGAAAGTATCCTGGAGTTGGATTGTAATCCTCACGCTGGAATACAAAGACCAGCACACAGGTTTATACAAATCCCGGACCATGCAAAAGAAGTCACCAATGAAGGTCTCAAGCAAAAAACAAAAACAGGTGAGAAGGGGAGAGACTTGTGACAGAAACCTTTCAAATCCAACTCAATATAATTCACATGCAGAGTACCACAAGGATCATCCTTCTCCCCGGTATTATTCAACATCTACCTATCTCAACTAATCAAGATCATCAAAAGACATGGCCTCACTTGCTGCAACTGCGCTGGCGATACGCATATAATCTTCAAAATACAAGATACTCGAGAAGAAAACACATTAGAGAACTGCCTTTGTGATGTATCTCCCCAACACAGCAATAATAGAAGATCATTCTTTAGAAGTCAGCAATTTAAGACCCCTGCTGTAGAAGTGAGTTAGCTTAGTTCCTGTGAATGTCTTCGGAAAACTGCTGGATATTGGATTACCTTGTATTCAAGCTCTTTAGAAATTATGATTATAAAATGCTTAAAGGAAAATCTAGAAGTCATGTCATTAGAATTGAATGCCACGTTTCTTGGGGATTACTGTGAAATGATCGAAACAAATTACCTACTGAGAAATGACTTCATCTTTTATTAATGTGGGAGGAAACCCCCTTTACCCCCTTTACCCCTCCCCACAACCCCCTACCTTCACCTATTGTTTTACCCCACACCCCATCTATTTTTAATAAAAATGAACAAAAATCCCTAATGGATTCAACCAAATAAATTCAGTCATTTCTCATTAGGTGTTTTTGTATTCGATCATTTCTGCAGATACCGTTTCTTGGAAATGCTCTGGACTTTAAGGATGCAAAATGTTCCATTTCAGTGGGCGGGGTGCTTGGCTCACTCCCAAAACAAACGTTGAGCCTTACTGGCTAATCCATATTGATTTTCCTAATTATTAAATTGTGTTGAACATCCATAGCCTGTAGCACGAACGACGTCCACATGCATATTCACTTCATGTTCTCAGTGCGAAATGTCTTAGCTACAAATGACATTGCATAATAATTGCACAATATTTAAATATGTTATGCGTGATAAATGACACACAAGTAGGTATTATCATTATGTTCAGAGCACGTCAGTAGAGAAAAAACATCTGGGTCAGATGACTGTTCTGGGAAGCTCTGTGGCTGCACATCTCCCAAGCAGCAGAGCAAAAGTATCATGCAAAGGTGCATTTTAAATTCAAATCAACGTAACTATGTTTCAATGGCATGACTAAAAGGTGAGGAAACCATTTTTTGTATTCAGATCTCGTAGGTTGGCAATCCAAGTTATACAAGGTCTGTCAAAGCTCGGACATTACCAACTAAACAACATCTGATGTCGAAACCAGCCCCCTATACTACCGAAGGCTTATTAGTTTTGCGTACATGACGTTTATTAAATTGTTCCAACTTTCTAGAAATCATTTAAAAAATGTCGTAATGCTCTGAAACATGCAGCTCCACTGCTTAGAAATATTACAGGTTCCAATGTTCTGCTAGTCCACGAAAAGCTAATCTACTACACCAGAAGGATTGGCGCCCACTTTCTGAGTAAAGCAACCCTTCATCCACTGTTGAATTGGGTTGGCATTCAGATGTAAAAGGGGGATGTGGGGGGTCCAAAAGTATGAGTGTTACTTTTTGGAGGTAATTGTGAATTCCATTACGAGCATACATTCTATTGTCACTACATGGGAGGACTTGGGACCACCTCTTTAATATGTTCAAATGTGGTAAACTCATTTATTTGTTTGCTTCAATATTGAACATTGATTTATTTTATCTACAGGTTTGGTTTAAAAAGTTCATCGACTTTAATATGTGTGCATATACATGTGGCTGATGAGTGCACAATGTGTCAAAAGGATGTATGTGAAAACTGTAAGCAAATCTGTGGCTATGACTCAGCAAAAAGCTGTGGTGTGTCAGTGAATACCATATTTGTCAGCCTGTGAAGCAGTTTAAATTAGTAATTATGGGAAACACAAATGTTCTTCATAACATAGGATTCATCTTTCACAATTTCCTATTTGTTTTCATTGGTTGTGCAAAATTTATTTTCTTTCAGGGAATTTGGAATACTTTTATGACCTCCGCCTCCAACACAGCACCTCATGAGCATTGCACACACAAAGAGGCGTGGACAAAGAGCACTGGGCAGCATGTCTTCATTCACACAACAACGTGGCTCTAACTGACGTGTCCCCTGCTTGCCCTTGCCCTTCTGCCCACTTGCAACCCGTGCCTCCTGACTCCCTACCCTATCACGTGACTCCTAATGAGGCTTTATTTAGGACATTACACCCTATCCCTTTTTAAACAACTCATTGACTTCCCTCATTCTAGTCCATTAACTTAATTAGGCTCTAAGGTCTATTTCTGGCCCTTTGAGGCCAGACAGAGCCATTCATCTGACCTCCACTAGGGCCCAGTTCTCCCGGTGAGGCAATCTGCTCTTCACTAGAGTCTTCTCCATCACCTTCGTATGGGGCATCCCACCCTTCTGCGTCAGAGTCCTCTGCTCGGGACCTTCACACAATGATTCCTGGCATCCTCTTGAAGTGCGAGGAATTTCGAGTTACTTTCTTTAACTAACCCTCTGCAGTGATAAGGGACTCTTTTACCTTGGTAAGAGCCAACAGAGCACTGTCGAACGCAGGTGTATGTGTGTACGGGGTTGTCGTACTACCACTATGTCTCCTGGTCTCGGGTCGCTTTCACATGCCTTGTGTGTGAGATCAGCACGTCTCTTTATATTCTCCTTGGCCTGAGTGTCTTGTCTGCACTTTTTACTGTCCGCTATAAAGGCTTCTGCTGGGGCTGTCATGTGGGGTAGCCTCGTCCATATATTGTGGCCATACATGACCTCTGACTGTGCTTTGATTGAAGTGTTGTGGGGTGTGTTCTGATAGTCTCTCAACAGCTGATAGAGTATCTTTTCAACAGGCTCCCAGGTTATATGGCGATTTGGACGTTTCTCTTGATGTTGCTCATGAAACGTTCCACCCTCCCATTTGCTTGTGGCCACAATGGTGTAATTTGTCTCTGTTAGAACCCTGTTAGAACCCCATGTTTTCAGCAAACGTTTTGAAGTCTTGCCCTGTGAAAAAAGGTCTGTTATCTGATTTGACTATACTTGGAATTACGTATGTGGTCAACATCCTGTCTAGCACTGGTATCGTGTGATAAGCAGCTGTCAAGCTCACCACTTGAACATCCTGGAAACAGGAGGGTTTTTTTTCCATCGCTACTAATACGTATTCAGCTGGTGGTGCCCTTATTTAGATCCAATTTCGAAAATACTGTGGCTCCATTTAGCAGCTGGACCATGTCTATCATCCTCAGGGCCTGGTGTCGTTCCCTCAAGATGGCCATTTGGTCAGCACATGTCCACACATATTGTGATGTTGTTTGAGTCTTTTATTGTTACCGACACAATTGGGGACCCCCATGTTGGGGGTCCAGATGCCAGCTCGATGATGTCTTAATCGAGTAATTTGTGAAGTTCATCTTCCACCTGTTGTATATTTACAGGGATGGCACAATACTATTGAGCCACTGGGCATACCTCTTTATTTATGTGCAGGGGGATCTGTCATTTTTTCAACTAGCTCAGCCCTTTGTAAGCATCAGGAATAGTTGTTCAATTATTGCTGATGGATCAATGTGTTTGTGGGCAATGAGATGGTAAATCGCATGTATCAGTCCCATGTCTAATGGTGCCTTAAAACTTAGAATGCACCCACTGTCTGTGGATGTTTCCATTACATGCATGGGTATTGTTAGTGATTGTGTCTTGTATTTACATAGTGCAATGAAATATCCTTCGCACGGCAGCAGCGTCTTGTATCCATATCGGAAGATGTTTACCTCCGCTGGTTTTAGTTTCGGGGCATGTGGTATTTTGCCAGAAATGTCCTCACTGATGACATTTACTGTTGCTCCTGTATCGAGTATGAATTAGACGGACATGTCATTTACTTTGAGGAGCAGTTTGAGACTCTGATCCTTCGCAGTGGGATTTCCTAGCGCGTAAAGATATCCTCTTATCTGTGGTTCTTCATATGCCTGTTCCTTCTTTCTCGGTTCCTCCACCCACGATTTTCTGGATCTACTATCTACATATCTACTATCTGTTTGAAATTTTTCCGCTAGGTTTCAAACGTATCCTTTGGGCCTTCTGTTGGTTTGTGAGGTGGATGGTCTGTTCGCCCGCCATATAACTAGCATTCTTTCGGATGTTCTCCCTTCATCCTTATCTCCAGGGAGGCAGTTCATGGTACTGATGCATTGGTTCAGGAAGCCCTTGTGTTTTCTCTCTCATGTGTGTCATCATGCCGACACTCCCTTAACCTCGTGCTTGACTGGGGTACATGCAACATACAGCTTTCAAGTGGTTATCCCATTGCCTTTGATGGATGGCGTGATTTCTATCTTGTTGATGATCTCAACCTGCCCAGTAGAGACTTTCACATTTTCCAGGGACTTTACTTGCATAGCCAACGCTGCATCAGAACATGCGAGGTTCAGAAGTTCATCCAGTGAGCGTGGTTTTTAAAGCAACCTCTTTTTGAAGTCGGCATATATGCATCCAGTAATGATTTGAGACCTCAGTGCATCTTCGTTGGAATAGTTGTTGAAATCACAGTTCTTGAGGCGGATGCAGATACTTGTCCATGGTTTCACCTTTGTTCTGTTTACTCATGTGAAATATGTGTTGTTCACAGTCCACATTAGTGTGTGATGTGAAGTATTCTTTCAGGGCTGTTCTTAATTTCGCATAGGTGTCGGTTGACCCTGCCGGGAACTCGTCCAATATGTCACGTACATTGGGGCCAATAGCAAGCGTCAGGAGGCTGTGCTTTTTGTCTTCCTTCAGCGGACATATGGCCTTGATGCATACATCAAAGTCTCTCACCAACCTTGTCCATCGTGTTCCCAGGCTGCTGGTGTCAGACAGATCAGAGTGGTTGGGCAGTTGCATGTTGAGATTGTCCTGTACTCTCGAGGGTAGACTCCCAGATGGTGTGATGTGCACTGTCAGGTTTTCTTGATCCAACATGGTGACCCTGCATGTGTGTCAAACAGTGGGGTGCCTGCTTTGTTTTCATAGATTGGTGCAGCTGGGGTGGTGCACTGAAATCTTCAGTACTTGTGGATGTACAATGCAATCAAATTTGTCCTGATCTTTGCACACCAGACGTGCCAACACCTGCAGTGATATTGCCCCAACCTTGCTGAATTCATGTGGTGTGCCTGAGGGAGCACTATGTCTTTACAGTCTTGTTTGCTTGTCTCCTTGCAAGGCGATCACTCTGTGCCCCCTTGATGAGCAGGGTGACATCCGTTCCTACATGTGGACAGCGAGGCCTGCATCCTGTAGTGAGCACTGTCCTCCTACTTTAATTTCAAACTCAAATGCGCAACTGGCTGTGCGCACGTCACTCTCCCATCATCATCATTTTACCTGTTGTGTCGGACACAGCGCAGCCGGGGGGAAAAAGTGGATTCTCGCCCTCTCTCACTCTCGGCCAGTCACTAATGTGTGTTGCAGTACATTATGGACACTCTGGCTGAATTCAGGCTGGCCCACCAGTGGATCCATTGTCCACGCCAGTATCGGGGTCAGCAGCTTCACATAGCTCGTCACACTATCAGTGAGACTGAGGCAGGCGGGCTGACCGCATTCGTCGCCAGTTTTATGGCCTCCTCCAGCCACATGGTACCTCATGAGCATTACACACACAAAGAGGCAAGGACACAGAGCACTGGGCAGCATGTCTTTACGCACACAACAACGCAGCTCTAACTGCTGTTTCCCCTGCTTGTCCCTCCCCTCCCGCACACCCCACATCCCGTGCCTCCTGACTCCCTCACAGTAACGTGACTCCTAATGAAGCTTCATTTACAACTTTACAAATAAATGTCAATATGTTACTGATTGACTCAGGGAGGGATGTGCAATGGTTATAAGGTATGCCGACATGGACACACACTACAATTCCAAGCTGCAGAAAAGGATCAACGAGCCTCACTTGGAAATAAGGCTGAAAGTTGTCGGTCAATTCCACTATAGAGAAAGATAGTCATTTATATTCCATTTTGGATTTTTTTTTTTTAACACATTGCAATAAATGTTCTACTTTTAAGGGAAGCATGTATATGCACTTCTTTCTGATAGCTCAAGCATACACAACAATGGCCAAAGGAGTGACTGCGTATTAATACAGATGGAACATTTGTAAAACAATTAATTGTCAACAAATTGCGGTTACAGTTTGGAATAGTTCATTGAGCACTACATTTTTATCAAATGAATCAGACTTTTAATGGAAAGATTTTTGTTTAAATGTGAAATGCAAGCGGAAATAATTGGGAGAATACGAGCTGCCTGCAATATAAGCACCTATGAACTTTGGGGAATTCCCTTGCGAAATTGCCTGTTACCAGACTTTGGGAGTCTACCACAACTTGACAGTGATCATGATCCCTTTGTTTTAAAAACCCTCATTTTTAGACATGAAGATAGCATCTGACCATTAACAATATGTAATATGTCTCTGTTTGTTTTGAATAAGAGAAAACAAATCCATTGGTCTAAACCGTGTGCAGAGGTTGATTGCTATTATAAATATGATTATTTATTGTCATTCATGAATGGTGTTATGGCTAAACCTCATGCAGGCATTTGCCCTTCCATCATTTATGAAAATCTAGCAAATATGAGGAGACCTTACCAAGTCCTTCTGTGCAATAAAGGTATTAACTGAGAAGTAAAAGAAACGGTCTGTAGGAAGAAAACTGAGAGAGAGGAGAAAAGGTAAGAGACTCTCAAAAAACAATATATTCCTCAAAATCACAGTAACCTTTGACAGATAGTTTCAAGGGGGAGAGTGGGCAACCGCATAGTGCCTGATACAGAGGGACCATGCACTTAATTTAATGAACTTAATTAAATATGCACCAACTCCTTTCAGTGGTAGTGGACAGATGGGTATGGATATTGTCTTTCATAAACTGAGATAAAGTCAGCATTAGTGAGTAAGAAATGTGATAAATCCTCAGGGCCTGAACATCGTTTGATCAATCATTTTGAACAGGAACTAACCCAGGATACCCGTGGGTTAGGCACGCTATATACGAAAATAAACTAAACTAAACTAAATTAAATTAAACTAAACTATTTGTTTGGGTTCCATTCCTTCTCAAACTGTTTAACAAAAGAATACTCCATTCATCCGAATAGTTGAAAGGGGTGGGGGGGTCCTCATTTGTAAAGGGTGACCGAGGGGTTGTCATGCCATTTCTTTAATTGACTGCGTGGACGTGGGTTATAGTAACGTAGTATTAAAGTGATTAGGTAGTTTCAGAAATTAGGCTAAAGTGGTGTCACATCTAAAAGCAGGATTTCAAAGAGGTATTAGTGGCATAGACCATGTGTTTTAGTCTTTGTCATTCACAAATGTATCCTTTTGAGGAAACATGTGTTTACCTCAAATGTGTAGACCTTGAAACAGCATTTGATACAGTTTTGAAGGTCACCAATTGGAATTATTAGATGAGATGCTGGCCCCGCCTAGGCTACTGATAGGCATTCAAAAATTGAATAGTGATAGTAATGCTACATTTAGGTGGGACTCTAGAGGCACCTAGCCTTGGTGGGGACTGTCTTGGCATCTTGCTCTTCAACAATGACACCGCTATTATTTCCAAAACCCCATCTGGACTCCAAAAGCAACTTACATTTCTCAATAATATTTGGCAGCTAAGAGCCTGACTAATAACACACATTCAACCAAATGTATATCATGTCATGCCCACAGAAGACCAAAATAGTTTTTCCCCTCAAAAGGCAGAAAAGGTGAGCAATATGACACTGTTGATCATCTCAAGGTCCACCATTGGCAAGCTGGCTTCTGCTACCTGCACATTGAGAAAAGTACAATGACCTTTCCCATATTGAGCTTTGATAAATGTGTTTCTTGGTCACTTGGTATCAGCAGCCATGGATGATTACATAGCACAGGGGCTATTGCTGATATATAGGGGTCAGATCTTTAGGGACCAGGCAATACCAAGTCTTTTGAGTATAGGGAGAACCAAACATATGTTCCCTTGGTCCCCTGCAGAAACTTGAATGTCCCACTTCTATTTAAGATGGACAATTTAGTGATCACAACATGTACTAGAAATAAAACCTTTTGATTATTTGGTGAAAATAATGAGTGACCCCAGCACTTATGAAATACAGGGAAGTCTTAGATAAAGTAATCCACGTATTTACTTTGCTGACACGGTTCAAATCATAAAATTAAGGCATTTTAATTTAGGCCTGAGGCATATTTTGGAGAAGCCTTCCCAAATAGGGAAGTATATGAACTAAGAGACTCATATTGCAAATGCGATTGGAAGATTAGAACTGTATTGATGAACTACCAAAAAGACAGTGTATTAATTACACTTCTTTACTGATATTAAAAGTGAGATTGGAGCTGAATTTTATTTAGATGCTACTGAACCTTTTGCCACCCAAGTGGTATTTTATGACTAGCTGCATTTACCTCGAAACTAGAAAGAAGGAATCAGTGGTAGCTGGCCATATCTTTCAATATGTGAGATGATCTGGCTCATTTTATGTTTATGCGCCCACTCTATGTTAGAGTGAGCATTCCTTTGGCTGAAACTATGGTTGAGGTCATTTGGAATCAGAACCCTGCATGATGCACTGTAATTGTGTTGATTAACTAAGCATACATTATTTATTTAAGGGCAGTCAACGTTCTACGGAAGGCATGGTTGGTGAGGTCCGGGCATTTACATGACATCACATTATTATATATAAACATCACGTTGACTTAGAAGGCACTTTGCTTGATGAGTTTTAATGCATTATTCTAATGTTGTGATTTTTTATATATAATTGTTTATCTGAATGTCATCATTTTAGAGACAATTGTAATTATGCATACGAATATTGCCTGTTCTTCCATGGATTTGTATCCAAAATAAACATTGTTCACTGACTTGAGGAAAATGGCAACCTGGCATAAATCAATACTTGTAAACCCCTTTCTTTAGGAAAATACAGCACAAAAAGTTCCTGACTCGTTTACTGGACTTCCATTAGCAGCAGTGTTTGTGGAGAAACACAACTTTCACGATTGGGGCATTAAGATCCCACAGCGCACAATCATGAAAATACAGACAGTGAGTGCAAATTCAACTGTAAGGCACCAACACTGTGTCCCTTTTTTGTTATCATTCAAAGGGAGTGGGGACAAGGTGTGGCAACACAACTCTCCCTAGGATCACCTTGGCAGAAGCAAAGAATACGTTCAACATAACCACATGTTGTCAGAATATCAACAATGCATTGGGGTTTATACACCTAATTTCCAGGATACATTATACATGCATTATTCACAAGATTATATTGAAACAATTCTTTGCAGATAATAACTAAAAAGTATACTGTTAAACATACGCACTCTATCATTTTCCCCTTTCAAATGCAGTCAGTATTCAGTCTACAACCATAAAGAGAGCCATATTAAAAGATATCCCAACCTTTGAGTAAGTTAAGATTCAAGTTTTCAACGATTTTAACTACAAAGGACAGCTATGGTTGGACAATCTTCTGGAAGATCTGCATTTTTGATTAATCCAACTAATAAGGGATGGTGCTATCTTATTGCATGGTATGCGTTACAGCAAAGTGATGTGCTCGCAACACAATGGAAAGGACTTCTCTAAAAATATTTATTTAGTGGTGTCCACATGCAGCTTTTCAGAGTATTACCCGAGTTAAGATAAATTGTACGCATGTTGGCCTGGTGCCGGTTGCAGTCACTGGGCACCCCCGAGGGGGACCCTCCGCAGGGTCCCCAAGATGCAGGACTGCTTGTGGGGGTCCCCACACACTGTTCGAAGGGTGCGTGTATTCGCGCACAAGGGAGCATGCAAAGGTAGCAGTTCTAGCTGTTTTTCCTTTGCGTCGGGGTGTGTCAGGGGCGTTCCGGACGCCACTTGCGTATACGGTTACTTTGTGCAGACAATTCCATGAATACACACAGGCTCGCACAGTGTTGCTCTTTGCACGCAGCCTTTGCGTGATGAATGCAGACTTTTCATGTTTTGGGCCCAATGTCAGTGATGTCATCAATGACATTTGTGGTGTCATCTTTGATGTCCTGGGTGTTAGTGTTAGCAGTGCACAGTGGCGCGAGTTATGGTTGCTTATCTTACCATAACTGCCGTATTTCAGGGGTTTTTCGGTTTTACTTTGAACCATAACGTCCCTTTAACTAAGTTTTTTCACTGAATTTCATAGGTTTTTAGTAGCACAACTTAACCATAACGTCCCTTTAACAAAGTTTTTTTTACTGAATATATATATATATATATAACCATGTCTCCTGAACTGGGAGAGGCAAAGCATAGGCAGTATCTCCAATATGATGGAAGCATTGAGATCGTTACCTCTCAGAGGTGCCTACTGTTTCAACACTAACCTAGGTACAAATGAACAATGTACTACAGACAGGGGTCACTGAAATTACTTGTCATATTAAACCTTGGTCTCATACTATTGTTAAGCTCAAGAAACAGTGGATAGTGTGAGTTACCAGTTCCAGCCTTCCCACCACAATGCCCTGCTGCACATGGAAACAGAAAATCCTCATTACATGTGTAGTATTTTTGGAAGAGCAAATATTGTCATGCAGCAGTGATTGAGACATATTGCACATATCTATTCCCTCATTTAATGTTTTGAGAGTGGGGAATGTAGTCTTGGAGAGCATATTACATTGGACACACATTTAGGAACTGTAAGAAATGCCTTTCATGTGAATTTGTATTTGGGTATACAGTGTACTAATCTGAAGAACCGGACTGGAAAATCTGTATCTGGGTACAGTTGTTAAAATATGGGAGAAGACCAAAAAAATCATGATTCAATGAACAGAAGAGAAAGGTTTAAATTTGTTTCTGAAAGATAAGTATCAAATCAGCATTGCATGGCTCTATGGGAAGCTTGTTCCACAGTGTGAGGCCAATTACTGCGAAACGTCTATCGCCCGGGAGAGGCAGCAGATAGGACGGATTTCCATGAGGTTACTATGCATTGACCTCAGACATCTTACTTGTTGCTAAATATAAGTATACGTAAACGAATATTAAGTATAAGTATATTCAACTATGCATGGACAAAAGAACTAGGAGGTACATATTAGTGCTCTTAGAATTCACTAAAATAATAATGACAGGGGTTCAAAATTTGAGGCTAAAAGGACAAGAGATGAATTTGGATAATACAGTAGGCTCTTACTATAATTTTTGTATGGACACATACAAATGGAACATTTGTCGTTTGGATTTGGAACTGTGAAGGAAATGTGTGTATCTAATGTAATATCAAACGTTGTTTAAGCATTTTCACATCTGTTACCAATAGATTAACTCTGAGCAAATACAGAAGTTGGAACTTTGGAAACAGAATAACGCAAACAATAATTGAATTAATGCTTTGTCATCTGTATACCTGTTGGTTGGTGGACACTCTAGGTGTGATAAACAATGGCCGGAAATATATAATTATGTAATCAACTGACAGAACTTCTTTCCAAATATGCTGTCTTTCACCAAAAGAGCAGAATGGGCTTCACAAAAACAAACATATCTCAGATAAATAATTTTATAAAGAGGCATGTACATTGGGGGACTGCTCTCCTCTAATAAAATGCAGTTCTTGGGGTAAGGAAATGTTTTTTTCTCGTAAGGAGAAGGACCCTCGGACCCATTTTGAGTGACAGATGTCAATACTATTTAATCCTCAAATACAAATCCCGAGGCTGCCTCAATGAGTACATATTGTTAATGATGCAAATTCTTAAATTTTAGGGATAGCATTGTGAATAAAAACATGAATCACAATCCCAGTGTGAATTATGAAATTCACTCATAAATCAGTTTTATCATAGCATAGAAACCTTTTATCACATAAATATTTGGCAAATATGAAGATGTGTGGTGGTTTTGGTGGTTTTGTAAGTTCCCAAAATGTCCTTTGATTTTATGCAAAGCACCAAATAACTCTTGTTGATGATATTGTCCCCTTCCTTTTCTCCTGGGCGCATTTCAAAAGAGTAAAATAGGAAACTCTGCATATGCTATTCAAGTTTTTGATTGTCTATTTTGCTCAGGACCACAAGTACACATTTCTTATTATGACTGCAATGTATACTGGAAGTGACCATTAGAAATTTAAATTGTAAAATGTATAATAGGATGTTTAAAATATTAGTGCAATTAAATCATGCCCTTTTTTATAAGCAGTTTTTGCTCAGCTAAATAACTATGTAGGCGTTTCAAATGTCTTCCTTCTCTGAAGGGTTTGCACTCAGATTAAAAACAATAATCTATGGTTTATGTGAGCAATAAGGAAATATTAAACTTGTCATAATCCACTGATTGGTGGCTGCTGAACCCACACATTTGTACAGTTTTTACCAACAATAATCACAAACAAATAATAGAAAGTAGACAAACCGGTTGCTCTGGTCCCTTACAAGGTCTGCCTAAACACGCGCATCTCTTGCAGAGCCTGTTCATGCCACCATCAATTCCTTTCTACAGATAATGTACCCTTAATATGATGGTGATATTCCTGCAGGAGACACACTATGACAAACAGCAGGCCCATCCACAACTCAGTGGATGTATCAGATACCACTGATAGCATTCCACTTTTAACCGTAAAAAAAGCACCTACCTTTCCTTCAAAATATCTGTGCTTTTTCTCAGGCAATTGCGCTGTCAGAAACAACTTGGGTAGCTCTATCAAATGGGGAGCGAACAAGGTGGTGGGGGGAGATAGGAAAAGAAAAGGTGCATGGGTCTGCTAAAATCACAAATTGCCATATGTAAGCCTGATAAGAACTGTCCACACAGCCAACGTCCACAGAAACCCCTCTTTGTTTTAAAGTTTTTGCCAATATGTTTGTTTTAAATAGAATGTGCCCTACAAGGCCACGAGACAGAACTGGGTGCCTTGGTGTACGTGTTATCACAAACAGACTGACGCAGGCCTCCGTCCCCCACCCAGCTAACTATAAGTTTCAGCCCTGACAACTGCCCTAGTCCCAAGACCTCTGAATTCCAAGATACCAGTTGACCTCTGACCACTGACCATAAACCAATCAATCATAAAGATATGAGAGTATGGTCGTACCACCTTTATTTTATAATGACATGGTTTGTAGTGTGGGGTACAGGGAGGGATACATTATAGTTCAAAAGCGAGGGTGGAAGCCTTCGGAGCTGATGATGTGATCAGGAATGAATGAAGAATGTGTGGGTCGGTTTAACCTCAAGTTTCCCCTTGTGCCAGTCCTCGAGCCTGCCAGGGGCACTGTATAATGATAGAGTAGCTTTGTTCACAAATGTAGCAAATTGCTTCTTTGGCCTTGGTTCCTTGAAGACAATGAGCCCAGTAGAACCCACGTGATGGAAGACGGACAGACTGGGCTGGGACCAATGTCCTGGCATCCGCTATGGAGAAGGACAACCCTGTATAGGGTTGCACGAACCAGCCATGTGGGTTTTTACTGTGTACGCTGACGTCCCCTATGATGCTGTGTCTCAAGATTCTGCTTGTACATCTTTTGGCAGAATGTTCTGCGGCAGCAGAGTTCTTTGTTTGCGCTTTACCTTTTTGTATGGAAATAAATACTTGTTATCCTTGCAAGAATTTCGTTTTCCCTAGTGTGTTGTATTTTGTTTGGTCTGAGCGTTTAGGGGTGTGTCTTCATTTGCTAACCCTGACGTGATCCCAGTGCCCTCCGTGCCTGCAGAGGCTTCCAGCCCTTTTTTCCAGAGGGGCTAGACCCAACTACAGCAACCAGTCCACAAAATGCATAATATCGAGTGTCTTACAGGAGCTGCTTTGCAGAATCCCTGTGTGGTCTTTGGAATGGGGCACGGCTTTGGAGAGAGTGTGCGCCGGTGTTGGAACGCCATGACGGAGGAGTTCGGGTGAACACACACATGTGAGTATACCCTTGCAAATGATAACAAGTAGGGGAGAGGTAAATGGGAAAGTGTGAAGGTTATGAGTATGTGAAAAGTGAGGTTGTGAGTGGGGTGTGGATGTTGTTTGTTTTATTTTTTAGTATTATACATTTTTTAAGGAGATTATTAAGGAAAGGAAAACCGAATGTTAGAGAGCCTTCCCGAGTGAGGGGAGAAGGTGGCACCATTTATATTGTCTAATGGAGGAAAAGGAAACAAGTAGGAGCCCAGCATGATTAGTGGGCTCAGGAATATTAGCTGTTCTTATTTTAGCTTGTTATTTTAGCTTGTTTTGTTCCTGTTTTTATTGTGTAGGTTGGAGGCAAAAGGGGGGCGTTGTGTAAGTAGTGTTTTGATTTTGTGGAGTGTGAGAGTGGATATGTGGTGCAAGGACCATTATAATGGGAGCAGAAAAAAACATTGAGTATATGGATATGGCCCTGCCACTATAACGCGGCAGAATAGACAAGTATGATAAGCAATGGATGGTGAAAACAGAGGAGGGGGATGCCCCGCTTGTGGCCAGAGCAAGACTCACATAACAAGGATATTCTGGAACACATGTCCATATTTTTGACAGCCAAATATATGGGAAACAGTTACAAAAGAGGAGAAAATTATTAGAACTCTGGAAAAAGTTCAAACATACTGAAGATTCTGGGGAAAGAGTAGCGCAAAACGATAGCAGGGGTGACTGCCCAGGAAAGAAGGATGGGACTCCAGTGGAATGCAGAGGAATATATCCATTGACAGCTCACCCCACAGAGGGTTATACTAACCTGACTTAAGTTTCCACCATTGCGACTGCCCCACGACCCCCATATGCATCCCCTCCGGATATCCCATTACTTGCTGATATCAATAAAAGAGACATAGATGTGGCATTGGCACAAACAGAATTGACCAGATTGCGGGTAGCACAGAGTGAAGTGAAGACTGACAAACCAGCAGAGCAACGATTAGATGGGTGTAAGACAGGAGACTTCTTGTTCAGAATAGATAGCACAGCCGTAAAGAATGTGTATATAGAGAAGGAAGGAGAAGGGGGGAACGAGCAGACAGCTTAGGCTATGCGAATTTAAAATCTCACAGGGATGGAGAGGTAGACGACTGGAGTACAATTGATGAGTTTGAGGATGATGAGGAAGAATAGGTAGAGCAAGCACCTGAACATACTCACTGGGTGGAGAGTTTGACAGATGTTAGGCTAAGGAACAGGTTTGGCCAGATGGCAGTAACAAGGAAAAACGGAAGTGGAAAGATAATTTACGGGAGTGGTGCAAAGATGCAGATGCCCTTTCTACATCAATGGCCCGGCAGGCCACAGT
This sequence comes from Ambystoma mexicanum, assembly GCF_040938575.1. Classification (NCBI taxonomy): domain Eukaryota; kingdom Metazoa; phylum Chordata; class Amphibia; order Caudata; family Ambystomatidae; genus Ambystoma; species Ambystoma mexicanum. The sequence continues at coordinate 796,224,282 of NC_090932.1, read as the reverse complement.
ATGTTCTATGGGCGCAGATGGATAAAACGTTTTTTATGAAGGTGCTCCCGCCCCTGACGGCGGGTGTGGGCAAGTGGATTTATGCATTTAAAAAATAGACAGCCAGGGTACTCCTGGCGGTCGGCGACATGAAAAACTTATTGGTATCGACTATTAGAGACCAGGCTGGGGATGTGTGGGTAAAAGCAGGATATATGGGAGTGTATTTGCAGAATGATGCACACGATGGAGCATTGTTTAACAAGTTTCAGGCACAAATATGGGATGCGCTGCAGCGAGCCTTGTCTGACACACCTGACTCACAATCGATGATGCAATGTACTATGGGGGATGATGAAGACCCCTCTCAATTTAGTCTTAAGGTTCAGGAGATGTGGAGAGACAGGTGACTTGTGGGAATGATCAATACCCTTTTTCTACTTTATTGTTAAAAAGATCCTGCCAAAAGAGGTGCAAAAAGCACTAGACTAAATCATCAGCAACAAGGTGAAGGGGTGGGCTGAAATACAGAGCATAATAATACACCATTGTAAGAGGATAAAAGGGCACAACAAAGAAACAGCCCAGAGGCAGCAAGCAGAACAAGTGAAACTAGCACCAAACAAATTAGCTACAATTGCTGTGAAAGCATCAGTGTCCACGTCAGTGCAGACAGAGGTGTCAGGAAATGCCCAAGAGCTTGCAAATGCTAGAATAGCTGCAGTTTGGTCAGGAGGACAAAGACAGTGGGGCAGATGGTCTGCAGTACCTTGGCCCACAGTGGCAACAATGAGGACATCAGCATGGAAGAAGTGGGTTCCAGGGAGCAAGGGGAGGGGGTTTTGGATCAATGGGGCCCAGAGGGAGAGGAATCGGACCGTCACAATGTTGGAACTTTGTGGGAAGTGGGGGCATTTTTCAAGAGAATGCAGGAGCAGACAAGAAATGGGGTATAACTACAGCCCATCACACCTGGGACCTCCACAAGGGCTGATGCCCAGAATTACTTTTATACCCTATGATATACACCAGGCATACACCCATTTACCCCACAGATACCTGGTCCACCAGGGCAACAGCATCAGAGAGTACAATAGCACACATATCAACACACCTTCCAGGAGGGAAGTAGCACAACCCTGTTCAAAGGAGCACCACATGGTACGGTCGCCCCCTTTTGAGGCACAGCTGTGGTGGGGGAAACCCATTTTCGTTTGCAAGGACAAACACATACTGTGATAAGGACAGCCCGCAGTGAACTCTTGCATGTCCGGTACTGTTAATGATCCCCAACCCTGAAAAGGAACCCTTGGTGTGGGCAGAGATAGGAAACAAGCAATTTAATTTTATGGTCAATTCGGGTTCAGAAAAATCATGCGGCAGTGAGGGTGACCTCCCACTATCGGGCACAATTCTTCACACACATGACTTCTCTGGGGCTATTTTTATGGTTCCATAAACTAAAGAGCTCGATATAAAGGTGGGGGGAAAGGTGGTGCATGCTCCCTTATTGTATTCAGAAAGTTCTCCTGTTAAACTGTTGGCCAGGGACCTGCTCAGCAAGTTGAACATGACAATCTCATTCAAAGATCACAGCATTGTTGGAGCCACACCAAGAATGTGCGCAATAAGAGCAATGGTGGTAATGCATGCAATGGCAGGGGAGGTAGTGGTCCGTGGGATACCCATAGACCCAGGCATGTTTATATATGGAATATATGGAATAACAGTACTTGTGGAGGCGGTGGCACAAATTGCCAAGAACTGTTGTAGAGCGTCCACAGATTTTATCTTTCCCTCTGTGGTGGCCTCAGAGTTGGTGGCGGGCACAATATTGTCCCGATATTGTCCCTAGACCTAAGCAGAATGAGGATAGATGGGCTGTTAGTGTCAAGATTTGAGAGCAGATCTTTACGGGTGTTCAGAAGAGCAGTTTCCATGCCTCTGGGTGCTCTAAAGCCAGATTGATGGTCATGGAAGCAACCAATAGATTCAGTGTGTCGGGTTAGCTAAGAGATAGCCAGTTTCTCCAGGATTTTTCCCAGGAAGGGAGTGATGGAAATAGGGCAGTAGTTTGACGGAATGGAGGGTGAGAAGAGGCTGCACAAAGGAGTGCTTCAGTGCAGTTAGGAAATCCTCTGTGGAGAAGGAGAGATTGCAGACATCAGGCAAGGCTGAGACAAGGGAGACAATATTGTCTTTAGTGGTTTTTGAGGGGCAGGGGTCCACCTGTTTAGATGAGGCCTTCAAAGATCGGACCTGTCTGGTAACCTCATCCGATGTGAAAGGTGAGAGAACAGAGAGAGTAAGTGGAGGGGTGGCGAAGGGAGGCTCCGGTGTTGGTGTATGCTGTGGTGTGCAAGAGATGGTAGAAAGAATGTCTTGGGTTGTTGTGGTGAAGTGTGGAGCCAGGGCCGTGCAAAGATCCTGGGTGGGTTTGATAGAAGGAGATGCAGCTGCAGGATTGGCCAGTTCCTTGCAGACTTTGAAAAGTTTGGCCATGTTGTTTGATGGCGTGGAGATGCGGGCTTGAATAAAGACTCTTTTCTTGGTGCAGATGCAGAGTCATGCCTTTGAAGGAGGCGGCAGGCAAGTTTGTCAGATGGTTCACCCGACACATTCCATTTCCGCTCAGCTGCCCTACACTTGAGTTTAAGGGCAGCCAGGTCGGAGTCATACCAAGAGTTGCACTTTTTGGAAGGCTTCAGTTCGACCCTCATGACAGGGGCAAGAGTGTCAAGGGTGATGGAGATAGAGAGATTAAGGTTAGCGAGGGCTGTGTCATCCAGACATTCAGCACCTCCCCCTAATATGACAATGTCCTCCATTTCCTCTCCACCTCTGCATAATGTCATTACCTTCTCCAGACTCTCCCCACCTCTTCTTGATACAATCACCTCCACCAACTCGCCACTACCTCATCCTGATTTCACCACCTCCACCGTTCACTCCCTCTACCTCCCCCAAGCCTCCCACAATCTCCATTCCTCCACAGTCTTTGTATTGTTCTCCAAGCTTCTCCAACAGCAGTCACAACCTGCTCCAACAACCCACAATAGATCACTATGTGCAAGCCCTTTTGCAGTGATGTGATCCGCCCTGTTTGATTTTGAACAAGGTCCTCCAGCTATGCTTCCCAGTCGTTGAAGGGAAGGGTTGGATTTTGCAGCCATCCTCTCTTGAGTTCGTTGAGGATGAAGTGGCTAACCTAAACTAATATGAAGCCTGGCAGCCATTCTGGATTTCATGTATGAATCAAAGGTACTATGGAGAGTTGTGTGGGGAAGGAACAACTGTGTGTTCTGTTGTGCAGGTAAATTAGTTTTGTGGTGGATGAATGAGTTCCTAACCCTACTTTCCTTTTTCACATAGTGTCCATGGATGTTTGGTGAATTTGCAGGTTTATGGAACTCAACAGCATGCCCATAGACCTGGAAATGTCCACAGAATGTGTGGATGGGTTGACCGATCCAGAAAGAGGAGCCCATCTTTCAAATCTTGGGGAGGCATGTTCGCAAACCCACAAAACCCTGCAAAGCCTGGTGGCTATCTCATTGTGAATTCTAGTTAAACGTGATGGTATTTTGAACTCCCTCACTCACTTAGGGTGTATAGCGTTTTTGGGATGACTATGCCTTGCCAACCAGCAGGGACCAAGGAAGGGTGACCGGGAGATTCTTCCCATTCCTCTCCCAGGCCCATCATCAACTAGTAAAGTGAGGTTCCAGGCTCCGTGATTTACCCTCTTGATGGTCACACATGGCCAGGCAGGCAGGGAACTTAATCCCACTTCCTGCACCATTACTGTGGTCTCCTTCCTATATTGTTATCCAGAGTGATGTTCTGGTTTGAGCTCATATGAAGAAACAATCAGGTTGCAAGACTGGGCTGCAAGCACCTAATACATAGATGCACACCTAATGAAAGGTGTCAGATAAACAGAGATCATGGCTTTCTATCTATGAATGCACAAGTTGTTACAACACAATCAGGCCACCTGTCTCTTTAGGGGCCCACCAGTTTATTCATTTCCACACTAGTGCATATCTGAAGCATATGTTAACACTGATCCAATCGCTCCACAAGACCTGCCATAACTATGATGATGATGAAGGGAGCACACTAAGACTGCACAGGTTTCTAAATTCAGACAGTAGAAGCCTGGGCAGTTACCTGACAAGGTACGTGCTCAAAGGTGACACATGGCTTCCCCAATAACAGCAAAAATCAATTGTGAAAATTGAGATCATGTGATGTGGCAAACAGTTTCTAACGTATTCGGCAGCTTCAATGGTCAATAGAGTCCTCTTGATAGCAATCTGAACTCAGATCTTTCATTAGCGACTGAAAGCAATTTGATGCTACACTTTCTTCTGCTGCAACTACCTCCTGAAATGCATTTTATTTTCCCAGTCCTGTGCTCCCATCAAATATGTCTTGCAACTGCATGAAAGGTCCTCAATTACCTAAGCTATGCAAGCAGTCTCTACTGGGGCACTCAAGAGTACCTGCTCTGCAAAAATAAAGCACATTTTGAACACAGCATCAACATTCATTATTAATCCCAGCTTCAGTAGCAACATCACTCCTGCTCATAGTGTCCAGCTGTAGTTAGCGCTGCATGGCATTGACCCAGAACTTCTAAGACTGAACTGAATGTGGTCTCCATTCATGTGCTTATCTTCTGTTGTCAATCAAATAGTTTATGAGGGTGGATACACTTCCTCAATCCAAGATGCTAAACTCTTAAAATGTCTCTAACACTGGATTTGCAGTATATAGAGACATCTTGATGTGTAAATAGCCATAAAATGATCTCTTCCTGGTATACAGGCAGAGAGGAAAAATAGTGAAGGGTATATATTAATAAATGACATCTGCAACTACTGCTAAATAAAATGTATACTAAAATAACTTACTTACTCCCTGTGCCCACCACATGCAGCTCATACACCCTCAAGCATGGGAAGTGCTTTCTCAAAATGAAACTAAGATAACAGTGGTGGTAACCAAAAATTCCTGAGCATCATTGTGCATGAACTACCTTCACATGACTTACATGTGTTGCCTCATTCACTATAGGCTACCATATTACCTGCCTCATGATGCGTTCTCTTGTTGTGCTACTCACACAATTCTTCAGTGGATTGGTGGGCACACTTTTAGGTTGTATAGGTTACTATTATTCTAAGGGATACATAATGTAGTTTGGGATGGAGTGATATCAGTTTCAGAGGGTTTAGTATTTAGGAACATCTCCCCTTCCCTTTCTTCAGAGGCATAGACAGGTTAGGGCCTGACCTGGCAAGGCCCACCCAAAATCTGTAAATGTCCACTCAGCAGCGCTGTGTGGCAAACTACAGATTTTAATGTCAACGTGGTTGGCCCAACAACATTAGTTTCAGTCTCCACTTGTTAGACAATCCTGGCTACGCCTCTGCCTTTCCATCTTTCTCATTCTCTTCCTTCCAATGCTTCTGTTGCTTCCCTTCCTTTACATTCCTTTTGTACTTTGAATTTGAAGATTAGATCACGACCGTTACTTTAAATTGTATGCTGTGCTTGATAGTGATTTTAATGTTCATACATTCAAGACTAATAATGCATATACTGTTTAGTCCTATGGTTTTATAATATATATGTGATATGCAGGATATGTGTAGCGCTATTCACATATAATGTGAAGCTCAAAATTACAAAAAGAATGATTTCAGTAGTAAGAAAAAAACACTGGCATCTCTGCCACATCTGGTTGGTATGGCACCACTCAGCACTGGAACACTTTTTTCACAATGGCAAATTCCATAGAGACCTTGTCTACGCTTCTTTTTATCTTGTCAGTCCTATTTGGTGAAATTCCCCTGGAAAACCTGTGGGTGGCAACCGCATGATCTCAGAGGTTGAGCATAGAAACAAGTGCCTTTTCAATCTCAGACCAATTGACTACAATTGCATGTAGGGAGCTAAAACAACTTTTTCTACTACTGAAAGACTGCCATGTCCACTGTGCGAGGCCATTGTCACTAAAACTATTTCAAGATAACATCTGCTTTTGTCTTCAATATATGAGCTTGTTGTGAGGTGAACCAGACTGTGAATGTGTCTGGCAGTGAAGATATATGGTGACATAGGGCTTCCTTACAAGTGTGGCGGTCTGGCAACAAGGGTGCCAGTAAGCTCACAGTCACCCTTGGTTCCGTACCGCCACACTAAAGGTCTGCCTGCCGGGGGCCGCTGCACCCAACAGTTCTGACCCTGCCGGGCGCACCAGCCATGATAGGCAGTGTCTTCATGGAAGCACCGGCACCGTTAGAACGGTGCCGGTGCTTCCGTTTACCCATGGGGACTTACAACATCCCATGCCTGTCTTCCCGTGATGCTTGGACTTGTAATGTCCCAGTGGCACTGGGCAGTCAGGCGTCAGAATTGGGGTTACCGCCAACCTTGAATGGAGGCCCATAATCTTTAATTGTCTTGTATTGTACTTTGATACCATAAAGAACACACACACAGATAGGGCGCTACACATCTCTGTCCCAAAGTAGCAAATATATGATGGGATACACTAAGAAAAGAGGCAAAGGCTACAATAGGTTGCAATATAAGAAATCAGAGTAAGGCACTATCGTGGACCATGAACAAAGAGTATAATGTCTGGCAAGCCCAATCCCTCTTTTCTTGCCAGCAAAAAGGCAGTTTTTCTTTCTCTACAAAAGTACCCTTTCTATTGGGAGTGAGATGGAACATTCACAATGAACAGAAATTGAAAGTACCTATTCCTCTGAAACCTTGCTGATATAGAATATCTGGGGGATAATATTAGTGTAAGAATGAGAGTACGTAATAATATCCCAAAAGTGAGAAAACCTCAATTCAATAAAACTAGCTTAAATGTGTTTGAAACACACTTTTTCAAAGATCTGTGCAAATCCCAAAGTGAAAGAGTAGATCACTGTATCCCAAGAGATCTCAGCAGGATAAGTCAATAAACAGATGCAAAAAAGTGGGGCCACATTCACAAACTACTGAAAGTACAACATTTTTCTGCCTCAGACTTCTGTCACTAGCAACCCACATTTTAAAAAAAATCAATGGAGAAACCAAAGTTAGGCAATGAGAGGAAAGTACTGGGACAATAATAACTGTACTAGAAATCAATATGAAATGAAATCCTAAGAGATTGACAGGGAGACACTTTTTGAGTCTACTGAACGTTTTAATCACAAAGGCCTTTTTAAAAAATAGGGTGGAATGAGGACTTTTAAGAAATGTATCTTTTAAGAAATTTAGAAAATGAACATCAACATGCAAACATGGCTAATCCATAAAAGATGTACTTCCACCTGCATTGAATTCCCTCTAAAGTGAAGACATGGGTCACAGAATACTGCAAGAGGAACGGAGATGTTATAGGAACTCTAACTCAGAAAGGTGCAGATTCAGCCCTGCCAGGGGGGGGGCAACTACCAGCTGCAGAATGATGGGAAAGGAGAAGGGGCATCCCTAGAGGTGGGGGACATCATTGACAGCTGCAGAGTGTAACATATGAACCGTATGCACAGGTGCAGCTCGAGAAGTCTGTGGGGGCGAGCAGGGGTGAGGGGGCCCAGGGGGGTACTCTGGGATAGGGCTCTAGGGCAGGGACAAGGGGTAGACGCGGTAGTGCAGGATAATATGAACAACAGAACAGCCATTTCGGGGCATAGGCACGTAAGTAAACCATTTATCTCTTCAAACTCACAGGCCCTGTGTTTTAGGCAGAAATGAATTTCTCGAGCGCTCAGCCACGGCAGTGTACTGGAGAAATGTTGCAAGCTGACCATTCCCAAGAAACCGTAGTTGCTGGAAAATGGATCCAGCCAATTCTTTCGAGGTCAGCGAGGCGGGCACCTGGGCACTCGCTGGGAAATGTAGAGATTCAACTAAAAAATATAGGCAAATAGGAGTAAAATCACAGTGGGCTAAGCAGTTTCAAATTGCCCCAGACAGATGCGCCTGGGAAGAAGGCTGTGGGGAAGGGGGTGAGCTGGGAGGAGACCGATCATCGTTTTGATATCCCTAGGGTGCAACAGTGTTTTGTGTCCTTGCCGATGACAGCGTGCAACTAATTGGTTGGATGCCATGTGAATGTCTCAACATTGCCAAACTCAGGTTGTCTTGCATGTCTCATGAGAACTGACAAATGGCAAGATAATCAAGTTCCAGCGGTGAGCAGAATCAGGTTAATAAACATAGTGTTTGGGCAGTGTGGGAAGGATCCTGACATCACGAGAGGTGGTGTTGGACAGCAAGGGTCAGGATGACCTGCTCAATCATGAACAGGCACTATATGTTTTACTATAGGGGACTGATGTACTCGCAACAAAAATCATTGTAGGATTGTCAAACAATTGTCACAATTTCTGACTATGCTAATAAAGTTAGAAGGTATAAAAGGTTTGCTGACAGGAGGCGGCGTTGACAGCTCCCTTCATTTAGTTCCATTCCACCATGCTGTGTGCATTGTGCTCTTCCAGCTGCGTCTGGGCCTGTAATAAACTGCATTATTTTCTGCTTGGTGTATGATCCTTTTTGGATTACTTTGGTGTTCCAGTCATCACTTGTCTTTGGAGGACCCCTGATACATTTGGAGGCCCAGCAAGATCCTTAGTTCCCTCAGCCAGTTGAGGGTATTCTGGCTGCCCTCCCAAAGTGCGCAGGTCAGGTGAGCACACACCAATCTCACATGCACCACCGATGAGACCCCACAGATGCTGAGTTCCCGAAGGTATGCTGGGACCCAAGCGCCATCCGTGCACAGGTGGAGGGGCGAGCCATAGGGAAAGCTTGGTGCCACGAGGATTGGAGGACCTATTGGACATGTGAGTGTACCCTTGCATGAATGCACAACACCCTGGTTACATACCCATGGAGGGGGGGAGGGATTCTCTTTTATGGTGTTTAGGATGCATCCTACAGGGGTGAGGATGATCAGCTGTAGAGTTACACCCCTCTGATAGGGATTGAGTGTGTGGCAGGTACATCTGCATTACAGCAGAAGGGTGTGCAGAAGGTGGAGGGCCCCATTAAGTGGGAGTTGCACCTAGTGCAGGCTATTATATAGTTGTGTCATTATTGGGATGCAGTGTTCATGATTCGTTGAGTTGTTGAAGGAGGGTGCACAAAAGGGTAGTATGTATTGGGTATGTCAGTTGGTCTGACTTTTGGTGCTTCATTCCTTTAGAAGTGGTCGTGGGTATTTGTTGGTTTATGTGGAGTTGGCCGAAGTGGAAGGGTCGACACCAGAGATAACATGTGCATAATTGTGCTTGGCTTAGTAGTGGCAAATGCAGGGCCATAGGAGGGGTGTGGCCAGACATCTGCCTACTTACTTAGAGTGTTTAGGAAATTGGTGGGGCTGTGGAGAGGGCCAGTATTGTACTAACATGGGGTGAGTGGGTGGGCATGAGGAGAGGGCCAGTGAATGTGCATAGGGTGTGAGCTGGAGGAGTGCCAAGTATGGATGTGTGAGGAGAAGATGGGAGTGTGTGAAAGGGGAAAGTGAGGTGGGAGTGTATGAAAGGGGAAAGTGAGATGTGGGGATTTGGGGGAGGTGTGACAGGTATTAGGGTAATTTGAAGTTTGGGGAAGGCTTAAATAGAATAGAGGGGGAACTCCAGACACCAGTATTGTTGAAGTGCATTTGGGGTGGGAATGGCCTATAGAATGGACGCACCCCTTCATCATCTATGTAAAAAGTTCCCCAATATCATGATAAAACATTAAAATACCACTTCCAATGGGTTTGGACACTGCAGGACAGTGTTTTCAAAAATGGCGAGGGGTAGAAACGTTCAATAGTAAAATAATAGAACATATGTTTTCGTAACGGCTAGCAACATACAAAGCATCAACGCTCAAGAGCCGGCAACATTGTTTAGGGCTTTGGAAGCCCTATGAAGAGAAAAAGGAGGAGCCTGTGAAGAAGGGTGGGTAGGACAGCGACATGACAGGACCAGCTAGTACTCCGCCCCCTCCCTATTGGTTGTATTTATAATTAAAACCTACTGCGGGCTACATCAAACCCTGGCGCATGTCCCCAAGCTGTGGGGACTCGTACAAGGGGAGTAAAAATAGCAAGGAAGTTAGTGCTGGAGCACAGAAGGAAAAGGGTAACCAGAAGTACCTGACCAACATAGAAACAAGCATGTAGTGACAGTTGGACACTCTATTCAAGGAGACGGAGAGAGTGATTTAAAATGAAGGGTTAGGAAGGAGAAGGAACCGGGGCTGCTGGGGGTGGAGATGGGTGGACATCAGTGAATATAAAGTTCAAAATGGATAACTAGGAGTCTGACAAGGGGAAGGAAGAAATAGACATGTCTGACAAAGACTGTGTTGTCTCAGATGAGAAGGAGGAAGAAATAAGCATGGGAGACAATTATGCCTGTGCAGCAGATACGGAGAAAGAGAGGGGTCGAAAGCAAAGGAAGAAGAGGTATAAGTGGGAAACAAGTAGAAACTGGTTGAAGAGCCAACGCCATAGAAAGGCGAAGATAGGAATGGCAAAGGTCACAAGAGGGGTCTGGACTCAGATCCCGACACAACCCAAATGCCCCTGTTACAGAAGGGGAGGAAAGACGCACACTGTCAGCCATGGCAAGCAATGAACACGGATTATTTGATTTTCATTTTACCCTCCCTTATGGAAGGAATGAGCAAATGGATATACGCTCCGAAAAGGAGACAGCAGTGTCGTCCTGCCAATTGGGTATATGAAAAGCTTGTTTTCTGTGATAATAGGGGAGCGATGGGACAACATATGGGAATAAGCGGAATGCAAAGGGGTAAATCTGAGTACAAATGTACATGATATAACACCCTTTAATAACTGCCAGGTCCACGTGTGGAAAGTGCTAAGAAGTATGAATCCCAATACCTTGGATCTTGGGGTGGTAATGGCCGTCAAAATGAAGCCAGATGAGGATCCTGCACAATACAAATGACAGATACAGGAACCTTGAATGCTAGAGACACAAAAATTATGGGATGACATACCTATTTTTTAATCATATATTGGTCAGTGGTCTTCCCCAGACTTGCAGACCTCCCTAAATAAGGTAGTGGGGATAGAAGCCAAGGCAGGAAGAATCTGCAGATAATGCCATAAAGGCAGAGAACAAGCTAGTATAAAAGGACCTAGCAAAGCTCTCCATGGAAGGGGCAGTGTTTACCCCAGGTCCTGTAGAAGTGGCTTCCACCCAACAGATGGGCTTCCCTATAAGGGGTGGATGCAGAAAGGAGGGTTCAAACAGCCCGAGTATACCCCACAATGGGGGGCCTAGCCATCCGGTTTTTACTCGCAAGGGGGGACTTCTCAGCCAATGGGATACTACCCACAAGGGAGAGGATACCTGCAGAGGAGCAGGGCGGGCGAATACAGAGAGGCAGGGTCTATGTTTTTGGGCCATGTTTCCTCTGTAGCCAACAGGGCCACTTTGCATGAATTTGTCTCTTTGGACAGCAAGTATATTACAATCCTGGGGGACCACAATTAGGGGGCCAACTGGCACAACAGCAGGCCCCAACACAGCAGGCACAGCCCCAGCAGCCCCACCACAGCAGGTGCAGCCATCACCCCAGCAATTACAGACATGTGCCCAAGTAGGGCCGGAAGGGATCTCGATGATGTCCACAAATGCATTGCAAGCACCCACGCAAACACACCGACAAGGGCACAGTACACTATTAGTCCAGAACGTAGTACCCCACTACACAGGAGTAACTGTTCTGGGATGAAATCATTTTCCATTCCCTCAGAATATAACGCCCCAATAGGAGTGCCTACAGAAAGCGCGTGTGTGTCCAGTATTTTGCCGTAACTGAACAACCTGAAGAGGTACCCGAGGTAGCAGTGAAGTAGGACACAGAAATTGTTCTGTCTTGATAGACGCAGGAGCCCCGAATCTTGCATAAAAGAGGGTGAGTTCCCACTGTCAAAGTTATGTACACACAGGGCTTCTATGGGGCTATTGTCACAGTTCCAGTTACAAAGGATGTACCCTTAACAATAGGAACACAACACCTTGTAGCCCCTCTACTGTACTCAAAGGATACTCCTAATAACCATATTGGGAAGGGACTTGTTAAAGCAGCTAAATGCTACCATCTCATTCACAGAAATAGTTATGGTGTGCTGAACCCCTGGCATATGTTCTGCAAGGGTGGCATCCCTTATAAAGGTCTACTATGCACACAGCACATTGCAAGGGCAGTCCATGCACCCTGAGGTGTTCCTATATGGGTCACTTTTAGGATGGGTACCAGGGATAAAAGGAAAGACATTCAGACTATCTACAGAATCCCTGTTCATGCCCTCGTAGCACAAGAAAATTACCTCAGGTGCACAAATATTTTTGTACTTGGAGGAAGTGATGAAACAAAAAGAGATGGTGATAATATGTGGGACAGATAAGGATGACATTGAATAGCGTAAAGTACTCTGTTTAGACCCTACATTGACATTGACTGACATGACTGATGAGCAGCTTTCTGCTGATGGGGAAGAGGAGGAGGAGGTAGAACTAGTGTTCCAACTACAAATCCCATGCCCCATATGAGTGATCGAAAGGTTCATTCCACAACTGACACAGATAGTAAATAAGCAGGTCAGCTACCCTCGAGAGAATTTGAAGAAGGTCCCAGAAACTTTATGGACAAGAGGGCCCACCAATGTGCGAGTGCTCAAGGAAGCAGGGGCGGTGAGCATAACATTAAAAGATAGGGCATTGCTGCTCCCGGTAGAGTAATACCCACTTTCCCCAGAACAGATGAGGGCATTTATGACACACTCGCCTTATGACAGCAGTATATAATACAAACATCAACATCCCCATGCAACACAGCCACATACCTGATTAAAATACAAAGGGAGGGGCCTGGAGATTCATACAGGATCTCCGCCCCCTGAACATTGTGATAGAGGCTGAGTTTCCTCTTGTGCCTAACCCTGCTACAATATTGTGCAACATTCCAGCAAACACGAAATATTTCACAGTGATTGATCTCAAGAAAGCTTTATTTTCTATACCATTGCATCCCAACACCAGGTATCTCACTGCATTCGCATATCGTGGGGTTTAACTGGTCCCAGCTGTGTCTGGACCTGTAACAAACTGCATTACTTCCTGCTTGGTGTATGCTCCTTTTTGGATTACGTTGGTGTTCCAGTTGTTACTTGCCTTTGGAGGACCTCTGATACACAAGTAAGAAATTGGTGTTATGAAGCCCTGCAAACTGTAGTTTACAATTGAATCACATGGAAATCATGATAATTACTTGTTTAGCCAAAGAACAATCGCCTGAATGGAGATGCTATGGATGAAAGAATATCTAAGTATGCAAAAGAAAAAGATACAAATAATGGCTTAAAAACTCATATCAAAACATCTAGAGGCGTTTGGTAGAGATTGAGTTGCTTAAACTGGCAGCACAGGAAAGAGTGACATGAATGGGAGAAATAAAGGAAATTGAATATGTTGGACAACTACTCGGAGTCGTGCAATGAAGATTCGACTCCAGAGCAAGACTACATCTTCTTACAAACACTAGTATCTGCTATACCAATAAGGCAGTGGCAACTAGTAAAGAACAAAGGATTAGGCAATCTCTGCACGGATCCTAATGTGGAAGTGGACACCGTGCCTAGAAAATTGATTGGTGGATGGGGGGGAGGGTGTGTGTGTGTGTGATATGAAATGAAATTTGCCAAACCTGCTTAAGTGTATTTTACGACAGAGAAAGTGAAGTCAATTGTTCTTTGTAGTCTACCTATAATGTGATGGGGATGAATGTGAAAGGGTGCCCTTTCACCTGTTGCAGTCAATTTCCACAGGTGCATGAAGAGAATGGTCCTCTATCTATGTACTTCACTAAATAGACTCTGTACCTCATTTAAATAACTATAATGCTAAAAGATCAAAATTAAATGCAATTCAGGTTCATAAACTACACTCACACACACACACAGAATCAGGGATTGGGACAAGACATTGTATACTTTCTTACTGATAAATATTCCTACCAGTGACACCATTATCTTTTGTGGTCAGAAAAAAGCTTGACACGTTAATTTCCTCATTGACAAGCTGAATGGGGAGTCTCCTCTAAAAGGGAATTCATATGTGAAATATGGAAATACATGGGTAGAACCATTTCTTTAAAACTGGATTGCTACCCCCAGAAGCACATTCATTTCAAATTGTATTTAGAAAAGAAGTTCTATTATATGTCACTACATTTGTCGGAATTTTGACTTCAACCTGTCATTGCCAATTAAACTACTGTTATGGTTAGTGACATGTAGAAAAAACAATTGACTTCATTACAGGTTTGGTGGTATTTCGGTGGTAAATCCACCAAAATACTGCCAAACGGAATTACTGTTACCGACACCTGGTCCTGCAGATTTACCGCTGGATTACAAGTGGTGCTAGACAGTGTAAGCTCCCATTTCTTGCAGTCCATAGGACTTCTTGGGGATTTGCTGATTTTGCCATTTCTTGGTGGTAAGAGGAAGGATTCACCTCTAGAATTTTGCTGAATGAAGATCTCCACCTTAACACCAAAGTTATAGTACAGCGGTGCACTAATGCGGCAGTAATTCAGAGGTTACAGAGTTACCACTGCATTACCACAGGTTTTTCCTACACTGGTGCACTCGAAATGAGGCCCGATGTTTGGAGCCAGATAACAGAGTTTCTGAATAGAACAGTGCTGGTAAACATATGAAGAGAACAGGCAGAACTGTTATCTGGTGGGTTTGCTATATTTCCGGACTCTCTGACGCCCAAATTACCAATATTGCTTTATTCTGAATATTCGGTAACCCATCAATATTAGGCCACCATGTGTGCCTTATAATTGCATTTTAATTGTACTGTGGTTTGTTTAACGTTAAACATGTTTCCTTTCCGTCAATAGGGTGTATGCGAAGCAGGATTACTGGGGGGACTTTAAGGACATTTTTCGAGATACTGGAGAGGGCCCATCAACCAGAAGATGCTTTTGAGTACCTGGCAGATTCAATGCACTGACTGTTTATAGTGTGAAAGCAGGCTGTCTGACCATCAGCTCAGCACAGAATAAATCATCAATGCTGCTTCATCAAAGAGAATGGATCCGACCTATATTTGAAAAAAAATATGAGCAACACCAATATATCAAATGTCTTTACAGACACAGGTACAAGTCCACTGATATGAAGTTTCCTCTAAATCATTTTTAAAAATGAGAATCAACACTGTCACTCGACAGAGCCTCATCTAGTGGTCACATTTTAGGTATTTGTTGAAGAGATGCTTTAAAAGTAAAACAGAATTGTGAAGAAAACAATGTACTGATCAACGAATAATTGAATTTAGAGGTTGTGCATTGTAGTGTGTGAGCCAAACATTTTCATAAACTAAATTAGCGGTTGTGAAAGACTTCTGTGCAAATGCAGTGGTAAATACATCTTTTTTGAGGGGCTTGAAGTTATTGGATTAATGACTGAGTAAAGTAATGTAATTTTGAGAACCTTTATGTCAGATCATTTTTGAAACAGATTCGAGATAAGATGCGAAAAGAAGTATATAAGGCGTCGTTCGTTTGGCACATTTCTCAAATCAGGCGGCAAATCCTGAAAATAGCTTAACTTTTACACCTACATGAAAATAAGAATGCACTATAATTAGTATGAAAGTACCTCTTAGAATAGTATTAAAATAATAACATGACCATCATCCACAGCCCATAGTCCAATGTCTTTTGGTACTGTGAAGGATTGCCATCCTGCAATGACTTAAAGAGTTTTTAATTTTTATTAATAATAACATGTTAGGATAATCCATCTCGAAAAAGGTAGTACTGGTATCCAGACCCATTTTTATTAAACTCCATTCCAGAAGCATGGTGAGCACTGGTGCCCTGCTGCATCAGTAGCCTACTCTGTAGCTCCTGCTCTCCATTGGCACAGAGGTCACAGGTGCCTGTTCCACAGCTGTTAATGCAGCACAGTTACTCCTGAGGCAGGAGATACATATGCACCTCTGGTCCACAATCATGATAATTTTGATAAAATAGCCACCTATTGGCAGGATAAGCTAGAAATATATACCTAGGTTTTCATATTGTGGTTGGTATTTCACATCATTATTTAATCTACATATAATGGTTTAGCATACCAGAGTCATTCCTGTGAACTCAGACCAGCAATAGGAGGTTATATGAATTACAGGTATCTGCTTCTCTGCATTCTAGTGAATGAGACAAAAGACAGAATGCATGTCTCTGTTGACTCTCTGAGAGTCACATTACTGCCACATTACCACACCACCGAACTATCAGTTGTGCAGCTCTGAGTTGGAGGTAAATCCGCCTTTCTGCCCATTTTTGGTGCAATTACTGTGGCAGAATTACTGCTGCAATAATTGAACTGAAAAGGCGCCATTGAGTCCAATAGACTCCAACAAAATGGGGACTTACACACCACTGCCACTTGTAATCTGACAGTAAATCTACCCGACTACGTGGTGGTAATTGCATTGGGCGGTATGACGGCAGCTCAGTGCTCCACTTTCACCACTTTGTTGCATTCTGAGAAAGTAAATGAGAAACAGGTTTAATGACCCTTACTACATGTTTGCAGTATCTTCTTTTCGGCAGTACTGGCTACCAACCATAAACATGCTTTTTTAAGGACTACAAGTGACCTGTCCCACAAATGAACAACATATTAGTGCAGGGATTCCTTCTGTAAAGGACCTTGGGTACTTCATAGTTGCTTTTTCAGAGGACCTAATATTTTGTTATTAGACCGAATTAACCTTTAACCTAAAACTCTCTATATTTATCCATCTTATTATGTTGCCCACAGGCTGGGGATGCCCCGCTCTATGTAGTATTGTGCAACATTACGCTTACTGCCTTCTGCACCTTCTCCAATGTTTGAATTACAGGCGTTTTTGAAAGGGGTAAGCTAATCTGGGCAACCCAGAGGTAAGCATTTATTTTAGATCATTAACATGACATAAAAACATATTTAAGCATTCTTGCAGGGTCTTCAGACATACCCTGACAAGGGCGACTTACCTAAATCACTGCTGCTGAGATGTGGAATGGCTGGGGATTCAGCCTCCAAAATTGGATCATCCAGACAGCCTTGTGATGCCACACACACGTCTGCAGACTCAACAAAGGGCCTCCTAAGGGGTTGGGCGGTGCAGTCAAAATGTGGTGATAACACTATTGCCACCGCACTGCCCAATCCCGAGTTTGGGGAACTCATAGGATTCACCTCCAGCTCTGAGCTAGAGGTAAATGTGCTGACTTTCCACCCATTTTAGGTGTAATTACTGCGGCGCAAATACTGCTGCAGTAATTGCACCGAAAATGCCCCATTGAATCCTATGGACTCAAAAAAATGGGGATTTACACCGCCACTGCAACGTTTGATTAGCGCCAGACCAAGTTGCAGAAACGGTTATTGCTTTGGGCGGTATCCCAGCGGATTTACCACCGGGACACTGCCCAACTCCTGATGAGGCCCAAAGTGTTTAGAATTCGAATAATAATTAGATTTAGCATTCATTTATATCCCCTTAAAATAAACAAGAACTGACATATGTTTTAATATGTGAAACAAATATGTGAATTAACAACTGAATGAGTTTTCACAGATGTAATAATTTAGTTGATATTTGGTCATTCACACTGACATATTGATGTGATTCATGGAACCAACAATATTGAAGAAATAATGTGTTTACATAACTTTGTCTTCATTATTATATGCTTCTCTTTTTCTTGACCCAACCATCTTTGAGTTTCTGGGTTCCTACTAACCTGTGCCGAAACAAGGCCATCACACCTTTCGGGTCTACTATATGAGAACTTTCTGCCCATTCTGCCCATGCCTTCTGGTTCCCTCTTTCATTATATATTATCCCTTGGACTGATATCATTCTCATTAATTGTTTGATTATTCCTTTATGTATGGACACAAATTCTTGCATTTTGAAATAAATATTGTTACGAATCCACCTTTCCAAAGGTTTCATAACAGTTTGATGACTAGCGGCTACTCCTCTTGGAGCACACTCATATTAAATAAGGTCCAACTATAAGTAGGGAATCATTTCCGGTGGAAGACTATATTATTATGATTTGCCAGTCCACTAGGGACAGACAAGTTATCTAGCAGAATCAATGAAGCTGTCAGGAGAAAGAAGAATGACCCGTAGTGGATGGTGCATCTTTAAGATGAGAAATTCCACATATTCAAAAGTAGAAATCAACTAAACAAAGTTTTACACATTGTGCTTCAAACATTTTGAATTATTTTCCAGTTTCCATACATAATTTAGTGTCATGAATTTAAGTTCCTTTGAAGGTGACAGAAAGAAGTATTGATGAGTGAATGGGCTGTAAATTCTTCACTAACTGGTTTTATCCGGATGGGATAGACTTTGTTTTATGTTTAAATTAATTGTTATGTTTTAATTGCTTGCTTTTTGTATGTATTGTGCTCTGTTATTTCTTGAAGGTAGGTTGACGCATTATAAAATTGTAAAATGAAATAAAACTAAATGGTCTTCATATGTTGTATTGTACCTCTGCATAAAGTGGTAAAACAAAAGGAATGCTTTGTTAATTTGCCAGTAAAGCATTGACAATGTGTGTATGTTTTATGTCCAGCCAGGTGTCATTATGCAATGAAACAACAGTAAATAGACCCATTAAGGCAGGTCATGCATGCCTAGACAATTGTAAAAGCAAAAGTAGGTGTCTTTTTCTAACATAAGGCTTAATTTGACAATGAAAGGATTGATGGCCCTACAGTATGCTAGAATGAGTCTAAGTCAATTCACTGAAAAACATTGCCGGACAAATTGTTACTTTTGTGTTCCCATTAAGCAACGTCTGTAGGAGGGGTTGGTTTGCAAACTAGGAGGTCTATTCATCGTCCGTACACAACATAACTACAAGGGGGAACATATCAAACAGCCTATTTCAGTTTGGATGATAGTCAGGTCTGAAAATGTGTGAACATGTCTAGTAGATGCAGCGCTGACCTTGCTTTTAATTGTGAATTTAATACAGTCCTCCATGTGTAGCAAGGTTAGCACTGCCATCTAGTGGACACATTTGGATCAACCACTAGAAGGGAACATTACTCCCTTGGGGGGCAGCAATTAGATTAAATTGGATTTGATTTAAATCCAAAAAGTCTTCCTATAATACAAAGCCAATTTTCTCTAGTGAAACATGCATTTGAGCAAATTTGGAGAACGACAATGACTTGCGCGTGTGGCTCTTAACTGGAGATGTGCTTCCAGTGATGTCTATTGGTTGACACTGTGAATGTGTGACTTCAGTTAAATGGCTTATTCTACTTACACACGTAAACGGAAGGATTTTTTCAGCTAACCGTAACTTTGCTGGTGTTTGGTAAACAATTCATATCCTCCAATCACAAGAATGTCAGATTTTACTTCAATGATGATCCCTAATAATCCCTAATCCACATATATGGAGGTTATGTGGGATGAATGTGGTGTTGCTTATACATTCTCCACAGCTTTTCACCCACATACCAATGGGGCAACAAGACCCCTTGAACCATGATAGGTGGCTTGGAAGACCACCTGAGGATAAAATGGGATATTCTCCTATTATACCTCCCGTTTGCCTATCAGGAGGTGCCACAGAGCGGTGTAGGATTCAGCCCCTTTCGGCTTCTGTTTGGCAATGCAGTTAGGGTTACACCGAAAATAGGTGTAGAACAGATGAGAGGGCCTACCTGAAATTCCTTCCCACGACATAGTGGATTATTGACTTGGTCTCAGGTCCAAGATGGCCAAGTAGAGAGAGCAGAGCCCTTAGAATCTCAAGACCTGCCATGAGCTCCTGAAGCACTGGAATGACCAGAATTCCACTGTGACAGAAAATATTCCTGGACATATGGTTTGGAGTATTGGAGCCTGCCAAACCCAGTGCCCTTCATGATAGATGGACTGGGCTTTATATAGTGCTAGAAAAAATCAGCAAGGTCAACTACTCATTGATGCAAAGACCACAAGGCAGAAGCACAGGGTCTTTCATGTCAACCAGAACAGCCTCACTACAGCCGGGATGATTTAGTGATAGCACTCATGACAGATGATGAGACTGAGGAAAAGAAAGATCCCCTCCCAGATATGTTACACAGAGTGAAAAGATGGGTCTATGGAGAGAGGCCAAATCTCCCCAGATCTAACCAAAGAGCAATTACATTTCAGCACTGCCCGCAATTGCTGGGCCAGTAAGAATGTCTATTATCACTGACTCCAGGAAAATGGATTGGTGCATCCATGATATTGACGCTGGAGACAATAAGCCAGTGAAGAGCAGAATTCACCTGCCTGTTAAGCAAAAGGGCATAATCCAAGTGGAGGTCACCGAGATGATTGACTTAGAAGTGATTGAGCCTTCCCCAAGCCTATGGGCTAATTCTGTGGTTCTGGTCCCTAAAAAGTCCAATAGTGGGAAAACTGAAGTCCACTTTTGTGTGAACTACAGGGGGTCATTTCTTTCAGCAAGACAGATGCACACCCCTTACCTAGGACCAGTGAGTCATTGACAGATTAGGCACTGTCAAGTGTATTAGTACTTTTAACCACACTACACATTGGGCCTCATTACACAGAAGGCGGTAGGGGGTTAACAAGGCCGGTAGAGCTGCCGGCCCCATTAACCTCCTACCGCCTCATTACGAGGTCTCCTCGCGGAACCCGCTAAGGACGCCTGGTTTTACCAGGCGTCCTTAGCAGGTCCCGCGGGCAGACCAGGATGCAAACAACGGGCCCGTCATTAACAGGCCTGTTGTTTGCATCCTCCCTATTCCCATTGAGCCCTATGGGGCTCGAATGGGAATGGGAATGTACAGGATCTGGGTTCCTGGAATGGGGAAATAACGGGCCCTCCAAGGTCGGAATGGCCCAGTATTTCCCCATTCCAGGAACCCGGTCCCCGGAATGGGGGTAGCCATGCCGCAAATAGCGGCACGGCTACCTCCAGGGTCATAATGACCCTCAATATGTTCAGGTCAGCCTATCTGACAAAGCAAAGAGGTCAGCATTCTCCACACTAGAAGGGCACTACCAGTTTACTTTGCTGCCCATTGGATTAAAGAATGTTCCTGCTACCTTTTGAGGGATGGTGATCCAGGTCCTATCTGGGTTTGAGGACTTCAGTTTTGTCTATCTAAATGGTGTTTCTGTCTTCAGCCATATCTGGAAAGACCATCTAGAAGGAAGAAGGTTTGCTTGACTACAAAGTCATCAAAATGCCAGGGTACTGTTACTTATTCAGCACACCAAGTGGGAGGTAGGAAAATACATCTTCTCTAGGCCAAAGTCCAGGCATTGGTGGTTTGGGATATTCCCACTTCACAGGCACAAGTAAGGGCTTTCTTGGGCCTCAGCGGTTACTACAGTCATTTCATCAAAAGATATGGGACACTTGTGACATCTAAGAAAATTATAAAGAAGGCTGCTTTGACCTCCCCCTGTCAAACCTCCTTCCAGAGCTTGTTCAAGACCTCAGTTCTGAAGATTCCATATAATGGGCAGGAACTCTTAATACAGAGAGATGCTTGTGAATTTGGAATTGGTACAGTATTAACACAGTTAAAGAAGGAGGTGGTAGAGCACCATTTGCATATCTTTGTAGGGACTTGACCAAATGTGAGCATAACTGAGCCAAAATTTGAGAAGGAGTTTTCTTTGCGGTAGTTTGGGTGGTTCATAAACTGAAGCCCTACATATTTGGGTCTCACTTATCCATCCCAACAGACCATAGACCTCTGAGGTGGCTTATGGCTATGAAGGAGAGAATCCCAAGTTGTTGAATTTGACCATATCCCTACAGGGATTGTACATGGACATCCAACACAATCCTGGGTTACAGTATGTCAATGCATGTGGCCTCAGTACATACCTTCGGATGAGGGTGAGCAGACCCTTGGAAGGGTGATCTCAACCTTTTTGGCTGATGAGCATGTGACAAAATGCCATCTGGCAAGGGTGTAGAAGTATTGGCTATTTGTTATGTATTAACTAATGAAATTATGCAGGTAATTCAATCCCAGATAGGGTGACCTGCCTACCAGGGCCCCCTTTCAGAAACTTCATTGATGAACCTGCACCCAGATCTGCATCACCTACTCGTCAGTGGCACATAGCAGTTTCAATTCAAGGGTCAGAGGTAACCTCTTGACAACTACATTGACAGCCTAGGCTATGCAGTCCAGTGGCTGCATTTAGGACATGGACTCCTGCTTCCTAAACTCTAAATTTGGAGGGAAACCCAAAATGCACTAATTCAATAGTGTAATCCCTACCTTTTTCCAGATAGGAAAAGTTTAAGTATTTAGGAAGATAGATAGGTAGTGATAATAAAAGTTCAAATGAATCTAATACATTTATTTAAACATAGTTTATTATAAACATGTATTAAACACTCCATTAAACACTCTAAAAATGGATGAATCATCAATTTTAATACATTAGTACAGATAAAAAGACCAATATAAAATATTGTCTGTGACTGTATCTAATACATTTATTTAAACATAGTTTATTATAAACATGTATTAAACACTCTATTAAACACTCTAAAAATGGATGAATCATCAATTTTAATACATTAGTACAGATAAAAAGACCAATATAAAATATTGTCTGTGACTGTTGATTTCCTGTGAGTGGTTTCCTGTGAGTGCTACTCTTATGATGGAGAGTACAGAGTTAATTAACAATGAATGAAAAATCAGAAAAATCTCATAGATTTCAATCACGTTATCAATGTAGTACAATGTAATTAATATATAACCTAATTATCAATAAAGTATAAAGGGTACTTCTCAGTAGCCCAAGTGACCACCATCTCTTCTCCTGATGAATGTTTCAGATTAATTACAGAGAACAGTATTATTATTATTATTATTATTATTATTATTATTATTATTATTATTATTATTATTATTATTATTATTATTATTATTAACTACAGTCCACAGCTAGCACCCTATTCTCACAAATATCAATGTATTTTGTTGCAGACCTTCCATCGGTACAAGAAGTTGATACTATTATGTTTATAGTGAATTACATGAGCAAGCAGGCACATTTTGTCTGATGTCAGGGAATTCCTGGGGCTGCCAATTAGCAGAAAAATCAATTCAAATTGTGGTGAGACTGCATGGTTTACCGAATGCAGCCATATCAGACAAAAGAGCTCAGTTCACTTCTCGATTTTGGAGGGACTGCAGGATTTTGGGAATCACCTGTAATTTGTCAACTAGCTACTATCCACAGACCAATGGGCAAACTGAACATGTCAGTCAGGCCATGAAGCAATGTATGTGTTGCTTAATGTGGAAGGCTTCCGATGCCTGAGTACAGTCTCAACTGCTGTGCTGAATTCAGGCCCAGTCTGGTTGTTCTTTCACAAATAAGGTACTCCTGAACAATTATTGAGGCACATCTTTTGCAAAAGGAAGATGCCAGCCTGTGAATTACCCGGCTGAGCCTCAAGAACTGACAAATACTAAAACAAGGCCAAGGACTTTGTCTTCTGCAATGTTGTTTCTGTTTTGCTTCACCACAGAAACAATATTTCGACTGCTAATGCTAAAATAGTGGCTATGCCTCTACTAATACTCTACAACATATAATGACATGTTATTCCAGTTGAGCTTGCTTATTCATATGTTGTGCTATGCTGAAAGTCCAGCTTGTTATTTCTTGAGGCACAAAACAGTCTTATTAGCCCCAAACATGGCAATGGGAAACCTGGCACATGAATGTTGTGCTACCCTAGAAATCCCCTTACCTATCAATTGCATTTTCAAAATCCTTTTTATGGTTTCTGCTATCCACGCCCGTCCCCTATCTGCCTACCCCTATTGTCTGCTAAATATCAATTCAGGCACACAGTGCCAAACAAGCTTGTAGGGTGGTTGCATACTGCTTCTTTGTTTACGAGAGGGTGTGGTTATCGCACTTGCTCTCCTGGGATTCTTGGCAATCGGAAAGGTGAGAAATGTTGCAAACTACCAAAAAGGTGCTCTCCAAGAGCTTGTGAAAATCTGTGCAAAGGACACTTCTGCTGGCATCTGTAAAAGAAAGGTATATGTATATTTGTGCTGAAAGGGAATTCAAGCCAAAATATGAGGTAATAAATCACAAATTAAATATGTGTTAATTTCTCAGCCCATTGCAAAGAGGGAAGGCTAATCTGACACTGATCAGTTCTCAAAAGAGCAGCCGTCACCTGAAAGAGAAACAAATGGTGATCTAAGTCACAATATAGAGAGATTAAACTTGGATGTAGACTCTGCAGATGGGGATTTCATGGAAAGATTGGCACAAATTAAAACCCAACATGCCAATAGACAAGAGAGCCAAAAAGATAGAGGTACAATCTTCAATAGTTAACAACTGAACGAAATCACCTGTGGTCTGACAAAAAACAAAGCAAAAATCACGTAGAGTTGCCTAGGCCTGAAACATACCTCAAGCATACCTTCTAAAACATCTCATAAAATATTACACCATGTTCCAGGTTCAAGCACAAAACCCTCAAAATCCATTGTTTAGAGGCCCTTTGAAATGAATCAACCATGAAGATATTTTTACGTCTTATGCATACTATATATAACTGGCAAATGAGACATGAAATACAAGCAAAGCGGTTGAGCCCAACCTTGTTTAAACTCCATCTATAGCAATCTCATTGAATGTGAAACATTGGATAATCAAATGTCTCCAGAACATCAGAGAGTGAAAACGGTTCTGTCTTGACGACAATTGTTGAAACTTGAGAGAAATATTACAGTACTTCCAGAGGGTTGTAATATCTTTAGAATGTAGTTGAACATCACTTCATCAGCAAACTATAAGATGCAGGTTAGAAAAGAGAAAAGCCTTTACCAAAGACCACAGGGTATCTCTGTTGGTTGGAGAGTTTAAAGTCGAAGACATGCAGCCATTCTGCATTCTCAAAAACAATGGTTTCATAGCCCTTCGTAATTATTTTGCACCATGCTACAACATGCAGAGATAGACGTTGTTTTAACTGTTGAAGTTCCGCTGTGTTACGAAAACTTGCAAATAAATGGCATTCTGAGTTGAGGCTCAGTGAAAGCCATATTGTCCATTTAACAAAAAATATGTGGGCCAGCCCCAAAAGATCAGTATACAAGTGCATCACTGCACATTGGGTGCCGTTCCAACCATGAGACCAAGAAATATCCTCATCAAAGGCCCTACCTCCAAAATGCTTCTCAACAATCTGCACAGGCAGCGGTATCAAGAAGATGGCTGCTCTTTGCATCAGTTCATTTTTCTAAAAACACACTGCAAATAATATTTTAAATATACCATCTCTGAGTGGCTGCTGCCTCTCAATCTGCCTGTCAGTTTTGTGGTGTCTGATAATAGGATATACATGAAGTCTGCATTGTGAAAGTGAAGATTCCACCATATTTCTTGCTTTTTAGAGTAAAAAGAAGGATTGTTATTTTGTCCGGAGCTCATTATTCTCTGAAGGCAAGGGCAGAATGGGCAAACATTCGGGCAAACACATCTTGACATGTTATCCACTTGTACAAGATGTACCAACAAGGTGGAATTACACTTTGTAAATGTTTGAAAGAATGGTAGCACAAAAGGAGTCATTCAGGAGTACACCTTTCAGCATGTAGCGGCAGATGGTGTTATGATATGTTCATCATAGTGATTCATGTTAGAATACCTAATACAGTGTCTGACCCCTTTTCAAGAAGCCTGTTGCTACATCTGCAGGGAGAATTCCTCACTAAGTTTAATACATCAATTGAAGACACAGTATAGTGCCTTTCAAAGCAAAGGGGTTGTTTCGGACATTTCCCTCGCTTGCCGAATGCCAGACCCAGCTGCTTTAAAATTGCCAACGATTCAACAAACTTATTGCCGCAAAACATTCAAGCTATCAACTCTGCTTGACCCTCAGTTTAAAATTACACAGCTATCAGGGTATCTCGAAGGTTTATGTTATAAAAACATGTGTTTCTAATGTACTAGAATACATGGAATGTTAGCATATGATTATGACAAGCTTACTGGTGACAAACCACCACTTACACCCAACATCACCCGACAAGAGGAAGAAGTAGCAGCTCATAAACAAAACACTGGCAAGTCGGTACACCACACCAGATTCAACAAACAGTTCCAGACATTATAGTTGTGCCAAGGGAGTGCTCTAAACAGTGCAGTGTTGACAGATCTTTCAGGGATGGTGCCACTATAGTTGATGCAGGTTAGTTTGCGAGGTGGTGAGCTGCACTTGACAGTTCTGTGAGCAGATTGTTAACAGAGCTAGGAATCCAGTGTCTGGAACCCAAACTCGACTAAGTGCTGAAAATATTCAGCACCTTTCTTTCATGAATAGCAAGCTTAAGTATTTACCCTAACCATTGCTGCCCTAGGAAATGGGTGACAGGTATTTAGAATCAGGAAGCCTTGCCACAATATTTGATGCAGGTTAGCTTGCGAGGTGGTGAGCTGCACTTGACAGTTCTGTGAGCAGATTGTTAACAGAGCTAGGAATCCAGTGTCTGGAACCCAAACTCGACTAAGTGCTGAAAATAGTCAGCACCTTTCTTTCATGAATAGCAAGCTTAAGTATTTACCCTAACCATTGCTGCCCTAGGAAATGGGTGACAGGTATTTAGAATCAGGAAGCCTTGCCACAATATTTGATGCAGGTTAGCTTGCGAGGTGGTGAGCTGCACTTGACAGTTCTGTGAGCAGATTGTTAGCAGAGCTTGGAATCCAGTGTCTGGAACCCAAACTCGACTAAGTGCTGAAAATATTCAGCACCTTTCTTTCATGAATAGCAAGCTTAAGTATGTACCCTAACCATTGCTGCCCTAGGAAATGGGTGACAGGTATTTAGAATAAGGAAGCCTTGGTCCGTATTTGCATAACCTGCCTATATCTGAGGTCACCAGAGGATCATTATAAATTGCAATTGCTAATGGAAAACAAGAAAACATATTTCAGTCTGAGAAAGATTGGGAGAGGTCGAACGAGCCCAATACAAAAAAGTATAGAATATTATTTTAACAGAAATGCAGATTCAGGCCTGTCGTGATTTGGCCTTAAAGATTTCAAAGGCCGCTTTTTCTAGAACCAGAACCCCTTTTCAGAGAAAAGCATCTGCTGTAATACACAAGTGTAAATCCACTCAAGCCAGTCAATTCCATGAAAAAAACAGCTACACTCATGCTTCTCACTTCAGCCTGTCAATTCTACTTCATGAATAACTTCACTTCAGGATGGGCCTTTATTTATTAACATAGAGACTGTATCAAATAACAAACGTGTTAGAAGCATGTTGTAACAGAGGAGACCAGGTGGGTCCACAGTATTCCTTAGATCCCCCTTTGAACAGAAGCAATGACCCCTAAAAATTTTTCAAGGTGCTGCTTCGCACACAGTGTTACCCGTAACATAATTTTTAAAGGTATGGCTTTGTTATAAGGGATGACCCTTAGTGTTTTAAGGATCAGCTTGCATCCAAGGGATTACCTTATTTTTTAAAGAAGCAGCTTTTGAACAAAAGGCACCACTTAACAATTTTCACTACAAGGGATGGCCCTATAATATGTTCCAAGGAGTTGCTTTGCTACAAAGGATGAACCTCAACAATGTTTCAAGGGATGACACTAAACAGCTTTAGAAGCAGCTCTGTCACTGCAAAGTTTAACCCTTAACACCTTTTCAAGATGCAGTTTTAATGCAAGGGATGACTATTCATTTTTGAGAGGGAGCTTTCATGCAAGGGATGCCACATCATTTTACAGGGAGCAGGTTTTGCTACAAGGGATGATCCTTGACACATTTTCAAGGAGTGGCTTTGAAAGAACCGACAATCCTTAACATTTTCTCAGGATCAACTTCGCTCAAGGAATGACACTTAAGGTTTCAAGGAACAGCTTTCATAAAAGGACCTTAACAATTTTTCAAGGAGCACATTTGGTACAAGGGATTACCTACAAGTTGTCTCTACAAGGGATTACCCTTAGCTTTTCAATGATTAGCTTTTCTTTTAGAATGGGTGACCCTTAACAATGTTTCAAGGAGTGGCTTATCTACAAGAATGACACTTAATCATTTCTAAAGGTGTACTTTTGCTAGGAGGGTTGATTATACATGTTTCCAGGAGAAGCTTTTGTGCAAGGAATGGCCCTTACCGATTTTGAAATGGTACAGCTTTAACACAAGAGATGACCCTTAACCGTTTTCCAAGGGACCGCTTTGGTACAAGGGATGACCCTTTATCATTTTTCAAAGCGTGGCTTTTCTACAATTATTGAATTTACCCTTTTTCACTCAAGGCAATCATGGATTTTCTATGCCCCTCAGAGAAAACATTATCAGAAAAGGATACATTTTTCATTAATAATTATTATAATAGCAACCATCACGGCAGTGATTAGAGGTGAGAGAATATCCTGCAAAAAGCCCAGTACAAATTGGTATTTTTCTTTCCTTATTTTTCAGTAGGATTATTTCCATTTGCAATGTTTATGTCCTTTTGGCAGGGGAAGGATAAAAACTGTTGAATGAAAACTTGGACAAAAAAAGTTTTAGTGAGCATGTGCAGGCTGGTCTTCCATGTTGCTGCATGGAAGTTCTTCAGGTGTGGCACTCTAGCATCACTATTCTCTCTTGCTGTTGTCTCCACCAGTGGCATAAGGCGAATGCTGCAGATCAGGGAAAAAGTGTCCGAAATGTTGGTGGTCCTTGTGTTCATCAGAGAGGGGAGGCTTCAGTGAAGATGTTTTTAATTTGTTGTGTGTCTGGGAGTGGTAAGTGCAGCTGCTGCTGAGGCACCTACAGAGGTGTGAACAATATTATGTTTTCAACAAAGACATCTCTGCAAGTCTACCGCCTCCCCAAAAAGGTTGCATACCTATTTGTTTTATGGTTTCTCTGGGGTGGCACTGAAGCTTTGCAATGCCTTCAGTCCCCTAATTGGAACCACTGCACCTGATAGCCTGAGTATTCCTGCGACCCACTCCTGCATCAGCGGTGTGGCTGCTACACTTCAGCAGCCTGAGGTAGTGGCTGCTCCTCCTGCTCCAGGGGTCTACTGTCTTGGGGCAATGGAGAAAATAACCCCCAATTAAGTTTAAGCTTCCTATTCACTCCTGTTCCTGTTCTCCCAGTCCTCTCCCGTTTTTATCTACCAAAAGAAAAAAAACACACACACACTCTAAACACATACAGCACAGCTCCTTCTTCCCGCCCTGTCTGTCTTCTACACCCCCCCTCTCTCTCTCTCTCTCTCTCTCTCTCTCTCTCTCTCTCTCTCTTTCTCTCTCTCTCTCTCTCTCTCTCTTATTTGAACTTTCTCTTACTACCTGGAGGAGCCAACTCGACATGGCTCAAATCAATAGATTCCTATGGCTTACAAAAGAATAAGCTGATTTAAATCAATATATGTCTATATTTAGAAAAATCTTTAATTCAATTCAAGCAATAGAGACATATTGGCTTGAAGTGGATTAAGCTGATTGGAGCCCTTACGTGTCGAATCATTTACAGAGTCAGGTTTATTCTACTCTTAATCCATTGCTGTGCAGGTCTGAATGGCTTGTGGTGAGTCAACCTATTTATCTATTGCTCCAGTCAACATTAAAGTCGAGCACTTCAAGACAAGCCCATACCTATTAAATAACACAGAGCTAGCCTGCATTGAGGTTGTATAATGTCATATATAATTTCTTCTTATAGTTATATATGGACACATGATACCTAACAAGTAGCTTTATATCACAGTCCAATATTACCATCAATTGGTTAAATGGGAAAGATAAACCACAATGCACAAATCGAAGTAGTTTTAAATGCCATTGTAACTGAGATGGCTTTATTGGACCATATTGTGGAGGTGATTCACAAAGATTTACACTGCAGCAAATCAGGAAATGCCCTTGAACATAATTAGATTTTCAGCTGCTACGTTATACTTGACTTGTAAAAGCATAAAAGTAGATCTAATTAGAACAGATTACATGTGTGTGCATGTGTGTTGGTGTGTGTGTGTCTGTGTGTGTTTTGGAGGTTTATGTGTAATCGGTGTCTGTAGGTGTGTCCCTTATATAAATAACCCAGACACTGCCACACCTGTTGCAGATGTTGCATATTTAGAGTGGGTGCTAATGGAGCATCAGACCACCCTTCCCATTAAGTCTTATATCTGCATGTGTACACATTGCACACATGCTCCACAATTTGCACTCACACACATGTGTCCGTATACAAATGTCCATTTTCATTGATTGTAAGTTATTGCAAGCAGAATTTGTGTTGCGTTCAATTTGAGTATTTTTCTCATCACAAAGACGTTTGCAGCCAAAAAAAAAAGGTTGTGTGAATCAACCCATTTATGCCTATATATTATGTGTCTAAAATATCTCTAAGTTTCAAATTTAAAACTTAAAAGTAACTACTCAACATTAATTTAGATGAACAATGTGCCCACGTATAACCTCAGCATGTAACATATATTTGCATCTATTAGTACGTAAGCAAATTTGTATGTAAATGTACCAATTGCCATGCAACGATCAATCATAATTCTCATTATGTGTATTTTTGTTTACCTGATCAAATTTTAAAATGTAAATGTATTATTAAACACCCCCATTCGAACATAGCTGGTGCAATTACGACCTGGCACACAAATATTATGATACTAAGTTAGCAAACCTTTGGTTTAGCTTACAAGTCTTAATGGCACATTCAGAGATGCATAGGACCATGTATTTTACCTGTTGAATACACTTTGCTAGTGGTGTAGATGGCAACCCTGCCTTTTAAGAACCATGCTGATTTTTGCTATTTAACAGCCTCACGTTTCCTACATTGCAACAGTCCATGCCTCTAACTGATGCATCCATTTCTCCCAAACTCTAACAATCGGCTAATCTGGTTCCTTTGTAGAGGTGTCTGAAGTGCCCCTTTGATGTGGTCTTCTTTGCGTCTTATCCTTGATTGTCTTGCGACCTTCAAAGAGAAATGGCTGATCTCTGTTATAGGCCACAATGCCCACCTGAAGGTTAACATGATAGGCAGAATCTACCCCCCACATGGACAGCCTAGTGGGGGAAAAAAAGCCACTTTATGGCATAATACCCCGCAGAGATTGAGGTTCTGGAGTCTGCTCCAAATAGAAGAAAATGCTGGATTCAGTAAACAAAGAATGTCTGTAGCTATTAGAACAATGCTCCAATAGTGTAATCAGAAAGTAGATATTCAGGAAGCAATCTTGGATGAATACCAGTGATACAAAAGAATGGACTCATCTTAGTAGCAGAATGAACAGTGTCATTATAAGTGCATTCTACGGTGGGTAACAGCCACACCCAATTATCTTGTTTGGAGTTGGTGAAAGAGCAAAGTTATTGCTCCATTGTGTGATTAAGTCTTTCAGCGTGTCCATTGGACTGCAGATGGTATCCCGAAGATAGGGTCCTTTCTATTCCCAGGAG
The DNA here is from genome assembly GCF_040938575.1 of Ambystoma mexicanum. NCBI lineage: Eukaryota > Metazoa > Chordata > Amphibia > Caudata > Ambystomatidae > Ambystoma > Ambystoma mexicanum. The sequence goes on along the minus strand of NC_090932.1, from coordinate 796,192,697 downwards.
GTTGCACAGTGTCTTCCTATATAGAGACGTGCAGCCTGAATATGTCCTTCAGTAAAGTGTTTGCCATCAGAGGAGCTGAAGGAACCCCGGGTAATGGGGAGAAATGGGCCACCTTAGTGAAAGTGCCAATGTTTACCAAAATTATGGTTCATACTTGTGAAGGATGAAGAGTAACAACAAAGTCTGTTGAAATATGGAGCAAAGGACTTGTTGGTGTGGGCCCTTGTTCTAATAGGCCTGGATTGTGGAATATTTTACTTGTACACATACAGGACATGTTTTTACTTACTCTCGTACATCTCTTCTAACAGAAGGCCACCAAACTGTCCTTTGAAAAAAAAACAGTATGGTGGCAATTCCCTTTAGGCCAGCGATCTTTGAATCGTGACACCAGGATATTACCCTTTGTTGCAATGTAGAGTTGGGAATCACTAAACGGTCACCAATAAAGAATAGGCCATCATTCTCTGTGAAAGACAGATCAAACTGTCCTGCTGAGAGCATCAAACCCTGGGGAAGCTTCCTTGACCTCTTGGAGGAATGTGGATATGGCAAAAACCCTTTTTTTCTCCTTTACATTCTGTTCAGGGGGAATGATGAGATCACTGAGTACATTGGGACTTCCTGATAAGCTATCAGCAATGATGTTATGGTTACCAGGAATGTAGGTCATGTAGTAATCAAATTTTGAAAAGAAATAAGCCAACCAAGCTTGATGAGAGTTATGACAATCCATCTGCTGAAGGACCTTTAGATTGTGATGATCTGTCCGCACTTCAGAAGTATACATAGCACATAATAGAAGATGACACCATTCAGTGCAGGCTGGCCTAATTGCAAGCATTTCCTTATCAATAACTGAATAGTTGAATTCACTCATGTTCAAAGTTCTAGAATAGTAGGCAACATGGTGTTCTTTTTTGTCTTCGCTAAATTGTTTGAGTAATGCTCCTATGGCCCCATATGAAGCATCAGTCTCCACTGTGAAAGGAAGAGACTGATCTGGTTGTTTCAACACAGGAGCGGAGCAGAATAAGGTTTTTAGATAATAAAAGCATGGCCATCTTCATCCTTTCGCTCAAAAGGTACATCTTTCTTAAGGAGGGGGGTAATGGGTGGAATGATACTAGAAAAGTTCGTAATGAATTTATGGTAAAAATGTGCCAGGCCTAAAAAGTGATATATGTCCTTTACTGATGATGTAGAGGACCACTGCAAGATAGCTGAGGTCTTCCAAGGATCAATTTGTATACCAAGATTTGATAACACAAATCCCAGATAAAGCACTGAAGCAACCTCAAACACACATTTTTGGGGCTTAACCAGTTACGTGTATCTATCTTGCCATGTTAAAACCTCAGTGAGATGTCTGTGATGTTGAGATTTGGAGGTAGAAAATACTAGGATGTTGTCAAGGTAGACTAGACTGAATGGATTAATACTTCCAAAATAATCCTGTCCATGCAGTGCTTGAATACTGCGGGAACGTATACCAACCCAAAGGGCATCACTTGATACTCGAAGTGACCAAAAGGCATTCTAAAAGCAGTCTTCCATTCATCACCATGACGTATTTGAAGAAGATGATAAGCACGTCGTTAGTCAAGCTTGGTAAATGTGATCGCCCCCTATACAGCCTCTAGAATATCCTTGATCAGTGGCATGCGATATCTGTGTCGGAAAATTACTCTATTAAGACCCCTGTAATCTATGCAGGGGTGACGTTGCTTGGTGACCTTCTTAGGAACAAAAAATAATGAGGCCCTTGCAGAAGACTTGGACTCTCTGATAATACGATTTCATAGTTTTTTTCATAGGTATAGTGCTTGTTTTTCTGGTAGAATACATCCTTCCGAAGGGAACTGTAAAGTCAAGAATCAGACCAATTGCACACACTTCTAACTGATGGGGTGGAAATTCCTTTGGTATTTTATCCTCAAACACATCCTGAAATTCCTGGTATCTGGCAGGAGTGCAGTGTACATCTATAGTAGATGCACGGGTGGCGTTCAGTGGTTCTTGAATCTTCTCTGCATGAAATGTGAGGAACAATCTGAAATAAACTACAGAGTGTTCTTTGACCCATCTATCAAGGGATTATGTCTACGGAGCCAAGACAAAGCTTTGTGATGGTCATGAATGGATACTGACGAAGGTAAGGAACTCTGCATGATGGTACCAGAACTCAAAGGTTGACTGTCAGCTCCTTCCACAGGTTGGGAGCCTTTCCTGTCCTCTCTTGGAATACCCTCTTGTTCAGCCCAAAGAGTATCCATGAAGTTTCCCGCTGCTCCGCAATCAAGCAATGCTAAAACCTCGATAGGACTCCTGTGATGCAGTTGTAGGTGAATCCGAAGAACCATTAGTCTAGCGTGGAGCCCATCAGCAAAAACCTGTGCTGTTAAGGAGGGACTGGAAACTTCACACTGGATTGTCATCCCCTCTAGGACCGGGGTCTTTTGTTTCCATGTCTTCTGAGGGGAATGTGTGGCCAGTCTCTAAGTACGTGAGAATTGGAGCCACAATATAAACAAAGTCCCAAGTCTCTTCTTATCTTTCTTTCTGTTGCAGTAAGGGGTCCTCGGGCTGTTCCTATCTGCATCAGTTCTTCACGGGACAGTATTTATGTAAAAGGCAAAGCAGAGGTGGCAAAGTGGAAGGTAGAAGTAGCCCATTTGTTTTTCTTTCATTCAATCTGCTGTTCTGCCAGTCAAAACTCAATTTGTAGTACCAATGAAACCAAGTAGGAAAAGGAATCCGGGCAAGTCGCTCAGGCTAACTCATTCTTTATATCATCATTTAGCCCTCTTCTAAATATAGTGTACTAGACTGTATCAGGCCAGCGTGCTTCGGCAGCTATCCTCTTAAAGGAAGAAATGTATGTTAATTTATTGTAAGTCCCTTGACCAATATCAAGAAGAGACTCGCATGCTGTAAATACCACCTCAGGTCATTCGAAGTTTTCCTTTAGCATTGTCGCAAAGGCAGAATAGTCAAGTAGGACAGGATTAGCTCAGGTAACTAGAGGTGTTGCCAATGCTATGGCATTGCCTGTCATGTTGGATATAATAAATCCAACATTTGAACAATGTGTGGAAAAGGCTGGGTTGCATAGGATAAAAAACACTGTACAAGCATCAATGAATTCACAAATCTTCTTTGGAGAATCATCAAACTTCCCAGATGCCAGTCCCAAAGGAGGTAAATCCATTGAGCGTGCTTCTCTGGCTGTCCTCAATTGAGTGAGAGCAACGTGTTCTGTCCCTGTACAGCTGAATACACTTGCTGGAACTGCTCCAGACAAGTCATCTCTTCTGGGCATTGCAAAGTCACCTGAACTGTGACAATCGGCTTACATGGTTCCTTTGTAGAGGTGCCTGAAGAGCCCCTTTGACATTTTCTTCCTTGAGTCTTATCCTTGGTTTTCTTGTGACCTTCAAACAGAAAAGTAAAATCTCTGTTAGAGGTCACAATGTCCACCTGAAGGTTAACAGGATAGGCAGACTGCTACCTTACAGGGACAGCCTAGTGGGGGAAAAGCCACTTTATGGCACAAACCCCTTCCCCCCCAAAGATTGAGTTGCTGCTGTCTGCTCCAAATAGAAGACAATGCTGGATTCAGTAGACAAAGAATGTCTGTAGCTATAATAACGATGCTCCAATAGTGTAATCATACAGTAGATATGCAGAGGACTGTTTAGCACAGACCAGAGATTGCAGCGAGGAATAGAAAAGGATGATACTGTAATGCTGTCAGATGAAGAGCAAAAAGTCAGAGCGGTCTACGATGAGAGGCTGAGCAGAGGAGTACCGAAGAACAGTGGCGTCGCCAGGAATCAAATTTAGGAGGGGCACAGAGGGGGCCAAAGACAAAAGTAGGGGGACACAGACACAAGTAGGGGGGCTGCCTATGAAAGGTAATGTGTGACGTCACAAGCACTCCTGCAGATAGGCTTTTGTGCACAGGACTGTCACAAGGTGTGGTGAGGCCCGGGGCAAAGATTTGGTGAGGCCCCCTTACCTTTTTTTGCACTGTGCCAGAGGCGACACTGCCACAAAGAGGAGACACAAGAAAACTCCCCTTGAGTTTGTGTGGACAAACTAAAATATGGTTTATTATTACAACTGCAAATCAACTACTGCAAAGTTAGATTTCTCTACTGAAGAAAGGTTTATGCCAGAATAACTTTGTATCATGTGCATAAGGATATAGAGGATGTCATGACAGGGTGTGGTGCGTGACACCAGCATTAAGGAGCACCCCTCTCCTGTGTGCGCATTAAAACACACATCATACACAGTGACACATAGATGATGTAAAGTGGGGGCTGGTGAATTTCTGAACTGAAGAGGCTTAAATGTTTGTGCCAATTATGCAGGATGGACAGAGCACAGTGAGGGAGCCCAAACCAAGCAAGAGGTGCTTGAGGGGGTTTTTCGCTCCCAAGAAAATGTTTGAAACATTGGTTTAAAATTATGCATTTTATGGCGCTCTTTCCAAATTTGGATAGAAATCAATACAGTTTGCAATTAGTTTTATATGGAAGCACATGGAAAAACCCAATAGTTGCATGTCACCAACCGTGCACAGGAACATTTTCTAATACATTTCATGTCGTCTTTGCCCACAACATATGCTAATATAACAACATATTCATGCTGGTTGTTCCCATGTACGTCCATGCATTACCATATAAGGACTCCCATCCAGTAAACATGCCATGCCAGAGAAAGTATGTCCAGGCTGACTGTGCACCATACACGTTATTACTGACTAGACTGACCTACATTCAATTTGGTTCAGTAAAGCCAAGTAGCATATTTGCTTTACCCTTGATGCATGGTCCTGTGCATCAAGGGCAAAGTAAAACAAATTGGCAATGCTAACAGTATGGGCTTTCATGTAGGCATGGGAAAGGCACTGCTGTATTGGTATTAACTGGCCATTGATGGTAGCAGGTGCAAAATTGTGCGAGTACCTAAACATCTACTTATGCATAAGCCAAAACCTTTGGCTTTGACCAATGCTGGTTTTTAAAAGGACTTCTGTGAAAGACACGTGGTGCTTTTAAATCAAGTGGCTGAAAACAGACCTGGTCAGTAAATGTGTATTGCACCAGTAGCGTGTTTACTACAGCAATTAAGTCATTAACTCTCAACAAGACTCCTTTGAGAAAACGCTTGCAGACACTTTGAGGGCATAGTTTGATTAAAGCTTGCTCAAAGAGTTCCAATGAGGAGGTGTTTTGGGTGGGCGAGGCAGGAACTGGGTGGGAATTGCCATAGGGATTAGCATGGCCATGGGAATTCAATGGGGGGCAAATAACTAAACAACACCAACAAACTTTTTGTCCCTCCCCATATGCCATTTCTGCCTAGCTGTACTGAATGCTGTCATTAGGAAAATATCTCCCCAGATCTCAGATTCAGCTCCACAATCCACGGAAATCTATATGTGTTCGTGTTTTAAACTATGTCGGGCAGGGATTTGAAACACTTCCCCAGAGGACCACTTGAGGGTCTGAGCAGGAGCCCTGTGCAATCTCTTGTCAATGTTGCACTGTACTGGAAATATGTATGTGCATTTTTTAGGTTCAAAGGGGGTGCAGATTTTGTACTTTGCTGACATGATAAATTGATCAATTCTCTGAGGGGAAGAGGCAAATGTTCATGGGGGTGACTAAAATACCTGCCCAACACCCTCCAAATCCAGACCTCGCTGGACCTGGCCCCTTTCCCTGCCCTAGGTGGAATGCCCAAGTAAAAAAAGTCAATTTCCACTACTGTCTGTTCTCTAAAGCAATCATATTGGCTTATTGCTGGCACAAAAGTGCCGCCTAATAACCCAAACGAAAAAGAATGCCATGTAGTGTCTCAACACCAATAAGCAGATCAGGCTCCTGTCCCCTCCTGAAATGCTGGCCTTGCTGGGTGGTGCCAGCTCCTGGCTAGAGAGGGCTGAAGCCTTCCAACTTTGAGGCAGAATGCATTTCTCAGAATGTCGCCAGCCCATAGCTTTGATAGCAAAATCAAGAGCCTTTGACAGTGTTGTATTTGCTTATGTTTAAGCACTCATTAACGAGCGGCAGAAGAATCAATCATGCAGAGGACAAAGGCCTGCCCATGCGATATCACCAGACTCACTTTAATAAAGCAAAAGTCCTAACTACTGGGCTCAGCTTTTAGAAGGCCCATTCCTCCAGTGATTAGCATATTATTATGAAAGTAAAGAGCCTCTGAATTGGGGTGAAAGGTACGACTTGTGGCCAAAGGGAAGGTGAAATAGCGTGCTGCTCGCTTCTTGCGCTTCAATCTGAAGGCTGTTATCCCCAGTTTCTGCAGTATCTACATAATCCACACGCAGTTTGACGCTTGATTGAATAAACTGTCCTGAAGAAGATGGTCTGAACACCCTGCTCTATCAAAACCGGTCGACCTTTCTGGCCATGGGTGGTACCATGGCCTTTGTGTAGATATTGCCAACAATAAGGGGCGATACTTTCAACATAATATGATCCACGTTCATTACTCACATACTGTGAGCCTTTTAAAGTGTTTTACACTTACAGGCATTGATGTACCACACCAATTGCCCTTTTAGATGCTCATAACACTTACCACTCCATCATGAGGCTTAACTAGAATTTCCTTAGGGTTAATAAAACATACATAGACAATCCCATGGTTTTTGGAACACTCATTTAAGCTATTTAGCTGTGCTGGGCAGTGATCTAATTAGCAGCTCTGCCGCATTAAGATATATTGGAGTGGTCTGGTGTTTTTTATGGTTGCTCTTCATTGTCATATCCTGTGTCCAGATTTCTCTAATACAGGTCGGGGCGTCCACATTTGTGGTAGATTGAGGGACAATTTTCTTCCTACTGTATCCCTATCAGATAGGCGTTGCACCACACGCTCCCAAGGGATAGACAACCCTGAGTAGAGACAGGGTGTTTTCCTAATAAGGGCTAGATAGCAACACAACGTTGGTTCCCTTCTTACCCTTCCTGCATCCAGTTCTAAACAGCATTTCTAGACACTAGTTTGTAGCAATTTTTCCTCCTAAGAACCGTTTGTATTGTGATATCACTTCTTGACCTAATAGTTATGGAATGAAATTGTTCCTTGTTTTATTTGTAAATTACCCTGATGTTCCGTATAGGGCTGATATGGGCCCATTTATTTGTAATGTTTGGGGGGTACCCCTTGCCTTACATTTTGGCAAAATAGGTCAAGGTACTTATGGAGTGCTTAAATCAATAATGAAGCCAAACAAATGCAGCTAGGTGGTTAGAAGATGCAGATTACCAGTAGGTTTCTGTGTCATAAGACTGCCAACAGGGGGCCAGCTGTAAAAGCTGAAAGGGCCAGACGGCATCCCTGGGTGGGGGGACCAACAGCGTAATGGGTTTATCGGCCCCACATTGTCCTCACTCCCTATATGCTTTCAAAACTGTCATCCAGCCCCACCAAAAGTTTGAGGCTTGCTCTGCCCCCGCCTGTCAGACCTGCAGAGCCGAGGTCAGATGGAACAAGTCACAGTTGTTAAACGGTGCCTGGGCTTCGCTGTTAACAAGGGCCCCAGCAGTTACTAACAAAGCATTTCACTGGTAGCACCTGCATTCATATGCATACATTTGTAGACAATTGAAATTGTGGTTTTGGGTTAGCACTTGAATGCCAGGGAAGTGATTAGAAGGGAAGTGGTGACATGAGACAGATCATTCTCATAGCATTCCCTAAGTGTGGCATTTCAGAAATGAAGGAGAGAGTTAACTTCTTGTAACATTGAAGCTTCACCAGAATTGTCGCATTTGAATGTGCAAAGAAGTTAGATACACCCTTACAAGTAAGTGACTCTCTACCATCTAAATCAGTGGTCTTCAAACAGGGGGGTTGGCCCCCCCTCAGTGGACGGATATTGCAGGGGTGAGAGTGAGGGGATAGGCGGGCGTTAGACTCTTAAAAAATAATTAAGGTGACTGTTTTTTTTAATAGAAAATATATGCAGCAGAAAATCTTCTTATATTTTAAAGAGTCTGGGGCTCCCCTTGGACATCCTTTGGACCCACTACGTGGGCCAACCCATGGATGGGGGGCGGCAGAAACAAAATCTTTACTCAAGTACTCAAGGTAGGACTGAGAAAGTTTGACGAGCACTGATCTAAATCAACTTTCTGAATAGATTGCACTCGATCTCACACACAGAGAGATAACAAATAGTATATGGTTTGAATGGCTTGCCAGTGGAAATTGACAATATAAAATGTGTGGGGCTTGCCTCAGAGAAAGTTCTGCAGTACCAGAAACCCATAGTTTGCCTAACTACTGCTAACTGTATGCCGAAAACTTCTGTGGCACCAGGTGAGGGCAGGTCTGCTTACTGTGGTGCCAATGATGGAAAAGAGTATGCTATGTTGGGCACAACTTGCAGAGTAAGGTGCCCACTGTGTGAACGTGTGTAATAACTGCACATCAAAGGTTCAGATCACATGTTTCTGCCTCAGACTTTCGTCATCGCCAGCTGGATAAAATGAGTACCACTGCTTTTGGTAATCGTCAAATCAGCTTTTCGTCCCTTCATGGCCATTAACTTGAGAACCAAGGCTGCTGGTCAATATTAATTGAGTTGTCAAATGATGGTAAAGTGCACCGACACCTGAAAATGCCATTGTCAGCTATGTAAGTACAGCCATTCGTAAAAGCATTCACAGCATCCCTGAAAACAGCCTGCAGAACTTGTTACTGAGATCAAAGGTCATAAGCCCCACATGTTCTCACACTTACCTTCCGGGCCACAGTCTTCCAACCTGCCGCTCCCAAAATGCATTTGGAGGGACTGCGCCAGCCAAACCGCAGATAAACATCTGAGCACCACTACTATGTCCTCTAATGGGTAAAGCCGCAGCTGCCGTGGCTGCCTCTAAATTAGGGTGACCGGATGTCCCGGTTTTGCCGGGACTGTCCTGGAATTTGGTACTCTGTCCCCCTTCCCAAGATTATGATTCCATTTAAAACTGCAGTGGGTCCGGTTTTTAGTAGTAGGTCTTCATAGCTGGCAGCAGGAATTAACATTCTCGCACAGAAGAAATGTTGCATTTTACAACTTAAGATAGTGTTCATTGTGATAAATTAATTATATTTGAACAGTAAGACTTAAACCCCCTTCTCTTCTAAACGCTACTGGAGTATAGTGCCTTGATTGTCACTTCCAAGAGTTAGTCCTACCTTTATGCTAGTTGCCCTTTCCTGGTTTTTACTTTTTAAATATGGTCACCCTACTCTAAATACCTACAGGGGCCTTCTCTTTGGCGACGCTGCGCAACATCTTTTGTTAGATTAGAATCCCTTCCACTCCCCTTGCTGACTTCAAGCCTCTGTCCGTGGGCGCTGAAGACGATGGAGGGCAGAGGAAAGCAACAGTGTGTTTCCGAGGCCTCAGCCTGGTGGTCCCCCACCTCGTGATGGCCCTGTTTGTGCACACCAACTACCCACACCCCACTGCACTTCCCCTCCCATCAGAATGCAGGCACAAAACCATTCAGTGACTAATGGCCCATCATTATCCGTTTTGTGCGCTACATTCTGATGAGAGGGGCTGCAAGCTGCTCGATCACTGCTTTGAGACAAAAGTATTGCCGTGTGATATGCAGACATTTGCCTCAGTGCGTGTCACACATAACACCATGAACAGAGAACATGTTCACTGCTCGCCTTACGCGGGGGGCACACAGGGGGCACAGGATTTCAGAGGGGGGGCACTGGCCCCCCAGACCCTCCATAGCGACGCCACTGCCGAAGAACAACTGCAGGTAGCAGATCAAAGAAGACGAGTGTGCCGGAGAATAGACAGCATATCTTGATCTGCCTGAAGGACTGCACGGAGGTGGTAGAAAGAGAGTCTGATGCGTATACACCGGTACGGAAGTAATGAGGGGGAAAAATAGGACAATGTAACAAAAGAAGGAATGAAACCATGCTCAGTCATAAAACAGTGTCTTACCCCACAGAAGAAAGCTGCAGGATTGCAATCCACTGCACCACATTGTGGATCCGAACTGAATACCACAGAGGTGGCGAGTGCCATACTGATAAAAAGATTAGAACATTAACTACGTTGTAGTCTAAAATCGTGGCACACCGCAATGGCCACATTTACAACGGTGCCATAGTTTCCAAGGTTGTCAAGCCGTAACACCATTGTTACATCACTTCAAAAGAATACGTGACAATGTAATGATGAAGTATAGATGCAGTATAATTATTTAATTATCCAAAGAAGCTTTGAGGATTTCATACTTCATTTCCATCAGTTAATTAGCTGTATTACCATTGTTCATTCAAGTTCAATTACGAGCAGTACCTACATCTCCTCATCATTAATCTGTTGCTAAATTAGTACTCTACACCTCTATGGTCCACCACCTTACACTCATTCTTGAATTCTCCCTGCTAAGACACTTGTTGTGGTGTTCCCCATTATCTGGAAATCAATGTAGAAATGTATTTCACAAATTAACAAGAAATATATGGATTCTTTGATACTTTAGACTGTTTATTAAGAGTGCACAGATAGTGGGATCTGTTACTGTGCCAACATTTAAATACATAATTTACAAAAGTGAACACAGATGCTGATATATTTTATGTGTATTCGCATAGGCTGCCTTGTTCATAAATTTAAAATAGCAATCTATATAAAATTAATTTGGATATGATAAAAGTGCTAGGAAAGGAAAGATCCTCATCTGTTTGGTTGTGAATCTAAGGTTGTCTTTTATGCCTATGCCATTTTAACATGCGATGAGAAACAGATGCAGATACTGTCTCCCAATTCAACAAAATGTCAAAGCCTTAGAAACATTCTAAGAAACACCAATTTATTATGGAAAAACACTTTGGTTAGAGGACTGTACGATGCCCAAATGTTACACAAGAGGGATACATTTATTCATAGGTGGACAACTAATGTAAAAAAAAAGGGTGTATCAGTATTTTGGTCTGGAAGCCAAGAGAGAATAAGCATAATTGTTTTAAAGTTTCAAAGGAGTAGAATATTAAGATTGGTAAAAACCATTTGGTGGAAGAAAATGTATGTGATGATATGAATATTGGGTACTGAATAAGTTGAAGCAAAGATTAGGCTGTCAGTATTAAAGACTGGTGATTTCTCACATGTATGAATGATTAATAAAATTAATTAGGGGAGAGAAGGAGCTAGATAACTAGAACCTGAAAACATAGATCACTCTTATATTGAAACAGTGGGCCTCATTAGGAGTTTGGAGGTAGCCATGCCATTTTGAATGGCATGGCTACCCCCAAACTGGGTACCGGGTACCGGGTCCGGGTTCCAGAAATAGGGAATTACCGGGCCATGCTGACTTTGGTGGGCCCGGTAATTCCCATTCTCGAATCCGGACCCGGTACATCCCCATTCCTATTTGAGCCCCCATAGGGCTCAATGGGAATGGGGAGGATGCTAACAACAGGCCTGTTAATGAGGGGCCTGTTGTTAGCATCCTGGTCTGCTAGCGGGTCCCGCTAAGGACGCCTGGTCTGACCAGACGTCCTTAGCAGGACCCGCTAGCAGACCTCGTAATGAGGCGGTAGAGTGATAACGGCACCGACAGCTCTACCGGCTCCATTATCACTCTACCGCCTACATTGTAATGAGGCCCAATGTCTTGAAGGTATTAAAAAAAACACACCTGACATTAACTCTTTCAATCTGTGGTTTCCTGTGGAGTATTTCAGGATAATAACATGCCTGCATGCAGGTGTTATGCAGATGTCTGATACAGGGCAGTTAAATACCTTATGCTTTCAGTTTCAAGAAGCCCATGGTTCTGAATACCACCAACAAATTCTGGAAACAACAAATTCTACCCTCAAAACAAAGATTGCTGAAGAAGTTCCACTTCTGGAACATATTGAAGGATTCCTTCTAAGACATTCAGTTATATTCAGTGACAGTGATAAGACCTATCAAATAACAGCAACAAAGTTGATGTCCTAATCTAATTGTTTTACTGTGAAAAGAAAATGAGACCATATAGAGATTAAGAAATGAACTCTCTCATTTCAAAAGTGGTTCCAAATGAAATGTTGGAAAGCTTAGTGGAATGGCTAATAACATTCCTACAGTGATAATTCCATTTGTTTGATTGGAAGTTCTGTTTTACTCAGTCCTGGGCCAAAACAGTGACAGTGCAATTGCATACACATGACACAAGAGCAATGAAAATTCAATAATCCCGTCAGACCCATAATAATGAAAATAAAATAATAACCAAGATAATGTTAAATTAGTTAAGGAAAAGAATGGTGTACTACATTCTCATTCAAGACAATTTTCTGATAAAACACTTAACTGATTACCAATTAGGATTTTCTTATGTTCTGATGTGTGTGTGTGTGTGTGTGTGTGTGTGTGTGTGTGTGTGTGTGTGTGGAGATTTTCTAACAACCCATGACTTAGTACTTGGTTAATATATGTCAAAATTTGGTGCAACCCAACTGAGAAATATGGGTTGATCAGAATAAATCCAGCATTTGGTGATGCCCAGAGGATAGATATGTGCCTATTAGAATAAATTAGGAATGTTTGCTTCTTACCTATTTGATCTAGAAATTGGTAATGAGAAAGAGGATATCATGAAAGGTCAGAATGACCCTCTGTGAAGCAGTTATGTGACATCTTCTAAGTCAACAAAAAAAGGAAAAAGATAAAGAAGAAATTAGGGAAATACTCTCAATAGATCACAAAGTAAAATAAGTTAAGACGGATAATAATAAGTAAGTGTGGATTTTAGGAAGGTTATCAGAAGAAGAACATAAAAAAAACATCGCACAATTGGCAGACAGGACTAAACAACAGGACTAAACAACTGGAGCGTGCCATGCACTCAGCTGAAGGAAAGGTCAAGTTTTTGGTCAAAGTCACCGAAAGCTATGAAAGCATATGGAAACTGATAATAATAGAGTATAACAAAACAATATAAGGTGTTTAAATAACCTAGATGATGCTAAAGTGGGTCAAGATGCATCATTCTAAATTATGGTTTTACCGAAAGAATCTTTACATTTAAATAAATAAGGGTCAGGAAACCCTGATCATTCTGGTTCATGTTATGTGCTTTAAGTAGAGCCAGTAACATTTTACTTTATAAAGCTAAGAAGATGCCAGCAATAGTAATAATATTCTTTCTTAGATCAGACATTTTTAGGACTATAGAAACAGACAGTTGGAACTGAGGAAAATGAATGGATGCAAAGTTCTGAGTAGTACGAGCAATTAGTCTAGAACAACAGAGAAAATGGAAAACACAATGTAGGACAGCTTAATTATATGTCCTTATCCATTAGAATTCATCAAGAATTATTCTGTGCTCAACAATGGTCACAAAATGTAAGAAAAAGTATAAATGTCTTATGCTGATCAAAAAAATGTTTTTAATGATTACAAACATAATACATAGTAACAAATAACTCAAAAAATAATTTCATGAAGAGTGAAAACAAGTGTTCAGTTATAACAATTACATATAAATACAAAAAAATACAAACATTTAATACAATGGAGAAGGAGATTTGTAATTTCCAAAAGAGTTATTTTTAAAAAATACAGGTTACATAGAATCAAGTCACAGTAGAAAACATTTGTGGTCCTTTGTGGTCGACTTCCTTACTGTTTTATACAGATGAGATGTATAGCTCTTTCAAGGGTAATGTCGATAAACAAGAGGTGCATTTTAAAGAATGTACAAGAAGTGGGGGTTAATGGTGAAAATAAAGTTTTAAATGGTTTAAAATTGAAATTGAACATGTTGTAATGGCAGGCCGCTGATGTATTACATAGTTAGCAGGTACAGTTTTTCATTGTAATCATGTTTTAGAGGGAAATAAATGGTTTCCCTAACAAGGGATAAAAAGATAACTCGAAGCCAAGTTCATATTGAGAAAGCAGCTCCAACAGGAATACTAAAGGGATGTGTACAGTTGAGGTAACACTCAAAATAACATAGTCAAATATGTCCATCATTCCTTCCCTCCCTCCCTTAGTCCTCTGTAAGTGGCAGTCAAAATGCCTCTCGCAGACTTTTGATGTTTAAGTGCCACCAGCAATTCTTTCTTGGCTCATTCAACATGTCATGTTTTTGTTTTTGATTTAAACTTCCAACCATGTTCCTCTGGAGCATCTGGATACAGGACAGAAAATGGACTCTTTCGAATTGTAGCCAAGATTGTGGTGGCCCATTGGATTATCAAGGACCACCCAATGGGTGCTGTTTGCAGATCCTGTCACAGTCTCTCCCGCCACTTGAGTCTCAACCAATCAGCTAACGCCTGATCCCTTGATGTGGGCACCTCTTCTTCCTAAACAACATTGTCTGTCTCATCTCCAGCATATGGGTCTCTTTGGTCCTCAACATCCCCTACGCTATGCTCTTCTCCACCTCCCCTTTTAGCTACACTCTTACCTCTTAACTCTTAATGCCACCACTGTTTTGTATCCTCTCCCCCTCGTAAGGATTATTGCTGACACCTGCTTGATGTTCTCCATACCCTCTTAACCTTCTTAAACCTTGTCTCTAACTCCTTCTGATGTCACCATTATACTCCTCTGCTTTGTCTCCTCTCTATTGTTCTTGGCTCAGCCTCCTCCTGGTAACTATTCTGAACCCCCTTCACCTTCTGTCCACTCCTCTTATTCTCACCCTTGCCTTTTTGTTGTTGTTTTTCCTCCTCCCCTTTCTTACAACTTCTCTTATCCTCCTTCACCCGCACTCTGCAACCTTCAGATCCACTGCCAGTTGTCTGGCTGGTTTACGCTTGTCTGACCTTCGTCTCCTCCTCCTCCTTATTGCTCATCAACTCTACTTCTCTTTCCCACTACCTCCCTCTCCTTATCTGCCAATGTTATCATCTTCGACTCCTCTACAATTCTAGCCTCCTCCCTGTTCTGCCACTCGTTTTCCTGCTCACTGCAAACCTAAGTCCTGACTAATCCTTTCCAAAAACTCCTGTATCTTTGTACCATTGGTGTAGCGGTAAAACATGCCGTATTTCTAAATAGCATTTTTTTTACTATTTCAACCAAACACTCTTCAAACCATTCATCTGATCACGCTGCAAGAGGATTGCATTTATATGTGCCAAAGAGCGATCTAGTACAATTGATATGGAACAGGGATTCGAAGTTACTTAAGCAATATAACCCGAGCGGCGGGGGCATTACCGACTCAGGTAATGCCCCGGGGCCCATAGTTATAGGCCCGAGCGAAGCGAGGGCCTTAACGAAGGCCCTGGGGCATTACCTGCGTCAGTAATGCCCCCGCCGCGAGGGTTATATTGCTATTAGTACCCCGGCCCGCATTATGTGCGTGACCGGGGCACTAAAAGCATTTTTTTCTGCCCCTAAACGCTGTGGCGTTTCGGGACAGAAAAAAAAAAAACGACCAAGAAAATGGCCGCCGGGGAAGGGAAAACTGGAGTCCGTTTTCTCTTTCCATGGCGGCCTTCGGGAGCAGACGCGCTGGGAACATCCGTTCCCTAAAAAAAAAGAAGCAGAAGGTAAGTGGGGTTGGGAGGGTGGGAGGGGAAGGGGGGAGAAAAAAAAACAAAAAAAAACGTACCTTCCTCCCTGCCAGGGAACGATGGAAGCCTCCAGCTGTGTGGAGGCGCGGAGTCTCCACACTGCTGGAGGCTGCCATCGTCCCCCACCAGGGACGCAGGAGCAAGAAGGTAAGTGGGGTGGGGTAGGGAGGAGGGAGGGAAGGGGGAAAAAAAAGCTTACCCGAGTCCCCAGGGGGGGGCGGAGGCAGCCTCTCAGCCGTGGGGAGGCTCGGAGCGGGGATGGCCCCGCTTCGAGCCTCCTCATTGGCTGAGGGGCTGCCACGCCCCCTCGCTGAGGACAAGGCAGCTGGAGTCCCGGACGAGAATCGAAGGATTCTCGGCCGGGTAAGGACCCGGCGAGAGCCAATCAGAATGTGTGTTGCATTCTGCTTGACTCTCGCCGGGTACTAATATCAAATATGGAATTGTTAGAACAGTAATTAAAAAAGATGATCTGCTTCTAGTGACATGTTTTGTGATGCCCGTACAACATTACTTTGAAAGGAAATCAAAGAATTGTTCAAAGGGCAAACAGGAAATGGAAAATAGAACAATGCATATTGAACAGGAAAAGACTGGTTTAGAATCTGTACTGACACCTCTCCATTGTGTAGAAGAGATGTATGTCTGTTAGAATAAAGGTAACATTATTTGAGAAAATCATAAAGAATATTTTCAATACTCCACCAAAAATAGGAGAATATGTCACAGGAACATGTTGGGAAGAATACTACTGTTGTCATCTGGAAAGTCCAGGAGAATTATAATGAGGTTCTTCAATTAGGAATCAAGATACAGCATTGGACGCATGTTCACATTTAGAAATATAATCGGCTTTTCAGCATTTTATCCAAGCAATGAAAGAAGAAGATAATAATCCCGCAGAGGCTCAGATCAGTTGTTTTCTGAATGACCCTTGCTTCCCACGATTAAAGGTGGGTGGTACAGAACAATTGACAGTATCTATATTCTAATGTAAGAATAAATGCAAAAACACAAAAGGTACACATTGTCGCACCAACTAATTATTTAACAAGCTGTTTCTCTTTAATGAAATCATAGCCAGCTTGACATGGCCAATATAAAGTGGGTGAAGCAACACGTTTTCTTTCATTGGAACAGGATAAAGATAAGAGGAAATGTGGAATAAATAGGCCACTATTGTTGCTGAACAATGACTCTAAATTAACTTAGAGGATCTTATTTTATTGGATTAATAGGAAGATGAATAATTCAATGTACAAGGACTAAGATGGGCTTATCAATGGTAGAGCTTTATCATCCTTAACACATAATCTGATAACTGAGTTAACCACAAAGGGGTAAAGAAACATTCTCTTCCGACTACCACAACGGATCTGGCAAAAACACGTCAACCACATGAATCAAATGTATTTATAGTAAGTGCTTGAGAGAATGGCCTTTGGCAAAAGACCGGTCCTATTAGCTTCATCCATATGGATGTGAACATGAGCCTGTGTGTTAGCCTTTTGCTATATTATCAATGGTCTGTATTTGGAGCATTGTTTCCATACTGCTCTTAGGCTATCTTAAGTATTCTTATAAAATAGACTTCCTGTAGTTGCCCAAAAAAAATGATG
Source organism: Ambystoma mexicanum (assembly GCF_040938575.1). Taxonomy (NCBI): domain Eukaryota; kingdom Metazoa; phylum Chordata; class Amphibia; order Caudata; family Ambystomatidae; genus Ambystoma; species Ambystoma mexicanum. Next base: position 796,175,478 of record NC_090932.1, on the reverse strand, counting down.
CCTTTGGACATGTGCTATTTAAACAGTATTCCATTTCCCTTTATATGGGTCATGTTGTTGGTTTTGACAACATTTTCTATAGGGCAATTCATATTACATCAACTGCCTGTAGAGAATTTGCTCCAGTCCTTCAAATTACAGCTGCCTACATGTCTACATGCCCTCCCCCAAATACCACTTCCAAGTCATTCCTAATAGCTAAAAACATCAGAGGTACGGATCTGTCATGATGTAACACAGAGCATCTATAATTCTCCCACCACTAAGGTACTAAAACTGGGCACTGTGAGTGAGGGTGGTTCTTCCAAACCAGGGTGATGTGTGTTATCACAACCAGCAGAAAAAAACATTATTTTATGCTGACAATCGTGTAATATAAACAAAAGACCCTGTGCAACACTGGTCAAATCTTGCAATGATAACTGACGGATGAAGCAAGGTTTGAGATTGTCCACCTGGGGTTAGGACTTTATAAAACTGACCCTTTGGTATACAGAGCCCAAACTTCTAATATAGGTCTGTACCACTCCAGATAATTGAAACTATGGCAAAGCAACCAAGCTTATTTTAGGAGGGAGATGTGAGCTGTAGGTTAGTACAAAGAACTTAGACTATACATAAGCCCAAAGAAACCCTTACATACTTTAAGTTATATGCAAATAGTTATTTATTTTTATATACAAAAGTCAAGGATACATGTTCAGGTAAGTAAGTACTATTTCAATGTAGTAAACACAACTGAAAACCAATGTAATTATTCAGGTAAGTAAACGCCAGTGTAAAGACTTAGAAGATCCTTGAATGCAATTCAAAGGTAAGTAACACCACTGTTATAGCAAACCCAAAATAACTATTGAAGGAATAAAGTGAACGACCCAGTCTCCTGTTCCATTGTCGTGGTGATGATAGGAGGGACTCTTGAATGGATTTCGAATCAACAGTTGAGATAGGGGACCCCCAGCAAAGAATGTGTCATACTTCAATGCAGATCTGTGGTTTTGGCACCTTTTTACAGACACAATGCAGAATGGTTCCCACCCGATTGATTCTTCTTGAGTCTGGCAGTCTAGCGGGGGGACTCTCAGGAGGGAAGTCTTGCCTCTGGAGATCCAGAAGGAGTCCACACATGTTTCAGGAGATTTGTTTGTGGGAAGACATTGCACTTCAAAGTGATCACGGGTCCCAGTGTATTGACCGTTTGCAGCCCAGAAAGGTTTCAGCACATCTAGGGATGGCTCACATTGAATGTCATCATCATAGGACTGATTATGGCCACTGGACAAAGGGAGAAAGGCAATCTCTTCAGAGCTTCCCTGTTGATTTGAAAACAGGGTCAGGACAGCAGTGGTGGCTTCAGCAGCCTTCACTTGTCGAGTGAAGGTGCTGCCCGTGTGTCAGGTCGTCTTCTTCTTCAGATCTTCATTTTTATGTATCAAGGAACCCAGCCAATCAACACTCATGCTACATTGAAACTCTGGGGCTGGCTGTCCTTTCATGACATGCAAATAACAAGGGGGGTCCTGGGAGGCCGTCTGCCAGACATTAGTCATGGTTATGAGAGCCTTAACCAGAGTATTTACCTCACTATCTTTCACAGAGGAGAAATATCCAAAACATATCAGTCTTTGTCCTGCCCTGGGGCAGTCCAGCACTGAAATGCTAGGCAATTCTCCTCTGAACAAGAGTACCAACAGCAACACCAGACACGTGTTTCAGTCTGGTTGGACCTCATCAGTAGGGTGGAGCTGTGCCTCTCTATGAATAGTGAGCAAGGGGTCAATGGCAGTCAGCCTCCCAGTTGGAGTTAGTTCCAGGCAGGCATGCCAGAAGTCAAAGACTAGCAGAGTTTTGGGGATCCTCCCCTGTTTCCTGTCCTGGCAGAAACTCTGGAGCCTTGGCAATGGGGACCCTTCTGTGCTTTACTGTGGCTGTGAACACAGACTGGGAGAAGAAATGGCACACACGTCAATAGAATATGTCCACTGTCCCCAGCGATTCAGGTTGGTTTGTTACTGTAACAGATATGTTACAGAAGCAGTGAGAGAGGGGATTCAATGTATGCACGTATCTCTCCACGTAAGGTGGTGTGTGCTGATCTCACAAAAGAAAAGGGAAGAAGGATGAAAATGATCCCCCTATCCTTGGGAACATTAGTTCTCTCAAGGAAAATAAAATAAAAAGGGAAGCCCAAAGGACTCCAAGCAAGAGTGCACAAAAGGTGCTGTGTGCTGCAAAAGTGAATTGCAGTTTCCCTTAAAATGGAGGAAAGTATGACGCCATAAAATAAAGTACAAACGTAATGAAATAGGGTTCCCAGAGTCTGAGCAAAAGAATGAGTAAGTGGAGAAAAGGCTCTCACTCACTCAGGAGACCAGACAAAAAGATCCAGGATTCCAGCAAAATGTGCTGGGGGCAGGGGGGCTCAAAGGTTGAGGGGAGCTGACATAAAAACGACACACCTCCTTAAAAGAGATATTATATGAATAGCACAAAAAAACTGAAATAATGGAATGGAACACAAAGTGTAATCTACCATATCTAAAAGCACAGATCAGATACCCACTGGCTTTTATTCCAAATTATTTTGATAATATTGTAAATGTGAATTACACAAGAATGGCCAAAGAAGTAACAAAAAAAGCTACGCTCTTATATTATTGGACTTAACTACCTTAATGAGTGGGCATGTCAATGTGATAAAGATGTGCATTTTATGTATAATCAATGTCCTAAAGAGACTATAGTCATCAATGCTAGTAAAAAAGTCAGTGGTTTTCAATGTCAGGGTTGGTGTTATGGGGGCTTCAAAAGTCTGTAAAGGGTTTGTAAAAAGTTGAACATGTTTTAAGTCAAAAGGGGCTTGGCTCTCCCCAACTGACAGCTTTACTATAGGACAATAACTTTAAAGATCATACAACCTCTACTTTGATCGTGGCTCCAGAAGGGCAAACGATCAAGGAGATTGTGGCATGAAATTCAATTCTGATCAATATTTTTTCAAAAGGATGTTTAGGTTATTGCAATACAATGTCGAAACCAGCTGTAGATAAGGAACACAATGGGTATCCCTTCACTTAGACAAAATCAATAGTTGTAGGATTGGCAGAATATTCAGGATTTTTCAAAGGACAGACTGAGTCTAGATTATCAAATGTTGATACCAATGGGGAATCTCAAATCCCTGTCTGAAATTGTCTTTGAGAATAAGTCACTCTGATCCAAATGCACCAATATCAGAGACCAACATCGTTACTTGGGATTATTATAGGACCTCATATCCTCACATAAATTAATGTTTGAAATTCAATATGAAAGACTAGACCCACTGTGAGGGGGCAATGCTTGGCACAGCTTGAGCATCAAACCCTGGAACTGCTTTGTGTAAATCTCAGTTATGTCATTAATGGTCCCATGGAGAATTAAACATCCAGAGAAGATATGAGTCAATAGTGCAGAACAACTTAAATAATTCACTAAGATGTTTTCATCCTTTGGCCATTAATTAAATTGGTTTTCTGTGTTCTTGCCGGGGCAGTTTTCACTGTGGCTATTTTGTTCAGTGGTGTTTTCACCGCTGCCATTTTAGTCAATTTTGTCTTTTTTAAATGGGGGTTTCCTCCAGCCCCATCTAACGCACCAACACCACCTCTCCATGCCACCCACCACCCCAAAGTTTAAAATAGCCTCAATTATATGATATGATATGGCATTTATAACGCACTGTGGGATATTTTAACCCACTTCTGCTCTGCTATGCTGCAGCACTGTTTTTTATGATGGTGCCAGAAAACATCAAAATGGCTGCAAAACACTTGTGCGCCCCAAAACCTCTAAAAATCGTGCTTTGCAAAGCACAAAAAGATGGCCGCCCAATCTGCCATGCATGTTGTCAGTGGTGAAACAGAGATCTCACTCCTGGAATATGTCACTGGGCTCCACAACATGTGAAAATGGAGTACAGAAGGAAAAAGCAGTGTTGCTAAATGAAACCCCAAAATCTTGCCTTAAATCCTTTTTCTTTGTTGCTGAGACTGCAGAATGCCGGTACAAAACACCCTCAAACATCCAAAATTCTTGCTGGGTGCTACAATTCACTTAGTCTAAGAAATCATTGTTAACTTGCAAGGTCCGGAAAATCTGGAAGCATAAAGGGATTTCCACAGCAAAAGTGGCCTGTCGGTATTCAATAAAATCTCTGTGGAGAGTGGACTGCTGAGATGACAGCTGTCAAGAGCCTGACTGATTAAACTTTAAACATATATAAACTGAAATCAAATGTTTGCAATCTAGGAGGCCTGTTACTGAGAGTAACCTATGTTGTAATTGTTTTGGCTTAAAATCTTGAATAAGTATTCTAGCTGCTATTTTGAAATCACAAGTTTGTTTTAAGCTAAGGAAAAATGCAACAGAATTAACAATTAAATTAAGCCTGGCTAAAAATTACCAAACTGAAATACCAGGTTTCTCCACAGAAGGATGGCCTTTCCCCCTACCAGGAAATCACACCCAAGTGGTAATTATAGGGTTTGGAAAAAAATGTGTTCTACAGAGGCAAAAGGTAACAATGAACAGCTGCTACTAAGGAAATGGGGGGGTGAGGACAGTCGTAAATGGTTTCTGCCAAGAGCAAACAGGGAGGAGACTGCCTCTGGACTGCAGAGAGACAGAAAGAGGCAGACCCAAACAACCATCTGTGGCTGAACCTTCACAAAGAACATTTTTTTTAAAAGACTTATAATTTGCCAGTGGAAATTATACACAATATAAAAATAACAGATTTGTGAATCTAAATTTTGGCTGCATGTTTCAAGAGGCGGCAAAATCGTGTGACATGTTCTGGAAAGAAATGGCAGAAAATGTGATTTTACACAAAATATATTTTCGCTAGAAGTCTGAAACTTTATACACTTAGGCCCATGTTAAACGCATACACTTGTAGAAATTTGCTTATAAATTGGACATTGTGTTCCTGATCAAAAGGGCAAAATTCTGTGAAAAGCCAAGACAAGATCCCACAGCTACGGGGTTTTGAGGGATAGCTGCTCTATAAAATATGTAATCTGTACATGTGATTGTTATAGAGGTTGCACATGTGTAAATATGTATGATGCAAAAAGTAGATTTTGTGTTCAAGGGGCTAGGGGTGGATTCTCTGCATCATAAAATCCCACCATACAGATGACACACTGTTTCTCTCCTCGAATCAAGGCAGAGGGGAGACTCTGACCCAATCACATGTCAAAGGGGCGAGTTTAGGATAAACCAGCCCACACACCCCTTTATCATAGCATAACTAGAGACAGCTCACCACTCAGAAAGACAGACAGATTCACTCACTATTCTGGTTCTGGCGAAGCACCCTGCTGCTGAACTCTACATCTTCCTTGCTCCAGACTCCAGAAACTTGGCAAAGCAGAAACCCATTGCGTAGCTGAACCATTTTCAGCTACGCCTCAAATTCCAGAACCAGAACCTCACAAACCTAAGGGGAAGCATCAAAATACAGCCGGGCTGAGCTGTACTGCTTGCCTGCTAAAATAATTATCATCAGAACCAAGAAGAGCAGACCCAATACAGTTCTGTGTCGTGCTGTGACCAGAGTGCATTGCAGATCCAGTCCAGTTCTGTGCCGTGCTGTGACCAGAGCGCCTTGCTGATTGCAGATCCAATCCGATGGGCCCAGCTGTCTGTCATAGAACCAGATCCCATTCCCTGACCAGAATCTTGACGGACAAGAATCCTGCCGGTTCCGTTTAAAAACATATCTAGTGAGTATCTATAGATAGAACTGTATCACTAGCATATGTACTGTCCATAGTCAATCCCTATCTTAAACCCATCCTATCTTGTTTTCAGAACCTGTATTGTAGGAGTACTTTTGAATTATCTGAACTCTCTCCAAAACACGCTATCTTCCTCCTGTAATAGTATTGCTAAAACTATCTTTGCGCAGATCTTTTCCCATCTGAAGAAGGCAAGTCCTTAGCAGGCAGTCATTCTGATCAAGTGGCTGTGTCCCTGTGTGGTATTCGTTGTCGTCGTAGTGATCCTCTAATGTAAGCAACCCATTTGTCATTTTTAAAGTGCCTTCCTGTTTACCATTCTTGCGCCTATCTCAAAAAAATAACCTCCACTAAAACGTCCACAACTTCCTCACTTTTTGTGATAGAAACAAAATTTGGTTCTCCCGTTATCGTGATTATCACACATTGAAAAGTTTGGCGCGAATTTCATTTTAGGGACATTCTGACATGTGGAAAACAGCTTTTGATTGCTTTGTACTTGATTTTTAAGATTTTAAATAGTTTCTTGGTATTAAATCATTGCTTGTGTTTGTTTGCAACTATCCAAAGCAGCTCCCATAAGAATGTATAACAATTTCAGCAATTCTGACCATATTTAGTGTTTTGCCCAGTCTATTCTAAGGATAACTTTAAAAGCCATTCTGACAGCTTGACAGTCAATTCCGTTTTTCTCTTGTGTTTCCTGGGGGAAAGTGGGATTGATATTTTGTTTGAATGTTGCCTTTCCTGAAAACCTGTTCCCTCCTCCTATCTCTTTACATTGCCTAGTGGGGGTTGAGGGATGTGCAGGGGGAACCTTTAACCACAGTGCTATTTGATTTGAAGACACACACACAAACGTATCATTTCTGTGCTGAATTGTTTTGCTCACTATCTTTTTTTTATTTTTATTTTGGTTGGCTGATAAATCAACCTTTCAAAATGTACACCAGAAAATGACTTTACAAAATATTATTAAGATCTCATTTTACACAATATACAGAATAATTAGGGAGTCATCAAAACAAAAAGGATCAAAGAAGAGCTATGATGCCAACAAGGGATTTCATCATATAAAACAATGTCCACTAGGTTTCCCCACATTTATAATACACATGTCCTGTTCAGTTCAAGTTACAACCAGTTTTTGGATTCCATTTAACTATGATGGAATAACAGCATTAACAAATTGAACCAGTGCAATATGAATAGTGGTCTTTGTGTTAGTTAGAAGATAGGTCTATATTTCATCGCTAGAGCGTAATGAAAAAAATTGACAGCACTTGTTAAATAATCTATCCCGGATTATGCTAAAAGCAGGGCATTCAAGCACCAAGTGGCACAAGGATTCGATTTGAAGTGGATCATTACAATGTCGGCAATATGTGTCACCTTTAGGGATCAAATGTCTCCTACCTAGGATCTGCCTCGTCAATCATAGATTGAGCCAAATCCGTAACATCTGAGATCTTAGAACAAAGTTAGACGGGCATTTCACTAAATATGGTTCCATGGAACGTAATCTTTTATGGGATAACATAATTGTTCCACCATCCACATATTCTGAACATTGTTTACATGTATAGATCCAATCAAACCAATACAGTTGCAATTTAGCTTTTGTGGGATTCATCAAAAGGAGTTCAAGTGAAATGTCAGCGTTAGTTAATGCTTCTGAAACACAATGGGCCTCATTACACTGATGGTGGTAGGGATTTACCGGTACCGGTAAAATACCGGTACCGGTAAATCCTTACCGCCTTACTACGAGGTCCCTTTGCGGGTTGGGGGATTTAACGCCTGCTTTTTGCAGGCATTAAAATCTAACCCGCTAAGGGACCTCGGAGCTAATTACTGCACCGCAAAATTGCGGTGCCGTAATTAGCGCCTTCCCCATTCCCACAGAGCCCTATGGGGCAGAAATGGGAATGGGGAAGGGCAATGGCGGAAGGGGGATTTACCGCCCCTCCAACCTTGGAATGGGGCGGTAAATCCCCTTTCCGCCAAGGCGGTGCCGGTATTTTACCGGCATGAGCCATGGCGCTAATAGCGCCATGGCTCACCGCCTACCGTGTAATGAGGCCCAATCAGTCCATTTTTTAGGAAAATTAAGACGGGAAGTGAGCAGACGTGGCACCTATTAGACATTTTCTGTAGAGAGTGCAACATTTACGCAAAACTTGGCTGTAAATAGAGATGGTTCCTAATTCGTGGCGAAGTAGTGGTAATTGAGTACATTTGGGCAGACCTAATACAGTCTTCCAAAAGTATGTTTCATAATGGTCCCAAAAGGATTTTGGTTTTGGTGACCCTGTCTCTGCTCCATAACTAATTAAGGGAACCACTTTTTGCTGGAAAAATGTAATTATATGCGTTAGTGTGAATTTACCATATCTATACAGCAAAATATTAGCTTGTGATGTTAATGATCGAATTGTAGCATCCAAAGTTGCTGTGTAGATGTCATCCTCTAGCAACACTCTGTAAATGGAAGACCCAAATATTTATATTGTGAAACTATGGGCCGCATTACGAGTCTGATGGTAACCATGCTGGAAGTTCCGGCAGGTTACCGCCGGACTCGTATTACCATTCTGGCTCTGTGATTCCCGGAATTACCAGGGCATTACGACCCTGGTGTCCCGGGAATTCCAGAGGCGGAATTCGGTAAATCCCCATTCCCATGGAGTACCATAGGACTCCATGGGAATGGGGAAGTGGAAACACCGGCACCATCATGAGATGGTTCCACGTCCGCCTGCAGGCGGGTGGTGTTAAACCTGCCAGGTCAGACCTGGCGGGAATGCCACCTCCCGCCTGCAGGACTCGAGAACAGGCGGTCCGGAAACAACAGTGGTGGCGGGTTTACCGCCACTGTTATTTCCAGACCGCCTGACTCGTAATGAGGCCCTATGGCTACTTCTTGATTTTGAAAGGCCCATTTGTGGTTCGATGTTTTTTTCTTTGCAAAAGGATGACAAGTTACTATTTGCGTTTTATCTAAATTCATAATGAGATTGTTTGCATTAACATACTCTTTGAGTTTGTTCAATAGGTTTTGAAGACCACACGGAGAGCAAGAAAGTAACACCAGGTCATCGGTCATCGGCATATAGAAGCCAGATGATCTTCTGAAAGCCTAGTGTAGGGTCATCTGAGATTGTCTCTTCAAACTTAGTACCTATATCCAATAAGAATAGATTGAATATAGTAGAGGCTAAGATGCACCCTTGCCTTAGTCCTCGATTTGTTGGAATGGAAGCGGACAATAAACCATCTAGGGAACGTCTTACTTGCAAAGAGGTGTTTGAATGCAGTAATTTAATTAAAGTAAGAATAGAAGAAGAAGAAGGGCATCCATATTGTTGAAGTTTCCTAAAGAGCAGCTGCCGATCGACTGAATCGAAAGCATTACTGAAATCGACAAAGGCTATGTATAGTTTTTGCTTATATTCAATGTACTTACTCTTAATTAAATTAAGAATGAGCATGTTAGGAGAGGTGCCCATCCCACTGACAAAGCCTGCCTGGAATGGATCTCTTTTGGCTTTGCGCCTAGTCCAGTCGTTCAGCTCTTGCAGTATGATACGACTATACAGTTTACCAGGGGCATCCAACATGGCAATTGGTCAATAGCTTTGAGGGTTATTACAATCACCTTTTTTAAAGAGGGGAATTATAATTGAATGTTTCCATGATAACGGAATACTTTGTGTAACATTATTTTTTTGGAAAATTTGAAACACAATCTCAGTCCATAGTTCGGGATTGAGTTTAAAGATCTTATTGGAAAACCCATCTGGGCCAGGGGCTCTGGACTGACTTATTGAGGAAATGTAGTGAAGTATGTTGGCTCTTAATATATTAAGATGAAAAACAGGCAATAGCTCACCTTCCTGTGCTGGTACCAAACACACTGGCTTAGTGTACATGTTCGTAAAGTACTCAATCCAGGCCTGTTCAGATACATTGTGGGTCTGTATCAACGTTTGTGGGGTAATTGTAGCTTCATTAAGAGTTGACCATATTTGTGCAGTGTTCTGATTGCGCAAAAGATTCAACATGTGTTCGCCATCCTTTTGCCAAAGGGTTGCACGATGTGTGCGCAACCAATTTCTATAACCTGTCTTCACTTTAATCAAAGCAGCTATTTTTTGGCTTGCTGGAAGAAAGGCAGCTTTACGTCTCAGCGCACGGTATTCTGTTTTTTGGTTTTTAACTTGGACATCAAAAACATGCCTTCTCGTTCTGAGTATTTACTGTATGTCCCTGCATGAGATCATAATAGCACACATTGTTCCCCTCGCCACTAAGTTCTGAGTGGGCAAAAGCAGATGTGAGAGAGTTGGATGGGGCTAAGGTGTCAATGATAATATTTGAAAATGGGGTAATGAGGTTGGACTGGCCCTGTGTGCTGCCGAGAGCCATTCACAATTATTGGAGAGGTGGCTCTATCAATATAAGCAACTCTCATAGGTGATAATGCTATAGATTCCCGACAGCAACTGGCCTTTTTGACCAGAGGTCTAGGCAAAGCTTGCCATGCCAAGATGGTTGCTATTTGTGAGCTCTATACATTTATTTTTTCATTTGATGTTTCAAAGAGTTTCACTAGAGTATTCATGGTCGTATTCATGGCTTCAAGAGCCAGACCCAATACTCTATTACCACTTGGAGAAGGCAATTGCGCTTCTCTATGCATCATTTTCCTGGGAGTAGGTAGTAAGAGTTTCATTAGGCCTGGATGGACTAACATCGGAAAACATATTTGGGGAAAAAGAAAGTTTTCCGATATAGTTTGTGCTGAGTAATCAGTGTGCATGGAGTCCAAATCAATAACTGCTACATCAGGATAGGCTAAAACAATATTCTTAATAGCAGTAGAATCAATACTTAGTACAGAAGCACTTTGCACAACAATACTATCTGTTAATGACATGTAATCGTGGGCGTTGAGTGATTTACAGTCGCACATTCCGCTCGCGCTCCCAACCTTTCAGTGTGCGCCGATCTTGCTGCACACACAGTGGGGGGAGGAGTACCTGCCACCCTTTCAGAGGGCACTAGGAAATAGCCACATATGTTAACATTTGGCAGCCCCTTCGCTGTTTTTAACGAGGCTTTGTTTACCATTAGCTGACAGCTCTTCGGGGTGGAACAAGTCTTAGTTTCAAAAAACCTTTTAAACGAGGTGGTACATTTCTTTAAAAGCTTCGTACTGGTTTCTTGTATTGGTGGCTGCAAAGCATGCCTGTTCATAAAGTGTAGTAGGGAGGTTTCATGATCACACTCAAATTACTAATTAACAGACTAAAATCTGATGGTAGCTTTGGCAACCCACGCAACACAGCCACTTACAAATCCACAGGCTACTCTGGATGAAATATTGAATAACAGTCGCCGGTGTAGCACTACACGTCGCCACGGGGTGAAGCTTCAGTATTTACAAACTGCAAAGAGATATATAAAGTATAAATGAATGTGACTACACAATAGGTAAACACCTAAATGTCCATTTAGTCCAAAACTGAAGATGTAACCCAAATACCAGCAGTAACAGTTCACAAGAAAAACACAAGTAATCCATATGGGGTCAGGTGCAAAGCGGTGCTTCACTGGTGCTTACTCCTGGTGCGCATGCGCTGGTGGGCGCGGTGACCCCTTTTTATTATGTCAATAGTAAAAGGGGCGGAGCTTCAGTATTTTACAAGCAGCAGTAACAGTTTGCAAGAAAAACCAGAGTAATCAGTAGAGCAGGGGTCCAGTGCAAAGCAGTGCTTCACCGGTGCTTCCTCCTGGTGCGCCTTTGCACCTTTGCTCACTATCACGCCTGGTGTATTAAAGAGATTATTCTGTTTTACATCACCCCTTTGGTGATTATTGTGTACCCATTAAAACATAGTGTGATTAAAGTGTGAATACATAAATAAATATTTTAACTTTGCAAACCAGCCTGATTCCTGGTTCAGTGTGACCGGGGGGGGGGGGGGCGGACACTGGGGGAGGTTCCAGGAGAGGGGTGTGATATGAGTGGTATATCATTCAGAATAAAGAACTTTTAGACAAAAGTAAATAAGGAGTTCAGTTGTGCATTACACGCTAGGCATTGACTTGGGTGTGTGCCGGATTGAAATCACTTACAGCACCTATACACAAGTGTTTCAAGGTGCGACACAGCAAGGGAAGGGGAACTGAGGGAAGACAGACAAAGATCCTACTAGGCCAGGTGTCATTCAGATCGCGCAAGTGCATGGGAAGGGGGAGGGGGAAAGTGCAGTCCATGGATAAAGAATAATAAACAAAAAGTAACGTACAGCCAGCTGGTGGCAAGTGCAAAGGTAAGTGCAGAAATCAGGTGTCAAGTAAAGGTTGTGGAACTGTAGGGATACAGAAACACACCCTAAGTGTGGGGGTTGCCAGGAAGGCAGTGCAGGTGTGCGACTGGCAGGGGGGGGTGCCTGGGTCCGAGATAAGGCAGTGGCCAGGTAACCAGTGCAGTTTCAGTATCAGACAGGAAGTCAGCAATGAAAATAGACATGCCAAACACACGCTAACCGATTATATCTTTGAACCTACTTGCATTTCACTTGATTTTTTCTTGAAAGGATTTGGAGAAAACATTCAAATATTGAAATCACACAAACACTATGTCCGATTTATTTGTGGAAATAGCTTCTTGTCCACCTGTTTTAAGTTATTGTTACCCTCTTGTTACTCTTGCTTTGATGAAGCTGCCGTAAGAGCGCAGATGGTCAAGAATACAGAGGTACAATACTCTCTGTCTGCACTGGGACAGTACTGTTAACTAGCCTCGGCTGAGCTTCCCACACATGGACACAAGGTTGTAGACAAAACCTTCAGTGAATATTCGTCCCTACCCTGTAAATGGTTCGGGCTTTTGGTGCAAACAAAATCCAGGATGAATTTGCACCAGGCTTCCGGTTACGTGTTCCTATGTGTTTACCACCTCGTCCGGTAGTAAGCCTGAATGAGATCTCCATCTCTGGTCTCAGGCTGTTCTGTTTTTCATTCTTTGTGACAGCACATCATAAATATTACAATATGTATCGCAATCGTGTACATTTGCCCATATGGTGCCCTTATACTACTTATAAAATATATTTTTTTGCACGATCAGAGACTATACATTTTTTGGATTCATTTGACGAAATCTGTGAATGTCATATGTTTTTTCATGTTTTCCTTTTAAAACCATAATAATCTCAAACAGTATATATTTTATGTCATGCAGAAAAATACCTTTTATTTATTCATTTATGTATTTCATTATTTGTTTAGTTTCGAAGAAACTTTACAAAATTACACACAAAAAAAATACCTTTTAGCAAATCTCGAGAAACACCATTTTATCCTTTTAGAGTTATTTTTGTTTGCATCTTCAAATAAAAAAGTGATGAGCGTGTCTATGGCGCAAACGATATCATATAAATTCCAAAAAGTTTGCTGATGGTCTTCTGTAGTCTGTCCACATCCCATGCCACAATCAAGTTAATGGAAATAGGTGATTGAGATGAGCAGGAGAGCCCGTATATAGTGCATGGTTTCTCTGACAATTTTATTGTTGCTGGCAATTAACCCAACGAGAAGAAAGCATTGCCAGAGGGGATTTATGCATATTGCTTCACCCAGAGCTAGCACCTAATCCTGCAATCTCCCTTTGAAATAGGGCTAACAAAATCAATGCACATTTGCATACAGAATAACAATTTTCGACTTTGCTCCCAAATGCTAATTTATTGCCACTCTCCTACACTGCCAGTTTAAAATATACTGGTGCTTGGTATGCAAATCACAAACAAAACAGCAACCCTTGTCTCGAAGAGCTGTGCAGAGGAGGTTCAGTGGTCCAGCATCACAGCATGTACCGCTGAGGTTGGGACTATGTTGCCGCGCACACTGAGAGGATGTTTCAAAAGATGTCCAATGTTTGGACAGCAGTAGCACTTGGAGAAAAAAACATGACTGTTTGCTGCATGGCAATAAAAGAAGAAACACTTAGACATCTATATGTATTTGTATTTCTATAGCTATGTGTAGAGTATACGTACACCTCACTGTACTAGTAGGTGCTAGTTTCATTGCTTAGTTCATCCACCCCTGCTACCTGAAATCAGCAAGCAATATATGTCATTAGGTTATCAGCAGAAAGAGTATTAAAATATGAAATTATATATAAAATAAAATGATAGAAAATTGTTCCCATTTTACAAAGACTTGTACAATTTCAGATATACTTGCTGGAAAAATCAGTTCTGCACTACAGTATAAAATTGCAATCCCAATGCTGGCAACCTCCAATTTTAAGGGGCCTGCCGCTCTTGAGCTAGGTTCGTATTATAAGCAATACAATACATTAGTACCCGGCGCAGAAAAAACGTACCTGTCATTGGCTACATTCCGAGCCTTACTGCATGCTAATACCAAGCATGCAACGACTTGCAGCTCGCTCCGGTCCCGACACAACATTTTAATTCTGGAATGGCCGCCATTTTCTTTGCTTCCTTTTTTTTCAATTTACTTCAATGACCGCCATGGAAGGGGAGAAGGGACTACACACAGTCCCTTCTCCCCTTCCAAGGCGGCCAGAAAGGACTACACGTAGTCCCTTCTCCCCTTCAATTTCGACCATGTTCCTTGTTTACTATGTCCGCCACAGAAAGAGAAAACAGACTACGTTTTGTGTCCGTGGTGGGCATTTATTTTTAATTGGCTATGCTCGGCCTGTAACTATGGGACCTGAGGGCAATACCTTATGCGGTAATGGCCCGCAGTCACGGGGCTTATTGCCATAATAAAAATAAATTATACACATTCCCAAATGGAGGAATGCATGTTAACAATGTATTGATACATATGCTTTGTAATTCTTATTCACTTGTCCAGTAAGTCACTTACACATGCTTGACTTTCAGTTTTCTCTTTTAGTTTCCATTTGTTAAAACGGATCCATGCTACTGTTCATAGGCAGACTGTTCTTCAAGCCTATGTGTTTTGAAGCTGACATTGTGACAGTATGGACCCATGTTAAAAGCAGGTGCAGCTCCTCGCGCAATGGTAGGTCTTGTGGAAGACGTGGATGGACAATTCCTACACAGTTAAGTGGTCAAAGTATACTTCACAGATAAAAATGCAAACAAAAGGTTCTATTGATAAGGTCAAACACAGTGGGGTTTTGCACTGAGAGGAGCACAACATGAGAGCATAAAAGCAAGGCATAAGGCCTTTACGCTTTCATTTTGCACACCATCGCGTTGCTGTACCTTTCCAAGCAAAATGTTGGCAGGAAAGTGCAGTGTGCAGCTCCATGTTGCTTTCATCTTTCATCTTGCAAGAGCATCCGGTAGTATGCCTGCATGAGATTTTCATGCAGGTGTAAAACCAAAGTACTCCTTTACACCCGGGGTATAGCATACATGTTCCTAAGGAATCAAATAAAAAAGCATCATTTCCAGGTACAATTTTATTTCTGCAGCCACCGCAATCCTTTTAGGCCAATGTGCTGCATTTATTAGGACTCCACACGCCACTTTCTTTCTTCTATGCACTCTGTTTCATTATAAGGAGCCCTCCAGCAGGGATGCACCATCCCTATGTTACCAAAAGTCCTGGTGCTAACTCAAAATCTGGTGACTTGTGCCTGTTGGGGACGGGATATCACTTTTTTGGGCTGTGTGAGAAGGATGTTTCGGCCTGTTGGGAACAGAAGGATAGACCCCTAATAGAAATGAGCAGGGATTCTGGCCTTTCCCGGACTGTCGGATGAATGTCTGAAAAACAGCTTCTTGCTCTGCCCAAGATAGGCCCTGCCCTTGATGGGGAGAGTTCTCAGCAGGCCACTGAGCACATCACCTGTGAATAATAGAATGATCTTTGAGATGTCTCTCAGTATGCTAACTAGCACACTAAGCAAGGGCAAATGGGTACTACAGACCCAAATTTCAAGCAGCCCTTCCTCTTAACCAACGTTGCTTGGCTCACATTACCCTTAGCTTTAGCTAATGGGAATTGAGTGGAGTTTCCAGATTGCACCTTCCCTCTCACCTGCCAACTCATAGATGTTTGTTTTCTTGTACGAGAGAGTCACAGAGACAGTTAGAGAGTGGTAATGTGAGCTAGTATAATGGTAAATGTATGCAATAAGCCAGTGGTCGCAGTGCCATTTTGCAGTCCGCTTTGTCTTGTAAGGCCTACTCCCCGATTCCCCTGACTAACTGTCCCCCTTCTAAGATCTCCTACCACCTTACACTACACGTTACACACATATAACCCCCCCACAAACAGCCATCACAGGCTCAGCCATTCACACGTTAACACTAACAAAACTAACAAAACCATGCTTAAGCTCTCCTCTATACCCTATACCAGACTCTCCCACATCAACGGCTCACCAGACCCAGAACGCTGAAGTCTATCAGATCTTGGGCCCCTCCCTATTGATAACCTATTTTCATGATTTCATGGCCAAATCCGGAGAAAACAAATTGGTATATAGGAACCGGGTACTTCCGACCGTCACCCATCAAAACCAGAGATTTCTTATCTGTCTGTCCCACGGTCTCACTAATATAGGCCATCAAATCCCTTTTTTTTAACAAAGCCAAGTGCAACAAGGCCACCCATATTGGCAGAAGAGCGCTGTACAAGACCACTTACATTACATTACAAAGGAGATTTAAAAAATGAGGATTAAATGTGGTTATGCCTCGATCTACTCTTCACAGGGACACTCCACTTTTTAAATGATTAGAAGTGCATCCAGTGGACCCAACAGCACGTAATTGCTAAAGTTGGTAGTCTCCTGTATGCAATTTGAATTTTATTGACAAGTAAGTACATTCGCTATGCTGCTTCAAAATGAAACAGTTTAATGCCTAAGTGTAAGAAGAACTAGTCCTGGGTATCTACTGAATTATCTGATTGTGAAGGTATGGTGGTCCATCAATTAAAAGAAAAAGCATTCAATGAGATTCCTTCAAGTTACAGTTTACTCATGATAAGTGTAAAAGGAGCTGGGAATTGCTGACTCAAATGAATACTATCGTTTCAAAGAACCCAATGTACTAAATTCAAACATGTTTGTTGGCCCACTGACAAATGAAAGTCTTAAGAAATCTTATATTTCTCTCAGATTTAATCCCAACTAAATGATTTGTACCACATGAAAATCGGGGATAACGTGCAGCCTCTTTCACTTAAAAACCCCACTTAAGGGAAGTGTCATGGATAGTTTGGTGTGTAGGAAGATCCTACTTTGAGTGTTTATTTCAATTCTAATCATCAGTTAACTTTTATGTTTGAGCCATTTGATAATTAAAAAATCAATTGAAATTCACTCTGAAATGTATTGCAGTTATGACTACGACAGATCCAGCTTTCCACAACTCATTGAGATATTGAGTGTTTATTGATTAAAATGAAGAAATACATTCTATACACGCCATGAAATGATGTGCTACAAACACAGACTTAATGTCAACACCAATAAGATCACAATTCTAGGGATAGATACCATCAAAAGTAACATGGGAAAGTGATGCATCCTTTTCCCTCATCCCAAACAAAATCCTCATGTGCATTGGTGTTGGGAGAACAAAAAACTGATGGCTCTGAAATATGAGCAGGAGGGGCAGCTTCATGTACACCTACAGGTTAAGCAACCAGACTAGGAGTAGGAAACATATCCTTACTTTGATCCTTTTCTGCGATCTTATGATTCCCAGTGGTTCCCTCTCTAATTGGTAATAAGGCACATTAAAGAGAAACCCATCAGATCTTTTAAAAACGAGTTACCATAGACTGTGAGTGAATGAATGTTAATTTTACTAGTAACGAATACAAGCTCTTTTAGGAAGATATGCACACCTAATTGTTCATAGCAGTATACTAGTTGAAAATCAGAATGTTAATTTAACTACTAACTGATGGGCACTTTCAGGTCTCAGCCTTCAGGCAACATCAGAACCCTAGACTAAAATATTGTCTTTCTCCCCTTTCAAATTATATTGTCGATTGGTTTCAGAAAGTGGTAACAGACTGTTCAATAATACAGACACGACTCTGTTATCCAGATCTCCAGTATTCAAAACCGTACATTAACCAACACATTTCATCGTTTCAATCAACTGAATGGTTCTGATTGGTAAAATGCAAGACAACAATGAGATGTTTGCCAGATAATAACGTTTTTTTCTTTTTGCAAGCTGTTTTTTTAGAGCTGATTTATAGGTGCTAGTAGTGCAATGCAGTCCTGTCATCTAGCCACAAGGTAAAAGGAAGAAGGGGTAAATGCAACGGCCCTCACAACCTTGTAACATTCAAATAAGGTAAGATTCATTGAGCATGGAAGTGGTGAGTGCAAAAGGGTACATGCAGGAACCCGAAGTGACACAAGGAACTGTTAGCATAGGCAGAGCTGCGTAAGTGCAATGACACAGGGTCCAGGTGCAGCAGGGTATCACAGTAAAAGAGATATGTGCTCAGGCTCGGGTCACAGTGAAGGCAGTGCCATAGTAGAGTGCTGGGTACAAACACCAAGCAAAGCGCAACCACCAGAGCCAAGCCCCAAGGAAGAAAAATAGTACAACAAAGAACCTGCAAGTAGAGAGATGATCCAGTCCAGGATGGGAAGTGCACACTCCAAAACACGCTCAAGACACAGAAGCAGCCAGAGGAATGAAGGTCCAATAAAAAAAGGCATCCTATCAGTCAAAGTGCACCTCGAAGAGGTGAGTCTTAAGTCCTCTGCAGAATGGCTAATGGATCTTCTCATTCCTGAAACCAGAAGTGAGGGTGCTCCTCAAGCTTTCCCGCAACACCTGCCATTGAACTTGATCATCTTGCAGTGGTGAACAATAAAGGGCTTGGCTGCTGATGATCCCAAGGTGATTGATGGTTGATACATACTTTTATTGGAGCGAATGCAGGTCCGGACCCTAAAATATCTGTTGGATAAAGCTTAGGGTTTTAAGGGAGATTTGTGATACTATTAAGAGACAGTGGAGGGATTTCAAGGCTGGCTTGATGTTTTCCCTTAGTCTGAGCCCCAAACCAAGTGTCCTCACTGAAATGAATCATATGAGGTAGGTGACATGTGGACACACCACAAGAGTTGTAGCTACACATGGGATTTCATAGAGAGTTCTAGGATCTGCAGTGTGAAAGAGAGACATTGATAAGAGATGAAACTCAGGTTTTTAACCCCTAGAACCAGAGAGGTTAGAGAACCCACTGATGAGGGCCAAAGACAAGGTAGAGAGGGAGAAACAGAAGTAGATTATTTCTTTCTTAGCTACACTAAGACACAGTGAGGCCAGTGGAGATGGGGATGGGGCTAGAGAGTAGTCGCCATTCAAACTAAAATCAATTTGAATGTCATCAGCCTATAGCTGGAAGGTACAAAAGAGAGGCGTGAAATTAGATCATGCTCAGGTGGAGACATGAGGGCTGAAAAGCCAAAGTGAGAATATAAAGCCTTGAGAAACTCTGCAAGAAGAGATGGAGGGTCAGATTTGACCTGAGTCACTATATTGAGTATAAACAATGCAATCCATTCCTGGGCCATATCTTTGATCCCGGATGAAGTATTAATAGATTTAAGAAGGTTGCAATAGTCGTCAGTGTTCAAGGCAGAAGACAGATTCAGGAGGATCAGGAATACAGAGACACTATTGGAAGGGGACGAGAGGATCTCATTCCTTATATAGAGTACAACTGATGGCATACACATAGAAGGCCAAAGCCTAGATGGGTGCTCTTTGTATAAGTCATTCACTTAACAGAAGGCAAGGAGGTGACAAAATGCCATCCCTTCCTAGATATTGCCAATGTATGGAATGATTGCAGTAGGGTGATGGCCAGGATCTCAGCGTCATCAGGAGATATTTTTGAGGAGGGGCAGGATGCATGCCAATTTCATGGCCAAGGATGTGGTGTAGGGTGTTGGTCGTAATGGTGCAAGCAGAGCGAAGGAAAACCTGCTCAGTTGAATCCTTTATTACACGTAGTGAAGTCAGAATATCAGCAGTATCAAAAGGTTTATAGGAGGAGAAGGAGAAAACAGGAATGACTTTAGTGAAATAAGACGCAAGAGGGATGTACTTTCCATAAGGCTTTCAGAGCCTAGGAACTCTCTACATCCATTGTTCTCTCCCTAAATACCTCCCTGCTAGAGTTTGTTGGTCCTCTAGCGCCAACTCTCTGAAGGTCAGATGCTTCTCCAAGCAGAAAGTGGGAGGTAGATCCCTTTCTTTGGCAGGATCCTCCGTCTGGAATGGCCTCCCTGACCCCTCAGCCAGATCTCCTTAAATTCCAGAAACTTAAGATTTTCAGATCTGACAAACCTTAGCACCACTAATGCATCAGGGGAGATTTAACTAACATTTTGGTTACAGGGGCATCCCACTCTACTCAAAATTAAAAAATAAAATACTGGACGGAGTTACAGCAAACCAACAAAGGATATCCTTCTAGCACTTTCTGCCCAACTTGTTTCTTATTTGGTGCAAATCTGTCCAGCTGTTTGGGCGGCTTACTTGAGCAACAATTATCTATTTTCACTATGGGAAAATGAATAGTAAAGTGAAAAACATACCCTTCTTTTGATTCTTAAAATTTTTTTGAACCGTAACATGGATTTGCATGAAATTGTCCAGTTCTGTGGGTCCCCAAATTATGAATGTCAAATATCATGCTGATCCGTTTTGTGGCTCAAAAGTTATTATTCATAGAATGTTTGCATTTCCTATGGAGGATAGGTTTCATTTTAACTGATGACTAGCATCATCCTATAATATATTTTTGTAGAAAGCGAAAAACAGACAAAAACTTTTTTCTTTTTTGGGCATCTTTCCAGATAAAAATTCTTAGTAGCTAGTTTGTTTCTCAAAATACCTTGTACGTTGAAGATATTTACACATATTTGTTTCACCAATGTGAGAATTAACATTGGAGCCCATTTTGCTGCAGTCAGTGCTAGAAATTGTGTTGTAAAAGCAAGGTGTATTGCTCTTAAGGCACCATTTTCATCTCCAGCTCATTTTGAGTGCTGACAGTAGGCAGAGGAGGAGTACAGAGTAGAGTTAACATCACCACCATGCTTTCCTCCTCAGTCTTGTGTGAGCAACTCTATTTACACCTGCATTAAGTTTTAAGGCAGTGTTAAAACAAATGTGTTCCTATGTTATCCATCTTGAATTAGTACCTCCTAATGACCTGGTGCATTCCATAAGAATCCATTCGTTTACACTACCTGCAAAGCATAATTTGCAGGCAGAATTTACATATTTATAAAATGGAGTGTAAAAGTGCAGGGTAAAGTCATTTTTGCATGGTTTTACTCTTTACTTTTACACTCCGCCTTGTAAAAGTAAACAATTGCATGCAGGGAACAACAGTACAAATGTTGGAGGTGACCTGCATGCAATATTCACAAGTCAAGCATGTTCAGTTCCTTGATGTAGATTACCATTTTCTTCATTTTCCATAGGTTTCAGAACCTCATATTTTTTAGTGGTGTTCTGAAATAATCTGAAAATAAGCCCTTAAAACAAGGAGATTCCAATATTGGTATGACGTTCCCAGCTGTTTAGTAATGTGAATGTAATCCAGAAAGAATGACTGCACGGTATTAAACCTCACCTATTCAGAGCAATTTGATGACCAAATATGAATTTAAAAGCCACGCTTTTTATACAGGTTTTGCATTGGTGCTTGTATTGGATACATTGATGGGTAAGTGTGTGATTCATTTAAATGTCCATGGAACCACTGAAAATGAGATGCCGAACACAAGCTCTCCCAGATATCCTATGACCACTGTGTGTACATTTCGGGACTGATTCATGGAATTATTTGAATGGTAAATAGGGACTTGGCGCACCAAACTGCGTGCAAAACGCGCTTGTCGATTCCTGGAATCTACTGCGCTGCACTCTTTTGTACTTTGCTGAGGACTTTGCACAGGCTCAGCACATCTCTGCGAGCGGCCGAGTGCCTTGCGTGAGACACCATGCAGAGCACTGGCGTGGCTTGCGCCGAGGGCAGGGAAGGGGCGGAACTTGGAAAATGATGAACAAGGGAAAATGTGTGCTTTACGAGGGATGATACGTATTTATGGATCCGACGTGCAACCTCTCGGCGGGGAAATGGCCACACAAAGCCCTCATACTACCTGCCACCCGAAGGCAGCCAAACAGATAATTGTGCATAGGACTCACCATGCAGAGGTGAGATTGGGTGTCATATTTAGGAGTACATGTATGCAGCCGGGGTTCTGGTCTAATTTAGGGATGCGCATACGCAGTGTTGCAGGGTTCAGAAATGGCTTACGAGGGTTCGCACACAGATTTTCAGAGTTTTACCCAATTTACGATAAATCATACGCATGTTGTCGGGGTGCCGGTAACAGTTGCGGGGGAACCACTGCAGAGTCCTGGAGATGCAGGATTGCTTGCGGGAGACCCCACGCACTGTTTAAAGGGTGCATGTATTCACGTCTGGGGAAGCACGCAAAGGTAGTTGTTCCTTTCCGTTTTTGAATTGCGTGTGGTCGTGTCGGGGACGTTCCGGGTGCGACTTGTGTATACGGTTACTTTGCACCACCAATTCCATGTATACGTGGAACACACATAAAAACTTCTTTGCGCAGGCTTGTGCAGAGCCGTTCTCGGTGCGCAGGCTTTGCGGGATCTCTGTGCACTATTCCATGAATCGGGCCCTAATTGTTTTAGCCCTTTACATATGAACAACTAGGAACATTATAAATCAGAATGAGTTTAGTACCATCCATATTAATTGGTTTTCTTCTGCCTTAAATGCTCAGT
This sequence comes from Ambystoma mexicanum, assembly GCF_040938575.1. NCBI lineage: Eukaryota > Metazoa > Chordata > Amphibia > Caudata > Ambystomatidae > Ambystoma > Ambystoma mexicanum. The sequence goes on along the minus strand of NC_090932.1, from coordinate 796,152,854 downwards.
ATGAGGTGGCTTTCCTATTTCATGATGGAAGCCTAAGACCAATGACAAGTACATCTCTGTTGATGCATGACATGATATGTAAGAGTGCTAATAAGATACAAGAGTACGACTAGTATATGAAATGGATAAAGACAGAATGGATCTGTTATTTAAAATCTGTATCTCACATGAAATCCAACTTGAAATTTAAAGAGGCAGAGAATTGTATGAAACCTGATGCAATCTTTTTGTGGAAATTCAAATTTAAAGTTTGTTAGGAATATGGAAAGGGTGCTAGTGTGGAAAGAATGTATTCTAGTTATAGGTATATGACATTTTAAGTAGGTTAAAAAATTTAGCAGATTCCAGTATGCAATGTGGGCAAGGCAGCACCTTATGTCATCATATCTCCCTTATTTTAAATTAAGATAACAGTGGCTAATCAAAACACATCTTGCTGTTCTTACTTTAAAGATATGACAAACAAAAAAGGGGACTTTGTAAAAGAAAGTCATGAACTAATTGAAGTGTAGGGAAATTAATGAATAAAGCAAATGAGAATCAACATGATCCCAGATTTTCAACAAACAAATTAATCAACTTTTCTAACACGTTAGATAGAGAATAATAAAACCAGATGATATGATCTGAAACCTGATCAAGTTTTATTAGATTAACCAAGTACACAATATTATTCACACTGATTTCTAGAGTAGTCTTTTCTATCGAATTTCATAGCAGGTTTAGCTAAACAAGGCCCTATCTTGACTTCTAGCTGAATGTGTTATGATATTTAGAATACAAGATTGGATTTCCTAGAATTGCCCTCATAAACTAATTTTGAGGTTAATTGGTGTGATACGATTTTTTGTGTATATGCCTTTAAATGTCTAGTGGTCGGAGGGCTAGCATTTTCTGATTTACTGCTTCTGATTGAGAATATGAGGGCCGGTGCAAGGAATTTTGGCACCCTAGGCCAACTGTCAGATTGGCACGCCCCACTCTGGGTCCTCAATTGGATCAAGGCTGAGAAGTTCATTTTAGAGGGATGCATATTTAACCCCGACCGTCGTGAGAGTGGCACGACCCCACCTGCACTCCCCCCACAGCTGCCAGGCTCTATCCCTGGAATTTAAATAGACAATCAAACCAGCCTAAGAAAAGCATATTGATTGTGATTTACACAACTTCACTATGTCACACATAGAAGAAACCAATGTTTCAATGAACGTTCCAGCCTTATCCCAGGTGTCTGAACTGACCAACAGTAAAGCAATGTCCATAAAACTGGCTCGGGTACGAAAACTATCCAGCAAGTACAAAGACTTTGAAAGGTGCTCTTTGGACCAAACACTTGAGACTTCCTTGAAGAAAAGGATTTATGTGGCAGCAGACATGCTTTCACAGATCAGGAATGAAAGAGGGGCGTTCTGCCGCACCGTTCCCGACAAAAATAAATCGGTCCAATTTGATCCACAATTTTACATTGTCTTCCAAGTCTAACAAACAATAAAGCTTTGCTAGTTGCTACCAGTATTGGGGCAACTGCCCTTCTTTTGTGACAGCTTCAGGACAGAGCCTTTGGCTACCGCAACCCTAACACACGTTTTCACTTACACACACTCACACTCTCTCACTCACATGGCATGCTCTCTTCCATGCACACACACATTCACACACATTCTCTCTAGCGCGCACACATACATGTATACACTAATTCTCCCTTCAGTACACACATATCACACTCACAACACACATGCACACACTTTTTTCTTTCTTTTAATCTTGCCCAATCACGCACCTATGGTGTATAAAATGCACACTGGATCTTTTTAACTACCTATCCTCAGCTGCTGCTGGTGGTTGCTTAAATCTCTGATAGGGAATGTTGCGTTCCCTACTGCTGCACAATGCTGGGCGAGTAAGGAGAACATAATTGTCTAGCAAAGGTTTTAAAGCGTAGCATGTAATCACTGGCCTCTAAAGCCAATTCTATGCACAGGTGAAAGAAAAGGTCTTAGGGAGTGAGCGCAGGGTCCTGCAAACCTATCCAAGTGCATTTCCAAATACATGTAACTGTTAGTGGGTGAATTTCCATTGCAAACTCTTTATTGAGCAAGACACAGGGGAAGCTGCACTCAACATCAGGTGAAGTTTAAACCAGCTGAGTGATAGTTACAACCACAGCTACCAGTTGGCAGTCTTGTTTGGGTGTGTTGTAACAAAGTTGAGCCCTGACAGTGAGAGGACTCATTTAAAGAGGATAGATTTTCTCAGTCATTGAAGGCATGTAGGGGATGGAGTGGAGGGAGGTTGAATGTAAAAAGGTAAACATCTCCCTCATACTCACCCGATCATAGATAGGAGACCATGGTAAGTAACTCCATGGCACTGCACTGTTTTTCTAGTCCTGCACGATGCACCCTCATTCAATGAAACTAAAATGCATTCTGGGGTTTTGGATTTAGTTAATGCCAACTGGACGTTAGCAGCACCAAATAGGCTGGAAATGACCACAGTAAGCCTGCAATCCACAAACGTCCACTAGCTCCTATGTGCTCTTTCTCTACCCTATCCCAGCTCAGCTGTTCCCACCCCCGAGACCAATATTCAGAACAATGAAAAAGCAATAGGGCACCATTACCTGCGTGTGTCTGTGTCGTAGCAAATGCAGCCTGAGGCACTGCACATGGCACAGTGCCACGCACACACGCAACCCAAACCTCACAGTGCTGCTGACAGTGCTGAGAGTGGTGCCTTCATTTAGTCGAGACAACTCCAGAGAGAGAATAATAAATATATGTATATTAAAAATGTATAAGTGGTTATTGCCTTCGGTGGCATTTGCCGCTCTAATATTTTCACATTATAGGCAAGCGCCTAACCTTGCCTAGTGGTAGCAACAGCCCTGAGAATATGTATTTGAGTTTTTTGGAGGAGTAGTAGAGTCTTAAGCAGGGCTATTGCATGAGACAAGCAAACTAAATTTGAATAAGGAGACAAGCATGGATGGTGGTGGCTGCAGAGTTTCCATAAGCTGAGAAGCAGTGGCATAACACAATATTTGGGGCCCCCCTGTGAACCATGCTGAGGGCTCCCCAACTCGGCAACAAATCACGGGTCGCGCCACACTCTGGGCAGGCATAGAATACCATGCTTGCACAATACACACAAACATGCTGCTGGAGGGGTACGCCGCACACTGCACTAGGAGAAAAATATAAATATGTGTTTTAATACATTACACAGCACACTTTCATAGAAATATTGGCTAAAAGGCCAGCGCATTTGCAAATGTTTTGTAGGGACACCAATCCAAAAATCCAATACATGCAACTCACCAACAGTGCACAGGACTATGAATGCTTTAATTAATTTAATGCTTTGCTTTTAATAATGCCATGCCACAATGAAAACATGTCCAACTGGATGCACAATGTAGACCAGTCTAGACACGTAATAACATAATATAGTAAAGCATGCAAGGCCACATTTAGAGATACCTAGACTGGTTGCACCAAAGTGCCAGTCGAAGCAATAACACTTATCATGGTTATTGTATCACAGATGCCAGGAAAAATATACTATCCTGCAGTAAGAAACGGCTAGACTGGCAGCACCCAAATGCCAGTCTAGCCAGGTAATTACACTTAGCAGGACTGCTTTATCAGAGATGCCCAGTTAAAAAAAAGTCAAGCCAAACTAAGAAATAACTAGACTTGCTGCACCAAAATGCCTCTCTAGCCACTAGTACCACCTATCATCCCTGCTTGCCCTGGACATGTATGACCATTACGATTTATCGCACAATCCCCCTCCCATTCTACGCACTGCCCCAACCCCCAAAATCAGCTTCTTGCCCAGAATTACCTCCACATACTTTTTCCTTGTCCCAATGCCAGGAATTACCTTCATGTCCCTCTACATCACCCCAGTACTTCTGTATGAGTCAAAGTGCCTCATACACAAATACTAGGACATGGAAGAATAGGGCTATGAGTAATGAAGATTACCATTAAGTAACCATGAGATTTAACACAAGTAGTGGTGCAACACCATTGAGCTGACTGGGCTTCAGCCCTTCTCGACCACTGCTCCCGCCCTTGACATGTGGGTGTATGTTGACTCGACCTGGCTGACATATGGAGCTGTTGCTGGATAGAACAGGACACAGATGTTAAACAGCACCTGGGTTTTGCTGTTAACAAAGGCCCAGCAATTACTAACATAAAGCATTTCACTGTTAGTACCTGCATTGAAATGAATAATTATTTAGGAATTTGAAATCTTGATGTCGGTTTAGTACCTGCATGCCAGGGAAGTGATTGGAAGGGTAGAGAGGGGGAAGGAGACTGATTATTCTCACATCAGTCCATACGTGGGTGGTTTCTGATTTAAAGGAGAAAGTTAACTGCTTGTAATATTGAAGCTGCACTCGAATAGTCTCATTAGAATTAAACAAAAGTTAGATGCCTCGTACAAAAAATAAGTTTGCCCCTACACCACCGCCCGTGAAGTTAGCACCTCTCCCAACATTTGAAGGGTTAGCCTCCGCCCCAAAATGAAGGTTGTGTTGCGCCCCTGAACACAAGCACACACACCATTCACCATATGCACACCCATACATTTAAGTGTGCGCCCTTTCACCATACAGGCACACTCACGCAGCCACCCATACATTTAAGTGTGGACCCTTTCGCCATACCGGCACACACACCCAGGCAGCCGCCCATACATTTAAGTGTGCACACTTTCACCATACACTCACATAGGCAGCCACCTATACATTTAAGTGTGCACCCTTTCATTATTCAGGCACACCCATGCAGCCACTCATAAATGTAAGTGTGCACCCTTTCACCATACACTCGACACGCACATCCAGCCATCCATACATTTATATGTGCACCCTTTCACCATACAGTCACACAGGCAGCCACCTATACATTTAAATGTGCACTGTTTCACCATAAACTCACGCAGGCAGCCACCTATACATTTAAGAGTGAAACCTTTCACCATACAGACACACCCAGGCAGCCACCCATACATTTAAGTGGGCATCCTTTCACCATACACTCACATGGGTAGCCACCTATATATTTAAGTGTGCACCTCTGCACCATACACACACACAGACACATGCCATGGGGTTGAGGGGAGCCCTATTACTTCAAAAAGAAATGGGATCGTTTTGAAGTCATTCCGATTTCATAAAGAAATGATTTCCATTAAGGACCGACCCATAATGGAAATGATTTCTTTATGAAGGGAGAGTGACTTCAAAAAGAAACTATTTCTTTTTGAAGTCATAGTGCTCCCCCACCCCATGACATGGAGGCATACTGCTCCCCCACCCCATGAGATAGAGGCCTCCAGCCTAGAGGCTTTCATGTCATGGTGTAGGGGGAGCCCTCAAACTTCAAAAAGAAATAGTTTCTTTTGTAGTCACTCTGCCTTCATAAAAACATTATGGACATGTGCTGGCGGGACCCCCGTATCGCGGGGGGGGGGAGGGCGGGCCCCATTACACCAATGTTGAGAAGGTTATGTCAGGCAAAGAAATAAGGATACATGGTGTTAGGAAAAAAGAAACAGCAGAAGGACTATTTGGCGCAATGGCCTTTTTGCAAGATTGAGCATTAGACAGTTCAGGTCTTTCAATATCAGATGCCAGAGAGGGAGACCAGTGGGAAGAAAGTAGAAGAAGTTGTGGAAGCCAGTGAAATACATGGCAAGTTTCGGAGGATTAAGTAAGTCAATGGAAGAATTAATGTGCTGAACTTGGGAAAGCCGTTGTAGGAACATAATTTCTCTAAAGGGCCAGGGGTAGCAGAAGTGACATCAATGGCCAGATGACATCACAGAACGTGACAACACATGACATCTAAGCCAGATATTAGCACATAAAGTGTTGTATTATGACCCACGAAGCCCGATGGCATCACATGAGTTGATATAAAAATGTTCAAAAACCTATGGTAAGTGTAAAAAATACTAAAATATGGCTACTATAAATCATAAAAAAGATATTTGAGTTAATAAACATATTTTAACATGTTATTCCAGGGAACATCAAGCATATCATAGGGCAGGAGTTCTGCCTTCAGATGCCAGTAAAGCATCAGTTAAACAATTCAGTTTGTGTTAATTTAGCTTGACCTATTTTGGTGGTACCACTTTTGACTTTTTGTTCTTTTAATGGAGGGTCCCCTGATATCTCCTTTTCAAACCCCAGCAGCCGCCCATAATAAACATTGACACACGCACACACACACACACCACATATCAAATGATTAGCCAAAACGAACGATTACTATTGTAATCATATGCCAGTTGTAGTTTTCCACGCTATAGTTATTGCAGGTAATATACATCCTTAAATACTAAGGTGCTATCGATATATGCCAAGTACTGAGCCAATATGCAGGTACTGACAATATATGCCTTTCAAAAACTCAAGTGTATGGTATAATCATCATATGTAAGTTACTAATACAAATGTCCAGTTGCCATATTATGTCAAGTGCTGCCTTAAATGCCACACTACTTCCATCTTATACCAGTAAATGCCTCATATTCCTGGTATATTCATTGTGTGGATGTTTTAGCTTCGCAAGTCCAGGTGCTAAATGTAGAAATTCCAATCTTTTGGAAGTGCATCTTCAGTTACAAATTCCTCAAAACTAAGAAATTATCTTTTCAGTACCTGTATAACTGTTATTCAACGACAGTGTGAGGGACTGTGTTGTTTGTACAGAAAACTGTAATCTGATTAAGAATTATACAGCTGGGAGGACAGCTCAAGTGCAGGGTTCTTTCCTTGTGAACACAATGGTGCCACATGCTGTGGGTTTGATATGCTGATCGGGCCAACTCGCCCCTTCACACACCGCCAAGCACCAGGGAGCAGAAGGGTGTATAGATATTTTGGGTATGAGGATATTGTAAGGCAGTGATCCCCAACGTTTAGCGCTGGTGTAACATGTTGCTTGCAACACCCTAAAATGTGGCTCGTCGGTTGCTCTGGTCCATGGAGTAGAGGCCAAGAAGGAGGCACTGCCTGAATGAGACCGCAATGGCAATGTAGCCCGGGACTGCGTGGGAAAGCTACCCAAACCACCTCCTGTGGAAAGCCCTCCAGGACAAGGCCATGGGGTTGAGTGACACAGGTGCACAGGTAACGCTGTCCGATTAGACATTGCACACATCGCTAAATCCACACTTCCAAGCCTTTAAGAACCGAGGTCCGGACCCTCTGCGTCAAAGCTCTCACAGGACAAGGCCGCAGTGTTGAGTGATGCGGGTGTGCAGGAGATGCTGCCCAATTAGACGTAGCACACATCGCTACATCCATGCTTCCAAGCCTTTACGAACCGAGGTTCGGACCCTCTGCGGCTAATCCCTCGCAGGACAAGGCTATCGTGTTGAGCAACACAGGTGCACAGGAGATGCTGCCCGATTATACGTAGCCTGCATCTCTACGTCCACACTTCAAAGCCTTTAAGAACCGAGGTTCCTACCCTCTGTGGCAAAGCCCATGCAGGACAAGACCGAGGTGTAGGGTGATGCAGATGTGCAGGAGACACTGCTCGATTATATGTAGCATGCATCACTACATCCACGCTTCCAAGACTTGCTTCTCTAGCCATGTACGCTCCCTCGCAAAGTAGGCCACTTGCACCCCCTTGCTTCTCTAGCCATATGCACTCTCTCACATCGTAGGTCCCCGCATTCTGTCCCATTCGCCCCTGCATTCCCTACCTTCCGCTCGCACCTTAGCCCCTTCCCTTCTTTGACCTATTGAGCAGTGTATTGACATTGTGTTGTGCTCCACGGTTTTTGGCATTACATTGCATTGCCTGCATTCTTTACTTCTAGGTTCCTGTTGTGTATTGTGCCTTGTTGACGGTATTGACTTTGTGTTGTTCTCTACGGTTTTGATATTTTGTTGTTCTCTACGGTTTTTGGCATTACATTGCATTGCCTGCATTTTTTTATTTCTAGGTTCCCTGTTGTGTTTTGTGCTTTGCTGTGGGTTCTGTATTGCATCTGATTTCACAGGTCTGCTGTTCTTGTTCTTTGTTGTGCTCCCCTCCCTTTCATGTCTCCTCCTGTTGCCTCCTTCCTGTCTGCCCCCCAGCCCTACCCCCTACCCTGCATGGGATCCCCTCTCCATCCCCACTCCCCTCTAGCCTCGTTGAACCCTCTATGGTGCTCTCTCTCTCACTTATCTTCTCTAACTGTTTTTCTATCGACTATCCTATTCCTCTCACTAAGTCTCGCAGGAAGAAGCTCAAAAGGGACATCCTGGTCTCTGTCCCCAGGCCTCCCTATAGCTGATACCTAGACCAGGGCTTCCTCCAGGCAGACCCTTACCGCCATCATCTTTGTCGCTCCCTCTCCAGGCCTATGGACCCCCATATGGTCTCTGTTTCCTCTCCTCTTCTCCATTAATGGTGGCACCCAGTGGTAGGACTTCCTGGCCCCCTTCCACTCCTCTAAGACCATCATTAATGTCTACTTATATGGCACCGTCTTGGTCCAGGGCCCTCAGGCCAATCTCCTCCTTTTTGATAGATGCTTCCTGTGCCTTATCAACTTCCTTTCCTCTCCTGCTATTCCTACTTAGCCCTCTATGACTCCTCTGCCGCCTCCTTCCTCATCCACCTCTTCGGCAGCCCCCACTGCTTCTCTAGCAAACCCTGTTGCCTCCTTCCTCTGCCACCTCTCTGGCAATCTCTTCTTCCTCTCTGACTACCCTGCCTTCGCTTCTTTCCTCCTCTGCCCATCCTCGGGCACCTTCAACACTTCAGCAGGGAGTACTCTGGCCTGTACCCCTCCACGGAAGTACTTCAATTGTGCCAACCTACTCCACATTGGTACCCTCAACTCTCGCTCAGCTGTCAAACATTCCTCTGACATATGTTGTCTCCTGGAAGAGCTTCATTTGGATGTACTTGGTCTCACCGAGACTTGGTTCACGGCCAGCTCTGTCACAGTTTTGACACTCTCCTTCCTGATGGCTACAAGATCCTTTCTGAACCCAGAACCAAATGGCCCAGTGGGGGTATAGCCTTGATTTTCCCAGAGCGGATACCTGCTTCTGTCATTCCAGAGCAGGACTACTCCTTTGAATGCCTCGTCTGCAGGCTCTCTATCTCTCATGGCCTCTCTCTCACTGTTGCCACTATCTACAGGCCGACTGGCCAGGTCACCCTCTTCCTCTCTGAGTGGGCTGACCTCTCCTCCTCCCTCCTTGCCTCTCAAAATCACCTACTCAGAGGCCTGAACATCCATCTGGATGCTAATACCGCTTCTTCGGGACTTTTTCACAACCTCTGTGACTCTCTCTCTCTCTATTCTTCCCTCTGGACCGACGCACTCAGCAGGGCACACCTGGGTGTTCTGATGTCCTCAGACCTCCCCTTCTCTAACCCTCTTACCACTCCTCTCTCTTGGAGTGACCACTTTCTCCTTTTCTCCCACCTCTCTCTCTCTATCCCTCAGGGCAAGCCATCTGCAACACTGCCTCCTACCTTCTCTGGCATTGGACAGACGAAGCGTGTGTCAGTTGAGGCTTTCGCCGCTACTTTCTCTCTTCCTCCTGCTCCTTAGCTGACTCACACCCTGACATAGCCCTCTGTAGCCTTCACCTCTCTATCGCTAACACTCTGTATGTCCTTTCCCCTGTCATGAGGATTCGTTTAAAGCCCAAATCCAAGTGCAACTCTTGGTACAATTCCAACCTTGCCACCCTTAAACACCAGTGTAGGGTGGCTGAGAGGAAGTGGAGGGCATCAGAAGCACCCCCTGACAAACCTGCCTGCTCCAAAGACAGTGCAGTCTTTCTGTCCTCTCTAAAAAGAGAGCCTACCTCCAGCCCTGCATCTCTGCAGCATCTAACAACTCGGCTGAATGTTTCTCTTCAAGGAGCTGGTCAATCCTGCTGCAGTCTCTACTTCTCCTGTTCCCTCCCAGGCCTTTGGCATGGTTTTGGATTCTCATTTCACCACTAAAACTCAGGACATCCTGGCCTCCCTCTTTTCCTCTCCCTCCTCTTCCTCTTACTCTACCACTACTATTGGCCCATCTGTGGCCGTTTCTCCTCCTCCATTCCCTTGTTCACCCCTGACAATGTTTCTAGACAAGTCAGAACTATGAAAGTCTAGTCAAAGCAGGTACACCCCTGCTCATCCAGAACCATCAAGGACCACATCGGCACCCTTGCTCCAGCCTTGGCCGATTTCTGCAATCACTCCTTTGCCACTGGAAACCTCCCCTCTCCCCTTAAGCAGACCATTGTGCACCCCCTTCTAAAGAAGCTCACTGCCGTTCCTTCCTCTCCGGCTATTGCCCAATCTCCATCACTCCTTTCCTGGGAAAATACCAGGAAAAGCTGGCCATCTCCCAGCTTAATTTGCATACTGAATCTGTTGGTTTTCTCCACAACTACCAGTCAGGCTTCAGAGCTGCATGAAGTACAGAAACTGCTCTCATGAACAACCATGAAGACCTGTTCTCTAATCTTGACTAAATCGCCTCTGTAACAAACTGGGTATCACTGATCAGGCCCTGACCTGGTTGACCTCCTTTCTCACTGACCAACCCTCTCAGGTTCAACTGGGGTCTTTTCTGGCTTCTATCTCTCTCTCTACTTGTGGTGTTCCCCAGGGATCTAACCTTTCTTCTTGGCTTTTCAGCCACTACCTGGCACCTCTTTCCCACTGCATCGCTACTTTCTGCTCTAATTTTCAGTGTTATGCGGATGACACCCAGCTCTCTTTCAGGCTCCCTTCAGCCACCTCTGCTCCTTTTCTCATACCAGACTGTCTGGCCACAATTCAGGAATGGTATGCAGCCAATAATCTCTGCCTTAATGCCAGTAAGACTGCGATCCTCCTCATTTGGATGCCTGCTCTCTCCTTTCCTCTCTCTGGCCGCCCACTCTGGGCCCTCTTTCTGCTCTCCTGTCAGGCTAAGAACCTTGGTGTCATCTTTGACTCCACCCTCTCCTCACCTCTCCAATGTCTCTAAGAAGTCAAACTGTCAGCTGCACCTCCTCAGAGGTATTTTTCCTTTTTGCACTTTCCCCCAGAAGCTCACTGTCTTCAGAGCTCTCGTCCTCTCTAGGCTGGACTACTGCAACAACCTCTTTCTAAATCTGCCTGCCTCCACTCTACGACCTTTACAACTTATCTAGAACAGGACTGCAAGTCTTGTTCTTGGCCTCAAACCAAGGGATCGTATCTCTCCAGCTCTGAAATCTCTTCACTGGATCCCTGTGGTTGCGAGGATCAAGATCCTTGGCATCATCCACAAGTCTTTCTGGGGCCTGAGACTGCACTATCTCCAACTTTCTCTTCCTAACATCTTCCTTCTCGATCTCTGAACTCATCTACCACCAATTATCTGAGGGTCAGGCACTTCTCCAAGCAGAGAGTGGGGAGCAGATCCCTCTCCTCGGCTGGGGCCTCCCTCTGGAACAGCCTCCCTGCCTCTCTCAAACTTGAGTAGAACCACCTCAGGTTCCGGATGCAACTCAAGACCTTCCTTTTCACTTCTGCTGACTCTCTTCCTCTCCCCTGCTGGTGTCCCTGACTTCTCTGCCCACTCGTCACCTGGATCCCCTCTGAACTTGGGCCCAGGCTCCAGCATATACAGTTGCCGTTGCACTGCCTGTGGGCTCCCCCAGCACTAGGTTCTGTACCTGCAATCCTACAGTCCCTTCTCTTGCACTTATGAGCTACCCGCTCGATGCACTAAGTGAATTACTTGCACTTCTCCCGTCCCCTCCCCCAGCACTTCTCCCCTCCCTCTTCCCCGCACTCACAGAATCTGAATGACACAATGCCTAGTTAGATTGTTGTTTTGTCCTCCCTTTGATTCCCTCTCCTTGTCTTGCCACGCCTAGGAGCACTTGTATACAGCTGCATTATAAATGTCATATAATAGCATATCTTATTATTAGTTGTTGAAGCATCAGCAGAGCAGACTAAAGAGTGGCGAGGAATGGATCGGTTTAAAGAGCACAAGGAGCATGGAGGAGGCTGCTTAGATGATTCTTAAGGCATCAGAAGAGACAAGTCCCATGATGACCACGTTAGTGAAAATCAGAAATAAATCTATTGGTGTCCCCACACTGGTTGGTCAATGTTAGTTTATCTTTCATGTGTATAGTGCCTACTGCCATGGGTTAAGGTGTCTATGTGCTTTGGCTGTCATAGAGGTAAAGGAGGAATATGATAGACAATTCAATAATGGTGGGAAGGAGATAAGGGCAAGGGATGTGGGTGAGGGAATGTGGGCATGCAATGTAAATCGACGTACCTAGAAAAGCAGGCATTGAGGCATACATGGGGCCCAGAAATAGGCCGGCATGGCCATCCCAGTGAATGCCATGAAACTGCTGCTGTAATCAGCATTACAAATGCCGCTCAATGAATCCGCACTTATTGAGTCAGATCCTCTCTACAGTTGCCGTGCCATTAAGCTGCATAATATTAGTAGGTGAGCTGGAAAAGGTACATAATCTGGCCAGCAAATGTTGAAGCATTCCAATGTTGCATTTGAGTAGGTTGCTTTGGGGCTAATCACAGAAGCTTACAAAGTGCATAAGAGCAAAATACATAATATGCAGGCCCAATTGTCCACAATTCAATTCTTCCAATTGACTTGTTGGCGCTAATTATTTGTTAAAAATGTTCCATACATTTTGCATTATCCTTGTGAAAGAATTCCCATCTTCTGCTAATTTGGCCACTCGACAAGTATACACAAATGGGCAAAACATTTAAACACATGTCCATTCTTTTTTCCTGGTGAAAATTGCCATCTTCTGTACATCTGCTCAGCTGGACGATAACAGGAAAAGAAGTGTCATGTATGTCCACATTTTCCTTACTAAATAATGTGCATATGCCAAGTTTTGAATTGTTAAAGTGTTTGTTTGATACCACCACATTCAATTGTCAGAAACGTTACATAGATAATGAGGTGTCCTGGAAGAGAAATTGATACCTGGCACGCTGATAATCTGCAAATAACGCAAGTACATGCCATATTGTCCATCATAAAGTAATTTGCATAATGTCTGATTGAAATCAAGCAAAGTTACAGTGAATAAATTGAAATGCACAGTACCATACGTTTTTTTCAAATATCAAAGTAAAATACCCAACCCTTTCTGTTGAGTGGTTGTCAAATGCACCAAGTTGTGACTAATGCCATTGGCCCAATGTGCTTTAAAATGCACGACTTCCCACTACATTATCTCTGAAGATAGCTCAAATGAAAAAAAAAACAAATCCTTCAGTAAAATATTCTTCTATTCTTAATCATGATTTGACCAATGTAACAGGTTGTGTATACTTTAATAAAAGCAGTATTTCACGCTACTCTTCAAACCTCAGTAAAGTGATCTTTAAATCCTATCACCTTTTGGCCAGTGTTACTGGCTTTGCATTGTTATAAATACACCATTTGCCACAATAGAGCTTACATGCATTAAGAAGAACCATAACATCCATGTATCATTTGTTTTAAATGCTCCAATGCTTTTAACAACTTTGCTGGCCTCCAGTCTCTACAAACATTTGGCTTGCCTCTTCATTTCCTACACATTCCTTGTGAACACCAACTTGGGGTCAAATGAAGTTGAAAGGCCATTATAAATTGCTGGGTCAGGTATAATTTGTGTTGCAATCATTTTTTCATCAACAGAACGCTGATATGTCCCATTTTACTTTGGCTATTCCTCACAGCCCCCTTTAATAAATACATTTTGCTCCTTGTCTACAAAATGTTGGGGTCCCCTGGTGTAAGGGTATTACGTTTTGAGGATCGGAGAGATTGTAGGGACCTGAAGATGTGATGCAAGTGTTTTTGGAAGGCAGCATTATATGTCTTGATGATTTATTCATTTATTTGTTTTTTACGATGCACCTAATACCATACCTGAGTTCTGTTTCTAAGCGTGGATCTGGGATTCAAACCTATGTTGCTCTGCGCGGCCAGCTCGTTGCCCCTGTGCTATGCTCTATTCCATTTAAAATTTTGAAGGAGCTTGCAAAATACAAGATGGTGATAAGAGTGGCAAGTGGTGGTTTGTATGTAGTGATGAGGGGAACCCGTATAAAAAATGGAAGAAAAAAAATCATAGTAGATTTGTTCAAATTTCAGCTGTACGAAAATTTCGTAGAGCCGAAAATGTCTAACAAATCTACCATTTAAGAAAAAGAATCAGGATGGGAGATCCACACAAGAATTATGGATTGATAAATTTAATCTCAAAACTATGGTGATAATACACGAAAAAATTCACTTGTTCATAGGATGACAGATAAACGGACAGATTTTTAATTGACATTTAGGGGTTGTGTGTTATTTGTGACAAAACCCATGGACTAGTAGTGGTCCTGGGCAGTATTTACTCTTGTCTGTAACCAATGTTCAAACGGTTGTTGAGAGATTTTGCACCTTTATGAGGCTAATACCCTTGACACCAAAGAGGGTGGTACACAGTGGTACCCCTAAATGTCAATTCAAAATCTGTCTGTTTATCTGTTATACTATGAGCAAGTGAATTTTTTCGTGTATTATCACCATAATTTTGAGATTAAATGTATCAATCATAATTCTTGTTGTGTGTATCTCCCATCCTGATTCTTTTTCTTAAAAGATTACTTACCCTCCTGGGCATATCAGGACATAGCCAGGTGCCCTTTATTTTTTACCCTAAGAATTCTACCATTCAGTACCATTGTAGCAAACAAGGGGAGTGGGAGTTGCGGGGGTGTCCCTCACACCCTTGTTCGTTACAATGGCATCAGGGTTGCCGGGGTGTCCCCCCTTCCTGAATGATAAAGTTTAAAAAAATTAGGACCCTGCTGCACCAGTTCCCATCCACATAAGGCAAGGAACTAGCAGGATTTGGCAGCACACAACAACATGAACTGCCAGAAGATAAATAAGGCAGTGGGGGGAGCAGGTTCACAGAAATGTCTGCGGGTAAGAAAGCAAATGTGTTGGTTTTGTTCAAATAACTTTTGTTTTTTCTCCCTCTGACATTTCAATTTCGATTATTTGAAACAACCATGAGCTGGTTAGAAAGCACCAGGGGAGAATGCAGATACACAAATAAGGCTCATCTCTTCCTTCCCAGAATTATGAAAAGTAAGGAATTAGAGGTTTTGTGAGTGTGTTGAGCGGGCTGCAGGCCCGGTAAGAAGTGTCAAATGCCAGGGCATTGTTGAACAAGATGAATGGTTTGGCACGTAAGGTCCTATAAGAATATTAGAAGAGCTAGCAACTGCTGGTTGTGATGTAGATAAACTGGAGTACATTCTTTTGAGAGTTTTATACTAGCAATAAGGATAGAGATGACCTCTAAGGGCTGGACGATGTTTCATGATAATCAAGTGACTATCGGAGAGTCCAGTGAAATT
Source organism: Ambystoma mexicanum (assembly GCF_040938575.1). Classification (NCBI taxonomy): domain Eukaryota; kingdom Metazoa; phylum Chordata; class Amphibia; order Caudata; family Ambystomatidae; genus Ambystoma; species Ambystoma mexicanum. The sequence continues at coordinate 796,137,429 of NC_090932.1, read as the reverse complement.
CTTAAGAAGGGAGATGACAGGGAGTTGGTGAATGGTGCAGCATTAATGCATCTGTGCAATGCATGCATTGCATATCAATATGTCTGTTTCTAATCAGTGTTTAAACATAAATAGCCCTCCTATGTCAGATTTCTTCATTATAAAAATAGTTTTCAATAACGTCTGTCCTTTTTAGCACATTATGAGTGTGCACAACTTTGAATTCTAATAAATATAATGTGGTGCATCTTCAAGCTGCTGGTATCTGCACATCACCAATATACCATCACCAATATACCAAGGATTTCAATGTATCACAAGGGCCCTGCTTCACCTTTGATGCCCAGTAAAAAATGCCATCCCACATTAAAGAAACGTTTCCAGACTGGACCCACCAAAGTGGACCAAAATCTTTAAATCACATAGAACACTAATCATGCTGCCTTCACCCGTGATGCTCAGGAAATAAATGCCAGACCACATGAAGATCTTTCCAGAATGGACCCACCATTGTGGGCCAGTACCACCTAGGAACACTTGTTATGCCACCTTTAACCTTGATGCCCAGTAGAAAATGCCTTATGGCAGTAAATAAATATCCAGACCGGACTCACCAACGTGAGCCAGTTCCAGGTAGGTATACTCATCATGCCGCCTTCACCCGTGCATGTCATTTTTTATTGGGCATGAACGTGATGCCCAGTAAAACATGGCATGGAACAGTAAGAGCTGCCATTTCCAACCCACGTCCTTTCCACATGCAATCTGCCAATCAGAGGTCTGCTCCCAGGGCCTGGCACACACCTATGAACATTCACACATCATCATTCATTCTTCAATCACTCTCACATTCACACACTTGCAATAGAATTCATACGTCATTCTTTCTTCAATCACTCTCACATTCACAAACGGATCAGCAGACGTACAGCATTCATTTTTCATTCAGTCTCACATTCACAAACACACATCAGATTCATACGGCATTCATTCTTCATTCTCTCTCACATTCACACGTGCTGCGCACCAATAGAGCATTCAAATGCTCTCTCATTCACACGCACACCCAAACAACATACCTTATCTGAATCATGCTCCCACTTACAAACACACATTCTTGCATGCACACACACAGAGATAGATCCTCGCGGGCTTACACAGGGAGTACTTCCTGGCTCCTGCATTTGTGTGCTTGAGCAGGAGCACCTCAATCTCACCACCATGCAGCCCCTGCATGTGCAGGGAGGCACAAGAGCACCCCTCATACATGCATGCCTGCAATACCACAACCTGTAACTCACAATGGGCCTTCGAGGCTGGGGAAGCAAAACACCCCCAGTCTTGCATGGCTCATTGGGCATGCATGATTAGAAACTTCTAAACTGTCACTATTATTATTATTATTATTATTATTATTATTATTATTATTATCATCATCATCATCATTAAGTGCAGAACTAGCCATGTTTCCCTTTAACAGTTTGAGCCAGACACTTCTGTCTAAGCTGCAGAAAGCAGCACAGGAAGTATTCATTGTTTCACTGGCAGGCTCAGCTCCTCCATAATGGGCAAGAGTACTGGCGGTCACTGGGTGTAAGTGCCTCCTGTAGAGGAGCCATTGCATGCCTCTGCAGGAAATCCCGGGCCCCCTACCTCCTATATGTTGGAAGTCTAAAATTGTGCCATGCTTGACACCAGCTGTTGTGACCATACCACAGTGAATATTCGAAAGAAGTTACTTACTGAGAAATCCCTATCAAATGTATACCTGAAGAGACGATAATCTGAGGGAGGAACTCCCTGAAGGAATTTGAAAAAGAGTGAAAGAAAAGCCAGTGATGTCACAAGAGACAAGCGTGAAGAACTGAGGATACGTGCTTAGAAGAAGAATGCATCGATCTTATCAACACAGATGATGAAATAAAGAATCGAGTAAACTTCCATATGTGAAAAGAAGAGGCCATGTCTGCAAAGCACTGCAGAAAATGCAAGCCATTCAATAACTGTACAGATGCTGTAACGCAAGTAGAATAAGTGATCATAGAAGCTGGCTATATGTAGTGAATACACTGCAGGCGAAGCTGCCATTGTACAAAAGCTGGACATCAGTGTCATGAATTTTAGTAAGCAAGGACCCATGGAGAGGAAAAGCTGAGAACTGTCTCACAGCAAGGATAAGCTAAGATCGCAGATGGGCATGGTGAAGCTGTCTGGCCTGGTGTCAAAGCTGAAGCAAGCCACGGTCAGTTATCTATTCTCAAAGGCAGTAAACATGAGAAGCTCAATCATCCTTTGTTAAGGTTCAAAGAAAGAACACCAAGCATGCCATTTAAAGACATTTAAATATTGTAAAATGGACCACATTTTGGTCTCCTGTCATGTGAGCTAAGGATGGAAAAGAGTTGAGCTTGGAGTCCTAGAACACTGATAGTGTGTGCTCGCACTCCCATATATTCTCACAGACAAGAATACTTTGCAAGGCCAAGATCAAAGACAATCTTCATGGCAGAAGGCATGGGCGATGAGAGATGTTGGGCTAATTTGCTGGGGAGGTAAAGTCAAGTTCACCTCCTGGCACCTGGGTCTAACCTTACGTTGCTAAGTGAACCAGATGTTACAGACATGGCACAAGCGTGCCAACCAATTATAGAGGGCCATATAATGAAGGGCCTTGTAGTTTGATGACCAATGATATACTGTGTACTTAACAGTGTTGAAGATGACATGTTTTAGAGGTAGGAATAAGTTGTCCACCTGACAGTAGATATCCAATCACAATCCCACCCCTTATAGAAAGTATACTTAGATGTTCCTCTTGAATGTTTCACAATCCCTCATAGGTTTTCCTTATTTGCCATGTAGTATGATGTCACATCTGAGGTATTCTTTGTATAAAAGGATGTTTTTATGTGAAATTTACTGAGAGCTCGAGCAAACGCCCTTTGATGTCCCTTGTAACTCCCTGTTTTAGATCATTGTTAATAAAACAGCAACCTTTGCCATCTTCCTGAGTTGGTTTGATTATTTGGTGTCAGAGTTATTCTTCATCCCCATCCATTGCATGCATGTTACTAAAAGGGCCATATGCTCACTCTTATTACACCATATTGTAACAAATTAATTGGATGCAGTTTTCTTTAGTTCTATAAATGCAAATCCACCATTTGGCCCTAGAGGTAAGATATTTCTGAGCAAGGGAATGCATGATGAAGACATTTCTTCGGAAGATTAAAAAGATAAAACAGATAAATGATATGAGAATTATTATTCAGTCAAACTAAAAATAACCCAATGGTATGCCAAACTCGTATGAAAAACATGCCCACACTCATCCCCAACTGTTGTTTGTGACATGGGGTGTCTGCCATTTCATTGCAGCACACTCAGCCATGTTGTTTTCCTGTTAAAAAAAAACGGTGAGGGATTTCTAGAAGAAACGCAAGCATTCCCTGCTGTTTTGGCACGCCCCCAACCAACACTGCTATCCGTTCAGTATAGGAAATGGGGCTTTGTTGAATGATGAGTCAGAAATATGAACACAACATTTAACAATAACAAGCATATTAACAAAACTGTTTTTGAAGAACTCACCCCATGAATACTGAACTGTCATGGTTAGGCACTAATACCTGCTACGAAGTCAGGACCCTGACAGGCACCACCCCTGTCCCTCCTTCTGCCGCCACCCCTCTGCCCTCCTTACCCCGCAATCCAGTCCATCACTAAAAATAAGTTTGCATTTCTTTAACAGAACTTTGGTGCAAGGAACAGATGCAAGGATACACCTTCTTTTATCAATCAAGTGGCTGAAAGCTCTCTTGTTTAATAAGGCTACGTTTTCCCCACAAGCTGTTCTGGATTTGAAGGGAGTCCACAGGTGTTTTTCAAGCATATTACAAAGTCTTTTTGGGCTCAGATGTCCGTTTAAGCTACAGTCACATCTCACCAACCGCATGTGACCTAGGCTCCTTTTCTTATCATTGTCATATTAAAAGCAATATTTATCCTATCGACAATAGTTTGTCATCAAAATAACTCACAGAAATTGGCAATATGGAGATGTTTATCAAGGACAATATCTTCCCAGCATAATGTGTACTCACTACAGATCAGATATATCATATTTAGGCAAGACTTCAATTGAAGATTCTGATTCAACTCATATGTATCGATATAGGTGTTTTCACTGTAGTCATTATCAACTTTTACTGTTTTATTCTGTGTACAGATACTGGTCGTTTTTTACTTTTTGATGTCTGGGTCCTTTTCTGTACCAGCAAAAAAGAAAACAAATTGGGGCTCATTTTCCAAGACCCCGGAGTTTAAATAAATAAAGGTGCTGAAAGACATGGGTAAAGGTGTTACACCAGTTTTAACACCTGAATTCACGCTCCGGGCATTTGTGTAATTTTTGACAGGGTGAGGGGGGATGCCCCTGAGGGGCAGGGGGGCAACCCCCTTCCCCGCCTCCAACAAACAAACACTCGGTTTTACATAAGCAGTGACATTTTCACTACCAAAAAGCAGGCTGATTCCATGGGAATCCATTCTAAACACTGCCATCCGTGCAAAAATGGCAGCATCGTTTACACTATTTACACTGTGAAGTGCAAATTAGAAAGGCGCACAAGCAATTGGTAGCGCATTTCTATCTTTGTTCTGCACCTCTGAGTGCTATTGCCGAAGATTGCCCAGACAGGACCTGTTTGCACCTAAGTCTCCTCAGACCAATGTTCGCGAGGATGAAGATGAGCTGCATTATATTAATTCTCAAGAGCACATTTTCTTGTTGTTTGCCTTTTATGTAAGGCCCATATATATTTTAAGCTTCATATTTCTGTGGTCATGGTGAGTATTCATTGTGATCTTGGTAATTCCCCAGATATTTTCCAAAGATTTAGTGCAACAGGTTTCCCTACTGTCTTCACCAACCTGAGCTAGACATAAAGGAAATACTGCATTTACTGTTGACCTAAGAGGCTTTCAAAAAAAGAAAGAAACATTCACTTCTGCCATGTGGGGGTACTACCAGCACACGCAGGACACCGATTTATGTTTCTTTCTTTCCTAAAAGGTGGTCCCATGATTGTGCAGACAAATAACTGTGTCTACGCTTGGCAAAGGTTAAGAGGTAAACAAAACGTGGGCATACATTGTTCACCAAGCAATGGTAGAGAATGAAGCAAAACTACATCTAATGTGGACCTGGACTGGTTGAGAAAAAAGGTCAGTGGGACATGTTTCCTTTTTGACGCCTCAAATCTATCTTAGAAATAAACAATGGGTCTGATTTGCAAAGCCTTTTTCAGTGGTGTTTTCCCCTTTAAAAGTGCTTTTGTAAATCAGGCCCAGCATGTCTACCACGGGTTGGGGGGGTGTAGTCGGCCGTCATATGGTACAGTTGTGTAATAGTTGTTTTGGGTTTAGGGCTTAATTTGATGATGAATAATATTAGCATAACAATAACAAAGGCAAACACCAGAAACATGAATTATGTATCTCTGTCCCCAGATTTTGCAACCCAACCTCATACCTATCAACTCCAGACTTGCGCCCACCCTCACGCAATTCAAAAAGGAATCAGGACCTTCATATAAAGGAGCACCACGTGTACACCTTCTAAAATGCCCACCATCCCAGGGGCACCCAGCCTAGTATCCCTCCTGATAACCACCCTTTGCACCCACTACCCAGGTCCACCACGATGCGATCTTTGAGCACTGTTGCTTGCTCCCCACAAATGCACATGTTAACTATTCCCAGCTGATCTGACCTATATGTTAATCAGTTAATGAGTCTATGCATGCTTGTGTAAAGCATCTAATCTGTGCCTACTGATGGACAGGGCGGCCTTGATTCCTGAAGCTGGTTTGCGCTTAAAAAAACGATCCAGCATAAAATAAAATAGACATAGACAAATCGGTATTTAAAGGATTCGCCTCGTGCGCTAAGCATGCCGCATGTAGTATGGGCCCATGTGTACACGCATGGCACTTTACCGGGATCAGAAAACAACCAGGGAGAAGCCCTTACCACTTGGAACCCTTTGTGCAAGTCTGCTCTGAGCATCGGCCCCATCCTGGTTTTGGCACCCTCGGTGTAGAATCATATCGGAGGAGGCAGAGCCGTCCAGACCTGTTACCTTCTGTAGTTACTGTGCATAGCAGAAATGACCAATAATGTGACCAGAGACATGTTTGTTTCTGATCAGCAATAAAAAGCTGTGGTGTTTTATTGCAGACAGTGATATCATAATGATTGGATAGATTTATTTATCCAAAAACAAGAAACAAAATGATGACCAATACTGTTCTCTATTGGGCACCGGACCAGTGGCATCTACCTGGCCCATGCCGCCACTTCTTCCCACGACTTTGTGGGCCCCGTTCGGTGCCCTGTGCTTCTTCTCTTTGCTCTTTTCCTTCGGGTGGGTGGGTACTCCAAGCAGAGTATCAACGAGAACTGCCTTTCCCCCAGCCAGGCTTCTCCTTATATTCTCTTTTTCCATGCCTGGGAAGTGGCGCCCCCAGACATGTTTCATAGCGGTGGCGCACACTTGAAGTCTTGGGGTGGCACACCCAAACAAACATACATAAATGAATGGGCCAGTGGGGGGGAGGGGTATGTGCTTTTATAAGGGTGGCTGTGGACCCCTTGGCCACCCCTTGGAGGCGCCCCTGTGCCCGAGGGCATGTATTGCACCTGGGAAGGGCTTTCTGGCCCATGGCTGGCTGACACTGACAGCCATTCACACCTAGGTGTGTGGCCCTACCTCTCTTCCTGCCTACCTTTGTTTCGGTTGCTTCCCCTTTGTACCCCCCCTCCCTGTGGTGCGACAAGTGTTGCAGGAGGGGGGGACTGTGTCTGTTGGCGCTGTGCTGCTCACCCTCCCTAACATGTGCAATGGCTGTCTGTCAGTCCTTGTCTGTGTCTTGCTCCCTTGCCCTGCCCCCCTCTGATTATTCCCGCGTGCCCCCCAAGAGCTGAGTTGGTGCCCAGCCCGCGGCACCTGGACAGAAGAAGAGTTTGACAAAAAGAACATCCCACCGCCGTCTCCCACTGGGATATCAAAGAGTAAACCTTTGAGTATATAGGAGTCCGATCCTTTGCGTTCAGCTCACACACTAATGAGGGTCCTCATTTGGGTAGGTCTCCAGTATTAAAGCAGGACACCAAGAGGTAGCTCACGTCTGACTTCGTCAGTTTGAAGTGATGATATCCCGCCCTCTTGCTGGCGTATTTCTCGTTTCTGATTTGTACAGGACAAGTGTATTGACGCCGATCGCCAGCAGGTGAAAATCACAGCAGCGTCGGTACACTGCTGGGAGGGGTTGCTAAGCGACCGCTTCCAGTGTCCAATTCCTCTTGTTTGTTTGCCCTTTCTCATAATATCCTCTGCAAGGTTTAGTGTAAGCAATCCTGTTCGCAAAAGTAGTAATTACTCTCTCATTGTGGGAAACACACGATTTCCTTTGTGGTATAAATGGAACGTTGTGCTCTGACAATAATAATACTATCTCTCTGTTCATGCTCTGTCATCTGAAAAAGTAATTAAGCATGCTCGATGAACAACAAAAAAGCATTGCCAATAACGTGGGGATTATTTTTCATTATTTCATACAATTTAAGAAACAAAGTTCATTAAAGATGTACAAATGTTTTTCATAGGGTTAGGTCATGTGTGTTGAGAAATACTGATAGACGTATCCAGTAGTATGGGCTCCTTATGGGTGATGTGGTAATGGTAAAACAGGTGGTATTTTGGAATACTTCCTGTCTTACCTCTTTGCATAACTGTGGGTTTCAACAGCCATATTCCAAATACACGCATGCTTGTAATTTGAGCTATTACCTCTACTTGCATTGGCGGAAAAGGACCGGGCACAATTAGTGCAAACATTAATCATCCCTGTACCTGATGGACACCAATGGGACTCCTTAATAATGTATAACAAACCTGTAAGTGAGCTGGCAAAACACTGTTACCAACCTTTAATCCAAATAAATCAACAATTAAACTGGCTCTACGGGATTGGGCAAAACAATACGACAAATTACAGGAGTATAAGGTCTATGAGCACTACAGAGCAACACTTAGAAGACATGTTATACCGTATCCGACCATTTTATTATATTTCCTTACCATGGGATTCGGATCACGTATTTTATATTCTGATTCAATCTACTGTGCACTTTGGGCACGATGGGGTCCTCGCAGGGGCATTCCACCTTGCAACAGAATGTGTAGACTTTGTAAACTGAGGCGTGAAACATGGAAACATCTTGTACTTGATTGTCCCAAAATTGTCCTGGCGCAAGACCGTTGGCCAGGTAAATACCTAATAGATATGAAAACAGAACAGAGAGAAATATTGTGGGGTCGCCTGTTCGTGGGAAAGATATGATAAGACGTTTATAACACGCCTATGCACAAGTGTTTCAAGGCGCGACGTGGCAAGGGAGGGGGAACAGAGGTAGGACAGTGACAATGATCTTACTAGGCCAGGTGACATTGAGATTGCGCAAGTGCAGGGGAGGGGGAAAGGGACAGTCTGGGGAGGTAAGGAGAGGGCAGCTCAGGACATAGGACTAACAGTGATAAATAAATAAAATAAATAGAACAATAGGTAGAAAGTGTGGCCAGCTTGTGGCAGTGCAGACATCAAGTGTTAAGAGCTGGTGGGGACAGTAGGGATAGAGAAACAACTCCCAAGTGCAGTGGTTGCCCGAGAGGCAGTGCCAATGTGCAGCTAGCAGGGGAGGGGACCTGGGCCTGAGATCAGGGGGTAGCCAGGTGACCAGTGCAGTTTCAGTCAGGAGTTCAACAGGGTAGGGCAGGAGAGAAAGCAGAAGCAAAGAGGAAGCTGCTGGAATCGGAGATGGTTCTCAAGTTTCAGGGAGGCTGTTCCAGAGGTAGGCCACAGCCGAAGAAAGAGATCTACTACCAACTCGCTGCTTGGAGAAGCGACTGACCCTGAGGGAGTTGGATGTGGATGAGCGAAGGAAGATATTTAGGAAGAGAGAGTTGAAGGTATTCAGACCCAAGAAGGCCTTGTGGACAATGCAGAGGGTTTTGAAATTAATCCTCGCAACCACTGGGAGTCAGTGCAGAGATTTCAGTCCTGGAGAGAAACTATTCCCTGGGCTTGAGGTCAAGGACAAGTCTCACAGTCCTGTTCTGGATGAGTTGCAGAGGGAGAAGAGTAGAAGTAGGCAGATTTAGTAAGAGGGTGTTGCAGTAGTCCAGCATAGAGAGAGCCAGAGCCCTGGAGATCGTGAAGACACAATTCCATTATAACTGTACGCGTTCACTTTATCAAAGTACTCTACAGTATGGTAGAAGAACCATACATATACTGTTTTTAGTGTACTTCATTTTTAGGGCTGTAATGTCATGATACATATAACCTACAAAGGAATATTTATTTTATATGAGTAAAGTATTTAATGATGATTTAATGGCGATTAAGTCATGCTTTAATGTTTTTTCACTTTTGATATTTGAAAACTGTAATATACGTTTATGTTTTTGGAAACACAATTGCAATAAATAAATAAATTAATTAATTAATTTAAAAAATAAATACTGTTACTGCATAGAGTCAAATTGATTTTGTTTGCTAATATAAGTACAGCCAATACTGTCAAACCTATAGGGAGGCCTTCTGTGTGCCACAACTACAGGGGACATAATCCCCTGCATGATAAAGACGGGATGCTTATATAGGAGCATGGCCTATTTAACTCTGGTGCCATGTCATTGCATGCCAGCTGCCGATCTATACAATTTTAGGCAAACCCACAAGCTATTAGTGGCCAACATGTGATGGAGGAACCACCTTCTTGGGAAGTTAACATTGACCTAGTTTCATTAAAGGGAATCAGATTATAATGTCTTCACAGTTCACCCCCGATAATGAATCTAGCAAAAGTGGTGGCATTGCAAGAAATGTTGTAGCTGACACAATGCAAGGCGCATGCCCAAACCATACACCAACATTTACCATCACATCCCTTAATGATAGGGTAAATGGACAGACTGCCCCCCATAAACAATGCACATCATTTCATTCTGTGATGTTTGCGCTCTTCATATTAAGATAATTATTGGATTGTGAGCACGGGTATGCTGATGCAGATGTGTGACTGACTCCTTGACGTGCAAAGGGTGCACTGCAAGAGGCAGGCAAAAGTCTGGAGCGAGGCGCTAGGGCCGCCGTTCCCACGCCAGAGAATGGGTCAAAGCTGGAGAGGCTGATGTAGCACGAGAGAGGCCAAGAAGAGGAGGAGCGTGGGGGGACATTTCGTGGGAGACACTGGGCTGCCACGGGGAGCTGCGGGAGGAGGGTGGAAATAGTAAGCCCGGGAGAGCAGTGGGGGACGATCATGGGCAGCCTATCAGGAGTGAGAAATTTAAGTGCATATAGGGCAATAGTGGCCCGAATGTTCTGATAAACGTTGCCACTGATTGTCTGAAATAAGTGGAACATTCCAAATAGGGGGCTAATCTACAGCTATATATTAGACAATCTGGTTCTGCTTCAATATCATCTATTCCCATTCCTCACCCTTAAAATGTTGATTGTTTTCATCATGCCCCTACATTTGTGTTACTGCCTTTATTAATATATACGGCACTTTGACTAAGTCACTGTATACATATACATACATGACAGTATGAATGTACCAGTGTCCAGTGGTGGAAATGGAAAAAATGTGGTGGGGGATTCCACAACACAAGGGCCGGGGTGGGGGGGGGGGAGTTTGGGGGCGTGCCCTAGGGGCGTGACTTAGAGAGGGCGGGGCTCGTAGTGGACATCCAACAATGCTGGAATACTTAAAAAAATAAATTTAAAAAAAGCGCCTGCGACGGCAGCATTACCTTTTAACGCCGACTTTGGCACTGGTGTGTAATGCACAATGCTCGCTACATGTGCAACTGAAAGGAATCAGTTGCACATGTAGCGAGCATTGTGCATCAGTTGTACATGTAGCGAGCATTGTGCATTACACACCAGTGCCAAAGCGCGGTAAAAGGCAATGCTGCCGTCGCGGGCGCCTTTTCTTTTTTCTTTAAGTTTTGCATGGGCTTGGGCGGCTGACTCTGGCGGGATCTCCAAATCTGGCTACACATCCGGTGCCGGATCTCAGATCCGCCGAGAGCCGGCCCAATGACCAGCACTGCCAGTGTCACTTTACCTATAAAAGAGGATGCCTCTGTTCGCTTTTCCATTTCTGACAGCCACTAAAGGGTGTCACTATACAGATAGTTCGAGATATTTCTCTTTCTCTGACATGTCGATCTCTGTGTGACTTTTGGGAATGTTAGGGAAACCAAAGACAGTCTCAAAATCATGCAATGGATCACTATAAGTATGCGCTGTCAAGCATCATACTTTCTGCAAACGGATATATTTGGGAGGCCAGGGGGACCTTCGTTTCATGCTGTTGCAGCTTATGACCATACTGTAGAGTTTTCACTACTAGAGCTTCCGGTTTCTGTTATACCCCACAATACTTGTAATTTGGATAAGTATGGGATGCTTTCTTGTTCCTGCGATAGCTCAGGGGCAACGTGCTCACCTTGGAAGAAAGACAGGTTCGATCCCTGGGTCCGCGCTTAGGATCCTCTGGGTATTAAGCGCGTTATAAATAACCTATTATATGCCAGTGCATCATCAGAAACATATGTTCCAGACTAAATTCACAGAAATCCACTTGCAAATCTTTTACCTGCAAACATTTTCGATTTTTGCAGAACCAATTGTGAGATACGTCTATAGGTGATAGTTAATAAGAGTGGCTAATCTAAATGTGCTATGGATACAGAAAAGGGCCGTTTCTGTAAGGCCAGACAAAGGACTTTTAGAACATTCCATTGTTGACATGCAGTCCCAAAACTCCCATTCTAATTTGCAAGCTGTGCATTCTTTAAGATTTCGAAGTTCACTCTGTTTTCTCCCTTCCTTCTTCGGCACAACGTGATAGATGTTGAAAGTTCAGTATTTTGCTGACATCAGTTCCAATAAAACATGTCCATTGGAGTTTAAATGCAAACAAAAAGGCGAAGCGCTGCATACGAGCCTTATGATAGTATCTGGGCACATTCAGTTTCTGGAAGCAAAGAGTTTCTATGAATTATTCAGAAACCGCCGCAGACGACCGACGCAAGGTCTACATGAAAATGGAGAAAAACCCTTGGAGTCTGCAGTTTCTTTATTGCGGCTTCATTCCCATATAGACGGTTTTCTCTGGGGTTATTTCTTTTTATAAATGCACAATCAGTGAAACAGGGCATGCAAATAAAATAATGTACTTTAGAGCATAACGAGAAGCACACATTATCGTGTGCGCAGTTATGCCATGTAAATTATTAATTAACGTGGATCACTTAATTGGGTAAAAAATTAGAAATCCGCAAATGAGCATCCTATTTTTCCTGTTAATTATTTAGCGTTAGAAAATTATAGCTTAAACTCGTCTAGTTGGGAGTAGGTTTCTTAATGCGATCTGTAAGCTAATACTAATACACTGACAATAAGACCCATATTTATTGAGAGATTAGAGGTCATCTTTATTCATCGAAAGTAGGCTATATTTACTGATTTATTTTCCCATCATACAAACAAATTATTATATATGTGAATATATATATATATATTTATCATGTTTTATGTGTGAATGTATATTATATATATATATATATATATATATATATATATATATATTCAGTAAACAAACTTTGTTAAAGGGACGTTATGGTTAAGTTGCGCTACTAAAAACCTATGAAATTCAGTGAAAAAACTTTGTTAAAGGGACGTTATGGTTCAAAGTAAAACCGAAAAACCCCTGAAATTCGGCAGTTATGGAAACATAAGCAACCATAACTCACGCCACCTTGCACTGCTAACACTAACACCCAGGACATCAAAGATGACATCACAAATGTCATTGATGACATCACTGACATCACATGGCTGGCTCTCCCTTTTTATCCTTTACTGACATATCGAAGCCACATAGTTTTCTTCAGTAACAGTCAGGAAGTAAAAATTGAAAAGGTACTATATTTGTAGACTTAGGGTCAAGTCACATCATATGAAACATATACATAGCGGAAGACACAGGCTTGAAAGAGAGCAATCCTTTCTGTGCATGAAGATAATCATTAGGGTTATCAGCACTTTCTCATAGTTCTATTTTTATTACTCTACCTTCCCTGTATATGCTCATATTTGTATACATTGTACTCACTCTCCTTTCCTTTGGGTGCAGTCACATCATGTGATACACATACATATGGTAAGTAGCAGCTTTGAAACAGAGCAATAGTTTCTCTGTCTAAAGACAATCAGTTAGGTTATGAACTCTTTCTGCTACTACTTCTGCGTTTTTGTTTACTTGACTGTCCCTGTATATACTCATATGTGTATGTGTTGTTGTCTCTTTGTGTTTTGTCTGTAATAATTATGTATTAAGTGGGTTTTATTATCTACTTATTACATGTTTCACAGTACACACAACTCTAATAAGAAAGCAGTTACCATTTCAGTATTCAACATGGCAAGATTATGAATATGGCACCTTCATCATGTATGCTGCACACACTGCCTATGTTTCTGCATGAGTAGCTTAGTACACTGGATAGAACTTCATAACAGAATGCTATTTATATCAATGCATTGCTTAATGCACTAATTAGCTCATGATATTTATCCCAATGATCCTTGACAGTTTTTGGCCAGCATTATAAAAATCCCTTGTACAGAGTTTTTATGAAAAGTAAATGCACATGTGATGTCATCAGTGATGTCATCAATGACATTTGTGATGTCATCTTTGATGTCCTGGGTGTTAGTGTTAGCAGTGCACGGTGGCGCGAGTTATGGTTGCTTATGTTACCATAACTGCCGAATTTCAGGGGTTTTTCGGTTTTTCGGTTTTTCGGTTTTACTTTGAACCATAACTTCCCTTTAACAAAGTTTTTTTTACTGAATTTCATAGGTTTTTAGTAGCACAACTTAACCATAATATCCCTGACTTCATATACATGTAACATAGGACATACTAACCCCCTCGTAGTGATTTTCATGTCCGTGGACTACCGCCATGTACGCGGAAATATCGAAAATCTGAGCTTGGTGAATGTAAATTTAAATAGTGTGCCCCATTTCCCCTTTGAAGTTGGCTCAGAGCCGGGTTTTTTTTGTTTTTTTACAGATGCTTGACAGACACCTGTTATTTTGTATTTTTTTTCTTGTTTTTTTTCTTACTTTACTCCTAAAATCTTCACATTACCTTCTCCAAAGCAACCCTTACATTCCAAAATAGAAAGGCATTTCCCGTAAAAGATAAAGAAATGCCATCTTCTCTAAAATTAACAGCATTACTGGCATCAATATTCACATTATTACAAAAGAACATACCAGCTCTAAGCATGAAGGCACACATGTTTCGGTTGATGACACACCTAGCAATGTTTTGCTGAGGACAAAAAACTGAACTATTGTCCCATATTGCCCTAGGTAGTAATCCAGAAAACATTACTTTCGCATTTGGAAGGATCTTCATAACGGCTTGAACCAAGCGTTCCAAATCAGCCAACAAAGTAGGGGCACTGACGTTGCCCAAATGGAAAGCACCATAGTGCAAAACTACCACATGCGGACTGTTCATCGTGGCCATATCCTCACAAACTTGTACAATTCCCTGTACATTGCAATCAGGCACAGACTACCTCCACTCCTTTCACATCAAAGTTCTTGTTAGGGAGAATTCTCTGTTTAGGCTGAATTTCCTAACCTATTGAGTCCCCCAGCAGCTTTGCTGGATTTCTGGAGTTTGTTTTTTTCCATCCTGCCAAGAGTGAGACTCTTTTTCTATCAATCTTGGACATGAATGTGTGTAATTCCTTTGAATGTCTATGTGTTCTATGGGCTATGGGGTCTTTTACTCCATTAGGTCTCATGTGTTTTTCTATGTGTGTTACACCGCATCCTACGTGCCGTAACACTGGGGCGTCCTAGCGGACCTCCGTCATAGACTCCATACCCGGGGACTGACTACCGTCTCCCCGGGGATGTAAAGTCACCATTGGCTTTACTAGACCTAAATTTACTAACAGAACTAGTACAAACCATCTTATTATGGACGTACTAGTAGGGGTAATTCGATTACTCCTGGATCTGTTAATCGAGGGGGCACTGTCCCGTCCCCCCTCGTCGAGTTTTGGCTGGTGGCAGTGGAAAATACTTGTTATGCTCGACCCCGAACATAACCCTATGGGATTCGTCCCATTGTTGGAGATTGATACTTTTCTCGTTAATCTCTAACGTACCACCGGTCTACTTATCTTAAATAAGTTTATCGGATGGTATTTTCTGCCAGAACTCGGTTTTTAAAATGGCGTCTGTGTTCGTCTCTGAGACTCCTAAACCAAAGGTCGAGCCCTTTGTTCCACTTTTGGCGGGCTCTGTACAGAGACCCTCCAAAGTGGTGCCATTCTGTCTGGGTTACCGCAGGGGTGTGGGAGGGGGTTTAGGCACCCTGGACCGAGTTGCCTTGCCAACTCCAGTCGCACTCTGGAGTGATTGGCCCAAGTGGTGAGCCTCCCCGCTCACCACTTAGCATGTGTTGATTGACAGCTAGGCTGAATGAATGGGGGTTTTCTGCATAAAAGCAGGGCTTTTGGGACTGGATCTTCAGAAGTCGCCACAGGACCTAAGAATCCGACGAGGGTAACGCTGAGCCGACCTGCACGATGACACCTCCGGTGGAGCCCTGCGGAACCGACTAACCACTTCCCGACGACAGAGGAGATCTCCCTGCCGGAGAGTCTCTTCCCCTGGCTGGTGGGAACAACCAGTCCCCTTTGCTTTTTATTTGCCTCAGGACGCAGTGGTCGAATTGCCCGTGCAGAGCACCTCGGCAACCGGATAGCCACTACCCCTGTACCGCGACCAAAAGGTGGTGCCTTGTGACGGAGCACTCCGCGGCTGGTCTCTTCCCTGGTGGTGTGCCGGACTTCACTTTTCTTCGACGACGAGATCATCTCTACTCTTGGAAGACCCGACGTGCATCCACCACCAGGAACAACTACCCCCGCCGGAGGTGCCCTCCACAACAAAGTACCGTGTCCGCCTGGCTTCCCTTTCGAACGGTGCAAGAGAGGTGTCTTAACCCTCACCGTTCCGTTGGGTCGCCTCCAAGCTTTCTCACGTATTTTTCTGAACTAGTTCAATCTGCCGATAAACATTTGCTACAAAGACTCAAATGCATTTCCACTAAGAGACTTTTGGGACATCTCGCCTTGCCTCTCTCCAAGTGGGCCTGGCCTCTGAACTTTATGATCTATTGTGGTTCTTTTCTTCTTGCCTTGCATTTTTCCCGTACAGTATTGAACTGCGTTGACTTCGTAACCTGCCTATTTTTCTCTCCCGTCCTAAACTAATATTAGAGTACCATCTAGGTTGAGGCATACACCTCTGTCTGTAAATAAGTGGTGCCGGAATAACCTAGACTTGTCGACATATTGTTAGGGGGACTGATCGTTTCTTCTTTGTAGAGTAATTGTGATTGATTTGTTTGCTGTGATAGTGCCATAGTGTTTTCAATAGATGTTTCATTATAATTAAATACCTTACCATCTTTACACTGAGCCTCGTTGCGTGTTTGCTTGCCTTACTGTGAAGAATTGCCCTATCTTGTATACTCCACATACTGCTTAACTCTTCTTGAGGGAAGTCTGACTGCTCAGCCACAGCTACCAACAGTGAATCTGTGTGGTGCAGACTGCTACCAAGTGGGTTTACTGCCAACACCTGTAGTCCTAAATCTTTTGCAGTGGTCCCAGAGGGAACTGCACAGGTTTCCGTCTAACAGTTCTTTGCAACATGCCTGCATTAAGCGTACTGTTTTAAACCATACACAAACATATCTCCAAGCACCAACACCCTGACTTTCTCTACTTCTGCCATCTTCACCACACACAGTCTCTTTCAACACAAATCCACAACCTCGACATCTGATTGGCTGATCCGTACAGTCTTCTTTCCATGTTGGATTTCCTGGAAAAACCCGGATGTAGCACGCCCTGTCCACGAACAGCCGCGGTGTCTGCGGACGGCGTCCACTTTACTCTCTGTGCCATTCCCTCATTGCATACAATCACACAATACGAATAACATCCTCAGAACACCCCCATTTTGTGAATTTTCGAACATTTCAGGTCAATTATCATTTCATTATTCAACATATTAACATTACAAATATTATACTCTCATCTTGTACTCTGCACACAATGCTATGTTTTCCATTAGTAGCTCAGTATACTAGATAGAATCGCATTATACAATGCTATTTATATCAATGCACCGTTCAAAGCACTAATAACGGTATATTTATTGCAATATCCTTGACACTTTTTTCGCAACATTATAATAAAAATCCCTAGTACACAAATTCCATGAAAAGTACATACACATGTGATGTCATCAGTGATTTGCAATGTCATCTTTGATGTCCTGGGTGTTAGTCTGAGCAGTGCACGGTGGTGGCACAAGTTATTTTTCATAGCTTACCATAACTTGCGATTTTCAGGGGTCTTTGGGCTGTACTTAGAACCATAATGTCCCTTAAACAAACTTTTTTTTAATATCACGCAAACAATATACAAACATGGCGTGCAAAAACCAACTTCTACAGATGGCTTTACACAGAATGTTGCAAAGTAAGAATTTATGCTCGTTCACAGTGAAGGTCAGCTGCTGCCATTTTTTTCTTGGGCCCCGGAGAGGCTCACGAAGCGGACTATAAGGTTGTATTGTGTTTTGACCTTGACAGACAGAGATTGTGATGAAAGACTTCTCTTGAAGGAGTGTTGCTAAAACGTAAGAGAAGATAAAGATGAAATTTCTGAAACGAAACCACTTTCATATATTATATCACTATGCGAAAGATCATTCACACACGCAGAGTCGTATTTTGGGACTGCACCACTCGTAGACAATGGAAATTGCAATTGTACTGTAAGTAACCCTTTGGATTATTTTATACCAAATATAATTACAATAGCGTAGCATTAAAGACCGCTCAAGTTGAACTTGTTCGTTGAAAGTGGCATAATGTTTTCTACCGCGCACTATCACCGCCGAATTGATCCCCTGTCATTTAGAGGGCTCTGAAAAAGGCAGACGACACAGGGTGGGTTAATAGAAATAATTTAACCGCTCTATAGGCGGTCAAGCGCTCTACTCGCTGTGCCACTTCACTTTAGCCTGTCAAGTGGCACAGCGAGTACAACACTCGCTTTGACATCCGTGCACAGCTTGCTAACGCAAGTTTGAATCCCGGCAAGGCCAAACTCAGCCTTTCATCCTTCCGTGGTCGATAAATGAGCACCACACACCGTGGTTAATAATAAGCACCGCTTAGATACCTCACGGTTCTTAGCGCTATATGAATGGGAAAATATTATTATTTTATTATTAACATACTCCGTTGCACTATCTTCGATAGCAAATAGTTTCACGCCATAATAAATAAAATGATGATTTTTAATGAAGATCGGCTGGTGAGACTAATTTATGTTTTTTAAAACAGGTATGTGGCCCCATTTTGCCTATGTTACGATTTACAGACTCCAGCGGATGGGGTCTTCAACTGCCAAGTGCAGGTCCAAATATGCAACTTCATGGCCCTCACCATTTTATGGGACAATCGCCAAGGACCAATATGCCCTTACGCAGTACTACCGGCTACAAACAACATACCAACCAATAGGGTGGTCTAATGGCTCGTTGTTGGAGCAACCTTCCGATTATCAGAGCGACCATTTACTGCTTTTATCATAAACCAACAGCCTATCTACCGCAAAGGAACAATCGCTGAATATTCACTAAACATTTCATGTGAAATAAATGTACTTTACCAAATGTACAATCCTGGTGTTTTCTTTTAAACCACAGTTTCATATTCCAAATTGTGGCGCACTGAGTTGTAAGCTGATCTAACACCCTCTGTACCGCAAAGAAACATCGCGTGCCTCAACATGAACTTTTGCGGATCGACAACAAAGACAAATGCAAATTGCTGAATATTCTCTAAACATTTGATGTCAAGTAAATGTACTTTACAAAATTTACAATCTTGCTGTTTGCTTTTAAATCATTGTTTCATATTCCGAATTGTGGCGCGCTGTGTTGTGACATAATATGTGTTGTCTTCCGGGTTCTGTGTAAAGTCACTTAGGACTGCAGAGAACTGGGCGCGTTTGATGACGCACCCTGTAACGTCACGGAGAGAGGCGGGGACTATGAATGCTTTGATAATATCAGGCTTACGGGCGGGAGATATGATATAGTGTTGCAAAAGCAAGTCAGCCAGGTCAATAGCGCCAGTCATAGGATTATCACATAATGTCGGCGGACACCAGCCGGATTTATCGTTTCTTTAGTGGACAAAAAGTCGGTTGACGCCCATAGGAAATTGTACTATTAGCGGACAAAAGGAGTGGTCTTAAAACACTTTCACCCTGACAACGAACAATACAAACAATGTTCTCAGAACACCCCCATTTTGTGTAATTGCAACCATTTCGGGACACCGCGAGTGTTCTTAGAACGAGCGAAGTTATAAGCCGCCCAAAAAGTGCTCTTCCTATGGAAACAGCAACTTAACCATAACTGTAATATATATATATATATATATATATATATATATATATATATATATATATATATATATATATATATATATATATTTGTTTGTTATCATGTCTTATGTGTGAATCTATAAAAAGGTGACTTCTACAAAGTGGAATACTGAAACCTAAGAAGCTATTTCTTTAGTACAGTGTTTATCACACTACAAATTAAACATAAACCCTACACTACAGCTTCACAACACTTATGTTAGCCAACGATTGGTTCAGAGCTAAGCAATATTTAAAACAAGTGTTGTGAAGTATTGGTGTCATGGTGATATGCCAAGGACTTTCATCTGAAGTTGTCAGTGGCCATGGCCTGTGACACTGGAGGCCAAATCATGACCTTCAGCCATGCCGCATAGCCATCCTCCTCTACTAGCTTCTGAGCCACTTACCTACCATTGCTGGTTCCGGGGCTACCAGTACCCCCACTAGCCAGTGGTGGGCTGCACCACCAGCATCCTGGCCCACGTGGCTAAAGTGGGTCTGACACTCTGCTCATGGCCATGGACCTGGCCGTCTGTCAGTGGGACACTAGTGGCCCATGGACCTGGATGGTGTCTAATAATGGACACCTCCGCCAAAACAGCTCATTTTAAATAATTGAGAGGCATGATGCATGCCTCTCAGTTTCCCCCTCTAACTCCCTAGCGTTGGGGTGTCCTGAACAAGGGTGTAATTTGCCCCAGCTGGTGGCTTGTTTGCCACAAGTGGCCCATGGATGCCATGTTGAACTTTTGACACTGTAGCCCAAACAACCTTTTTGGGGGCATAGTCTGCCTCTCTGGTTTCCTCTCAATCTTGCCAGGGTTTTGTGGTGGCCCAATTGGTTATCATATGCCTGTTTTCATCATACGCCTGTTTTAAAGTGTTTCAAAGTTACAATGGCCGCAGTCCATGCTAGTAGTCAGTGGACCACAGTGGACACCCTTGAAACCTGTTTGCAGCCCCCTAATAAACAGGATTATCTGCCCTTAGAGTACACAGCCTGTGTGCCATATTTTGTATCTGCGTATCCAACCAGGTCCAAGGACACATGTAGAATCTCCTTTAACTTTATCCCACACCTATGAAAGAACTCCACAACAGCTTTGCAAAATAATTGTGCAGCGGTCGGCCTGCGGCACGGTGCCATTACTGGCTGATCCAACCCGCCACTGTGGGTGCTAGAGGTCTAAGCCTCAAGTTGCTGATTTCTGTTGATGAAATGTGATGAAGGTTCAAATGGAGAATACCAAACCACAAACATTTGGACAATCAGATCGGACAAACTGGAGATTCCACTTTAAAGAAGTGGTCAACAGATATCTGTATGTATAGCGGGCATGCCCAGTAGAGCAGGATACACACAAACACCAAAGAGTGATGCATTTACGCATGCTCTGCAGTTCCAAGGTTCAAATCCCAGCAAGACCAACTCAGCCTGTCGTCCTACAGACGTTGATAAATGAGTACCAACTTCGGTTAAGTGATAAGTGTAGGCAAATGTTCTTTTTGCATGTTTTTTATTCAAAGTATTTGCTATTCTTTTTAATTGGGATACCTAGCAAAAATTATGAATGTGTATGGCTAGTGAATGATAGCTGAAAGATACCAGTATAATGTGTGATAATTTAGCAGTAAATACATTCATTTACTTGTTAGACTATCGCAGCATAACAAGAGTGTAGTCCTCTTTGCACTGGTTTGGAAAGTACTAAGTGTAATGTTGTGTCAGCATCCTATTAGTTAGGCGGTTGGGCCATTCTGCATACATTTGAAAATGTCACATGTAATGTGATGGGTATAAGTTAATATTGGTGAAAGGATGAAATGGCAGTCAGCATGTTGCAGTGGTGGGTGTCCTATTGAACTGTGTGCAAAAGTGTGCAGTTTTAAAAGTGACTAGCACAAGTACCCATTCCCGAACGGGTTCTGTAGACAGAAATTATAACACTGATCCTGTCGGTCACTATTCTAATTTGTTTATCACTTGATGTGCTTTACACCCCAAAGTAAACTGCAGTGAGAATGCGTGCGTGTGGCTGGCTGACATACCCCACAGGGGATGTCGAGGGGAGGCAATAGTTGGCGAGCTGCTGCATACTGGGACCTTCTATGCTCTCTTCCCACCTGTCGCCACACCCTGGCATGGTGCAGTTTGTTGTGGTGCATTGCAGTGCAAATATCTTGGAAACCATGCATCCTAGTGCCCGAGCCTCGAGTTTTGTTCCTCCTGTCGGCACCGGTTCTTCTACAACCACATTGATGTTTTGCAGAATTCAGGCAACTGTCTCATGTGTGAAGGTGTTGCTGAAATCTGGGGAAAAGGGTGGGGTGTTCACATGTCATGTAGCTAGTAATGTCTGGAGGGTCCTATATGTTAACTATGCAAAATCTGGTGCAGATTGGTAAAACGGTGTGGAATTGTATAAGGAGCAACACTTCACCAAGCCACAAACGCAGACACACATTTTGAGTTGTGCTGAAATCTGGGATGTGGAGTGGGGTGTCCAAATGTCATGTAGCCAAAACATAAATTTCTGTAGGATCCTAACAGGTAACTATGCAAAATTTGGTGCAGATTGGTGAAACGGTGTGTAATGATATAAGGAACAAGGCTTCTCCAAGCCACAAACATACAAACTCACAAACACATTTTGACTTGTGCTGAAATCCGGTGAACGGGTTGGGTTGTCCATATGTCATGTGGCCAGCAATGTCTGGAGGATCCAAACAGGTAACTATGCAAAATTTGGTGCAGATTGGTGAAACAGTGTGGAATTGTTTAAGGAACAATGCTTCACCAAACAACAAACCCACAAACACATTATGACTTTTGCTGAAATCCAGGGAAAGGGGTACGGTATCCAAATGTCATGAAGCCAGTAATGTCCAGAGGGTCCTAACAGGCAATTATGCAAAATGTGGTGCAGATTGGTGAAACTGTATGGAATTGTATAAGGAACAATGCTTCGCCAAAAATCCTGCAACAAACACATTTAGATTTTATACATATATAGACAAGTAGATAGCTAGATAGAGATAGATAGATAGATAGATAGATAGATAGATAGATAGATAGATAGATAGATAGATAGATAGATAGATAGATAGATAGATAGATAGAAGCTACACCATCACTTCACTACGAGCAACATCTAGTGTTGTCGTTGCAACACATGAATATATAATTTAGGGTAAATACATAAACTAAACAAATTACAATTGAAATTAATTTACCTTAATTAATTTTATGGTTTATTCACATGGAAAAAACATGTCTTGTTTAAAAAGATACGTAATAGTTAGATATCTAGCTGATTTGTTAATTTATTGAATGTTTTAAAGGTGAACCGTAATTTAATTTCAACTGATACTCACCAGTGGTTTGTTGTGAGAGTTGAGTGTGTGTGGCTAGAATATCTGAAATATTTATAAAATGTGATACCACATACATGTATGTGAGTCTATTACTGAAATTTGGTAGTATTGATGAAAATGAAATGCAAGATATTTAATTGAAAAGCATAAAGTGCATGATTAATATTTAAACCATTATTGATATTGTCAGTATAGAAAATAGGGTTTGCTTCTTTTCTTCTGTCTAAAGTTTAATCATTTCGACCTCTTATGGCATGTTTGACTTTGTCTAGTTCAACACATTTTTATTGTATCCAATTTAGCATTTGTGTGTTCTTTAAGCCACTATGCGGCCAGTGGGTATTTGAAAACCTTGTAATTCTTTGTTCAGGCAAGTTTTTTTTATCTTTTTAGGTTGGTTAGCTAAATAGCTAGGGCTGGTTCTGTCAGGCACTGTAGTTGGTTATTTGTAGAGCTGGATATTTTAGGAGCCTTTGATGCTGTTTAAGTCAAAGTGGTGGATAGGATTGACCACGGAAGGTTCCCTGCATCATGCAGGGTGGAAAGCCTAATTAAA
Source organism: Ambystoma mexicanum (assembly GCF_040938575.1). Classification (NCBI taxonomy): domain Eukaryota; kingdom Metazoa; phylum Chordata; class Amphibia; order Caudata; family Ambystomatidae; genus Ambystoma; species Ambystoma mexicanum. The sequence continues at coordinate 796,113,826 of NC_090932.1, read as the reverse complement.
ATCCATAAGGAAGGTATTGATCTCAGGGCAACATCTTCCTCTTGCTCAATGTTTTTCTTAATGCCGTCTTAATAAAGTAAAGGATAGGATAAAATGATGGCTTTGAACCTCTTGAAAGTGATTAATCACATAATGTATAAGCATCAGCATGGTTTTATACTGAATACAAACACAATCAATAGTATGGAACTTCACACATTACTTTAAACCACATGTGTCTAAGATGAAATATGTGGGTGCCACATTGTATGAAGATTTGTCAACTATTTGAATGGAAAGTATAGATATGTATGGAAGAGAAACTCTGTCACTAATGTAAAGGTGGCATAATTGAATCATTTGAGTTATTGGCAGGGTGAACTAAGTTTGTATGTTCCTGATACTGAAATTGGTATATCTATTCAGATCTTTGGTTGCTCATCTTAATCCCCACCACTGTACGCATATTTATAAAGATTTCCTCATTTGTATGGGCTGAGAATTCCTGCCAAGACGCAATCAAAAATGCTTGTGCAAGGAATGGGAGAGGTGTGGGGGCTAGTGCTGCCTGTTTTATAATGCTACAATATGGCAGAATTGGTCACATGCCTTTAAGTGCTCATGTGACCTGGAGGCTATTGCTTACATGCTTTGGTAATCCTGATGAGTGAATGAGATGTTTTGATAGAACACATTAGAGGGGAGCTTCATGATGAGGAAATGGCTCCTGTATATTGAGATTATGAACCAAGTGCATCTTTTTGAATAATGTTTGAAATCAATAAGGAGGCTGGTTCTTCATGTCAATCCAAGAATTCACCAATTTAAGTTTTCTATTCTATTGGTATTATACGCATGCAAGATTAAACAAATGGAGTCCCACCTTGCAATATGAATGTCCAGGTTGTACTTCGCTTCGCGTCTGCAGTACAGATTCATGTTTGTAGATGTTCTAGTGCTGGTAAAAGTCTGTGGATGGTGGTTTGGTAATGTGTCAATGACAACTGATCGATTACGAGTCCCCCCCCCTGAAATGCGGATTTCATTCGAGTTTGGCCATGGTTTGTGATTATTTGTCTTTTGGTCAAGGAGATAGATGATTAATTTGGTTGACAATTTTGTTCTCATGGCTAGCAATAGCTAGTGCATCGAAAGATAAGGATCTTCCTCAGTTAGGATTCTTATTCAGTGCGACGGTAAATGATTGTTCGGAAAGCAAGTTCTGCTGTGGCAGGTCAGGGTGAAGAACTATAGGGAGATTTAGGTGTCAATGAGGGATTATGGATATGGGCATAATCTATATATCAGGATATGGTCAGGTCTGGCATATTCATATAGATATTATCGAATAATATTATTATGCCTTTACCTAACAAAATTGTCGTACTCTTGTTTGAGGGCCCAATTTTTGCGCTTCAGTTCAAATCTAATTCTTTTTGATGAAATCCAATATATTTGCTTCAAACATACTAAAATCCCTAATTCATGTACTCTTGAACTCTATGGAACCAAGAAGAAAGCATTCAAACTTTAGAAAACCTATTGATTACTTGTCCAACCCTTCGAGATGTGAGACTGTTGCTGTTTGGCAGATAAAATGATAATGAGCGATGGCTGGGTGACAACACAAGAGTTTTGGGGGAGGTTGTTAAGTGGAAATATGACATCACTGTCAATAACGGCACTAATGTTTTTACCTCATATCAATATGATTGAGATTAGATGGTAAAGAGTTGCGGCCATTGTAAATATTGCCTATTTTTAATAAGATTGGCCATTAGTTTGTAAAAGAGCACTGAACACTTTATTAACACTTGCAAGATGAAATTATTTACTCAAATACTCTATGGGTATTCTTTTTAAACGAGAGTGGAATTTTGATACTGTATTTTTTTTTTCTAGCTATGAATTGCTAAATCAGCTTAGCTCTGTATTACAGGGCCTGCAGTAGCTACCCTGTAGTTATGGTTAAGTTGCTCAACCCTGAAGAAGAACACTTTTTGGGGGGCTTATAACTTCGCCCCACCTGGACGAATCCTCACAAAATCTTGCAGAAAAAGTGTATTGCCCCGTCTGATTGATTCTGTGATGTTTGGTGAAGTTTTGTGTAGGGAGGGCAAAAGTGTGGTTTTTCCCAGAGACCCAATGGGAAAAAATGTGCTCACGCCTGCAGCCCAATCCTCCGGAATGATTTTCACCAAATTTGTGGCACGAGCGGTGCCTTGGTCCTGAATGAGTGCTTTCATACATTTGGTGTAAATCTGTCCAGTATTTTTTTTTTAAAGGCCAACAAGTAGTTAAAAAGAAATTAGTGACATCTGGGTTCGGTCCGCCGACCCACTTCCCTGTTCGGTCAGTGGAGAGGCCTCTGATTGGTCCAGAGGGCGACATGATATCTGCGGACATCGGAGGCACCTGCTGATTCGTTGGTGAAAAGCGCGAGGTGCGTTAGATTTTTGGAAACGCACGCCATGTTGGATTCACAGACAGCACCGTTGTTTGTGAACATCGTGGTAACAACATATTAAAAAACACACATTGCACTTGTCAAACTAATTAAACAATCTCTCGGGAACTGAGGGGTGATGAGGATGGAATGGGATATGACCTTAAAAGGATTAATAAAACAGGTGGGTTTTTCACCTCCGATGTCCGCAAACAGTCCGGATGTCCGGGGCAGTCGTGTGATGTTTGCAAACATCCGAGCTGTTTGGGGTCATCTATGCCTATTCCTGAACTACAGGGTTGGTGCAAAACAGTTTTTGGATGGCTTATCAATTTGGTGCCACTAAATGAAAATGCTTGAAATTTTGGAATTGTATTCTAGACCTTACTCTGAATGGCTCTACAAAGTGTGGTGATGTTTTGCAAAGAGGGAACAAAATTAGAGGGGCGGCCCCAAAATATGTTAAAGGCTTATAATTGTGGTGCCATTTGACGAATCTGCCCAAAAGTTGCAGAACGATTTTAGACCTAGATATGAATGCTTGTTGCTTTGTTTTGTCAGATTTTGTCAAAGAGGGGGAAAATTAGAGTTGGTGCAGGGCCACCTTGAGCACTTTTGGGGCACTGGGCACGGACATCTTTGGGCCCACCTCCTGCCCCCACCAAACCAAAGGAATCAAGAATACTTGTTGAGCCCCTGAGCCCCACCCATCGCGCTCACAACCTATAGGTTGGTGTGCTGTCTCACAGCATAATAAGCACGTTTACTCCCTTTAAGTCCCCTTACGCTTTTCATTCTTGCTCTAATCAGATTGATAAGTAGCATTTGAAGACCAACATTAGCAGTCTATAAAGAGGTTACTGTTCTAGTACATACATGATACTTTTTATCAACAGGTATGCAGCCAGTATTATTAATGCAGGACCTTATGTAAAAGGTACATGTAATCCATATTAGACAGATAACTCACATTAGCTGCCTCACAGAATGCAAACGTGCTCCTGCATGGATAGAGGAGACCAATTGGAAAGAAGAAGAAAGCTACACATACTGTAGCATGGCTAGTGGATGCAGATTAGAAGCTACCAGGAAGGTGCCTTTATCCAGACAGACTGAGATTAGAAGTGGGATATGGTTTTCAAATAGTGTTGCCAATAGATATCAAAGGAACAAATGCCTGTGGTGTGCGATATAAATATGCTCACTATTAAAGTGGACGCAATCCTTTAGCCAGTCAAACCATGAGTGAGGCTTTTATGAAGGTCATACCATGAGAAGGAAATCACTCTGAAGGGCTGACAATTTTGAAAGATTTAGGGGACTGGCAATATTGAGAGGTTAGGCAATACAAGATTAAATGAGATGCCCAGGATCACACGTTGGTTAAGGGGTGAAGCTGGGATTTGTGTCAACTCTGCAATTTCTGCATTTAAACATTTTCCTTTCCAGTTCTTACCATGCACTAAAACAATTTCATTTTATAAAAACAGACTTGCAAAGTACACAAATCACCTTACCAAACATGACAATTTTTAAACAAAATATTAAAGAAGGGTGTTATGCAAAATGGGAATGATTCTAGCTTCATTATCTCCATCATCAAGGAAAGTATATAATTACCAGGGTACCAATCTATGTGATTTAACACATTTTGGGTTTGTCTTTTGTATTTTTAAGCTTTAAATACTTCCAAAACAATGGCTTGGAACATTTTCATTTATAAACGTGGATAAAAACCTTTGACTTTTACCAAAAAGCAAACTGTTTTTGGTGTCAAACAAGCAGACCTTAAAATATGCTTGTCTGAGGCTTGCAACATCTGGTCTGCTCTCTTCTGTCTACCTACTCTTCCATCCAAATGGCCTACATAAGAAGAAAGATCAAGTAATAAGCTAAACGATACCAGCAGCGTGCTAGAAGGCAAACCTCACAGAAGACAACACAGTAATATATATTTGGTAGATGATTTGACCAGGATCACGAATCACTGTATCGTGTTCTGGCAAATCCAGGATACAACCATGAGTGTTTTCGTTCCATTGTCTTGAATTTGGATACTTATTCACTTCTACGACTAACAGTATTTGCCATTGTTGGAGGCGATTGCCTGAGTTTCACAACACCTGATCTGAACAAACTAATGTCTAGACCTTCACCATATGGATGATATGTTAGTTACACCCCCTCCCCACGAACTCCTGACCTCCTTCACAATCCCCAGGCAGCCCCCTCAAGTCCTAACACCCCCCATTAGCCCCCAGACATCAGTCACAGGCCCCCGGTAGCCCCTTCTAGTCTGCCCCCTTACCAGCCCAATGTGAATCTTCAGCTTGCATCAACTTCTCTGGCCTGACTCCACTATGAAGTATACCCGCCACATATCATCCTCCAAAACGATCAATTGAGATCACTGCTGTTGAATCCAGGCCTTAATCCTCTTCCATTATTCCCTGGTGGACCACACTCATTTCAACTTCAAAAGGATAGCCCACCACTACACCACCTACACTGTGACCACGCAATGTACATATCACATGGTAATGCAGTATAAAGTTGCATATGTATAGTGTCTTTGTGCCATTGTAATGGCCTCAAATTACAGCAAGTGAATGTCCCTGGAAGACAGAAGTCCAACGAATCACAGAATGTGCCTAATCATACTGATTGGCTGGGTGCATTACAGCATGTGCATAAGTAGGCATTTGGGTAGGGGTGGTAAAGTCCATGCCAGCGACCAAAGCACAACAGCCCTGGGTCGGGATGATGTGAAGCATGTCAGAGAGCGTGCAACTCAGGGAGAATACAAATTGTTGCAGCTAGACTGAGCTGTCAATCATGGGTCTCATTTGCATTCCAGTGGCAGAGGTGATTCATATTATGAAAGCAGGCAGTGGCTGATTGCAGATGTGGGTGGGTGGGTGGCTGTACCTTGGGAGGGATACAGAAGTCTCCTATTGAGTATGCATGTGATGAGTGTAGACCAATGATACAGAGTGAACATCAACAATGCAAAATACCCATAAAAGTGAAACGTGTCTGCACTTCCACATGACAATCAAGTGCCAAATGAACACCGAAACAGCAGTGGACCTGAAATCAACACAATATACAATAAACAATAACTCCAGTAGCCAATATGCAGAGGTGAATGACCCATCACCAGACACAACACACAAATAAACAGAGTGGAACATGTGGCAAGACACATGAACAAGTGAGTATACATCCATAATGAGAGAGCACAACACATACATCACATATCTTGCACATCAACACAACGAAACCTATATGCGCACCATTACATGCACACCAACAAATGTCACTCCAACACCAGCACAACAGCACTAAACAAACAGTGACCCTGCACAAGGAATGGAACATATAAACAGCTATTGCCACCGCAAGCTGTCTGATGGCCACATTACTACATGTGAAATGACTGTGCACATGTCAAAGTCAATCAAAAGAATGCCAACATGTGAAGCACTAACAAAACACACACCAACAAACACATATGAACACATTGCCCAATGGAATACACACCCAACCATGCCATACCACTATCAACCACACAACCACACCCTGCACCCAAAATACCAACCTGTGTGTATTTCAAAGCACACGACTAGGCAAGTGACAGTTGCGCATTACAAACCTGTCAAAAATATGATATTGAAAATCACAGTACCTCCCCACATCTATAAGAACCCACCCATGTACATCCCACTCCACACCCAGCATGGACGCCAAATCCATCACACACAAGGAGCATGCACACATGTCCCCCAGCAAACATCTCAGAAACAACATTATACACACATTTAGGCCCAAACCCATATGACTGCCATCCTACCCATCCACACTGAGAACATGGAAAAGTAAAAGTGCACATGTACAAAGAGACTGCATGAAATCAATTTATAGTCAAAAATGAAACCTAACACTAATACAATATGTAAAATGGCAGCGGGCCAGTCGATGGGAGGTCGGCCAGGGCTCCCACTAGGGCTGACTTCACCACAACGCTCTCTTCCTGCAGGTGGAACTCTGTATGTTTCTGGAGGGCTTGCAGGGTGTCCAAAAAGTATCCCTCCGACTCCTCTGCTGCCTTGCAGCACTCCCCCAGGATGGATGTCTGCTCCTTGCCTGTCTCTCATCCACCTCAGCCTTGGCACTCCGAATGGCCGCATCCCGTACCTGCTGCCTCTCCACCTACTGCTGCCTTGTATACCGCTCCCTGGCTGACACCAGGTTCTCCAGGTGGATCTGCTGCACCTTGATTGCCTGTTCCTGTGTTGGCTTTTGGTCTGACTCAGTGACCACCTCTGCTGTCGATGTAGGGGCTTCCACCTCAACCAGGGACAAGAGCTCATCCAGACGGTGGTGGTGAGTCTGGTGCGCAGGGGGCCATGGTGGGAGGTGGCACAAAAGATGCAGTCAAGAGCAACTGGGCCACAGAGGAGAAAGTGGTGGAGAGAGACATTGCATGGGCCAGCCTACGGAGACCACACAAGAGGAGTGCAGTCGCCAACTGTGCCTGGAAGATGAAAACCTGTTTGTGATGATGTACACGATTTGTGTGCGTAGCCTGTACACCATCCCAAATGGCTTCCGTTCACCTGGCAATACCTGCCAGCAGGGGCTGCACTAAAGGTCGGATGGCATCATCAGCCCCAAGTGGGGGCTCGGTCTGGGTGGAGGCAACACATAAGGGGGTCACTGCCTCAGCAGATGGCCCAGGGACACAAGGTAGTGCAGAAACCTCCACAGTGGACTGTGCATCCTCATGTCTCTGGGCCAGGTGTGCAGCCTGAACACCCTCCACGATGCTCCCACTTTACACTGTGGGCTGGCCTACAATTGCCCTTTTCACCTTGCCTAGACACTCCTACAAGAGATGCCTGTAGTTAAGCACCTGCTCTGGTGCCCCAACGCCATCATAGAGGAGACTCTCTATCCCCCATGCCACATGTCTGTCATACAGGGAGACACCTACCACATGCACCAAGAGTTCTCCTTGGAGCTTTGCTGCCAAAAAATTTGCCACACAGCTGGGCAAGCTTTGATTTAGTTCATCTGTTGGGCCAGGCCCCCTGAGTGTAGCTGGGATGTGTGCCGCATTATGCCACATTCCCTGTGTTCATTGTTGGATGTGAAACTAGCAATGTGCACTGTGGATATTCCACAACAATAAGGGTGATAGAGGGGCTCCTGGACATGCAATGTTGACCCACTCAAGTAACTTGGCTGAATGTCGCAGTCCGCAACATCTGACATGAGTGTGCATCCATGTGCTGGGCTTGAGATGGGCATTAAACCCTCAGCCCTGTCTGTGTGGTCTCAGTATCAGTGGATAGCGCAATGTTACAGGGTGAGGTATCCTGTTGGTCACTCATGTGCCAAGTGGCCAGCTGGATGGGTGAGAGTGGTGGATGCTACACATACCCTGCCCCACCAGTTTTATGAAGGGCGGTCTGCCACCCTCTAGAGCTGTCATCACCCTAGATTGCAATTGACAGATGGTTCTGTTTGAGAGGTAGAGCATGGCTCTTGTGGGCCCACAACCATTATGTGTTGGGCAGCCCTTGCGGTCATCCCCCCATCCCTATACTGTCACATGACCACTGGGTAACTCCTGCACTGCCATGCCCCTGAACTGCTTGGATGGGAGAGACCCCCATGTAATTGTGGCCTCCTGTAGGGTATATGCTCCAGAGTCCCCACTGCCCCAACACAGGTTGCATGTCGATGCCTGTCTCAATGGCCATGGCTAGACAAGCAGTCCAACCTAAGTTAAACAAAGTGTGCAAAATGAACCTGTGTATTGCAGACAGCCATATGGACAGGATTCCCTGTCGTTGTGGTGCAACTCCCCTGAGGATGTATCATCAGCCTGGCACCCTGCAGGGCTACCTAATGTACATAGACACACAGAAGAACGTCCACAGCAGGAAATGCTCTATTGGCACTTTGTGTGTGACATACCCCATGTAAATCATGCAGATGTGTGTAGCCTTAGGTGTGTCTGCAAGTACCAAGTGGGCGCCACACAGGACCCTTACACACTTTCATCAGTAAACCAGAGAAAGGCAAGTATGCCTATGTGTAAACACTGCACCCTGGGTGACAGAGGAGGTTGGCAAAAAGTATCATGACTCTTCATATACACAACAGGAGCACATTGCAGATTGTAGCCAATCCAGACCTCCAGAGCCAGCCAGCCCCCTGGAACTCCCATGCACGCCCCATGTACACCATCAGACAACCATGCATGGTAATTTAACAGCTGTCAATTCAAAGGACCATGATGGGCGCAGGTAGCCCATGGCCCTGGCCACTGAACAAGGACCACTCCCTGTCATCCTGCAGCATGGCCCCAGGAGACCAAAGAAGGGGTAGAGTAGTGGGCAGTGAGTCCCATGTTAGGGGGTAAGGGGGTCAAAGATTAAATGCATGTGAGCACTGCAGGTCTGGAGGACTGTCCCGGGCAAGCAGAGTGCACTGCTGGTCACACCATAGCTGGCAAACCACACAGTGCCATATATGACCCCTCAAGACAGCCATGGAATGATCATGCACAGCATGGCCATGCAAGTGGGTCAAGACGTCACATGACACTGGCTTGGGCACTTCACATCCACTTAGACGTAACAACATTAACACATGTCAGTTTGAGCAGAAAGCATGCAACACATACAGGTGCCATTTGCTGTGGTAGAAGCACCTATGGTGTTGCCCTCTGCACAAACAAATGTCAGGACCACGCTTCATCTCTGGTTACTCATGAATTGGTCTGACAGAACACACTGTTGTCCCTGAGATGTCAATGCTCCAGAAAGGCATGCACATATGTCAGTCTCAGCTGCTGCGTGTGGATGATGCAATGTTCAATTGGTAATGTGTGACCCACATAGTTCTAGTGCGTGTATGTTCATCACATGCAACCAACATCGCAATCTGTTTTCTATACCCACATGAGTACAAGTAGTCATCAACCCACATTGCATTTGCACTGGTGCACAAAAACATACAAAAATTCCAGTGCACATACCCACACTCAACCACATAACCAAATGTCTGGCATCACATGCACACAGCATTGGCATGATGCTGCATACTGGTGTAGAGCAGTGGAACACACATGCTGTGTACATCAGGGAGTACCTGCAATGATATCCATGCTGAACACACACACACACACATTAGAGCACTAGAAAACATGGCTACTCACCAGCAGCTTCCAGATGTGATGGGCACCCAAGCATCTGGGAGAAGAACACTGGGTAAAATGACACATAGCTGAAGGGGTGACAACTGATGTCTGCCCACACGGTTCATCTCGTCGGTGGCACCTGCCTCCAGGACGGCCTTTGCCTTCTCCTAGCTCAGGTTCTTTAGATCTTCTCAGGGGTTTTTCACGGTGTCGGTGGTACAGACTGCCACCCCATCCACATTGATGGCAGCCGTGATGTCCTCCCGGATCTTATTACGTCCACCCTTTGTGAGCTAAGTTGCTGGGTTGAAGAGGGCATCGAAGTAGATTAGGACCTTATCCGCCAGTATGAAAACTTTGTTGGAGGTGAAGTTGTCAGCCCTCTGCCTCGCCCTGTGGGTTTAGCTCAATGGAGGGTAGGATGTGCCAGACATGCAAGCCCTGAAGCAGATGTAGTACAGGTGGGTCCTAACGTGCTGTGGAGAATTGGTGGAGAAGGTGCAGAGAGGTGGAAGACCCGTGTCTGCAGTAGAGGTGATCAAAGTGCCTCACAGGTGATCCACAGGCAAACAGGCAATGTGGGAATAACAATCACTGAAAGACAGTGCTGGTGGGCAACAGGCACTCACAAGCCATGGGCAGCAGTAGATGGTGGAGTTTGGAGGCAGGCATAAAATAAGGCCCAGAGGCATGAGCAATTGGGTCCAATGCACCCGAATCACAAGGCAGCATGGAGATAAGAGGAAATGCCCTCAGTGCGTAACTTATGTGCTACACGCTACACACAGCACTCCTATGCGTAGTGGTGTGGATAAAGGATTGGGTGTCGCTGACATGCATTTGGGGGAGCTATGCAAGCCGTTTCCTTCATGTAACGCGCAACATATTTTTTGGGGGGGTTTGCATCTGCACATTTGTTCATGTCTATTTTTCCACATGTGAGTCTTTCTGTGTATTGCATATGCATTTCTTTGGTTTTGGGGTGCCACTGCATATCACGTACTGCATGTTTTCTTGTTTGGAAGCTTTCTGAGTATTGCGTATACATTTATTTGTTTTTGGGGTGCCACTGCATATCACGTACTGCATTTACTTGGTTTAGGGGTGCCTTGGAGCCTTGCTGGACCCCTCATCTACATAGTCGATCACGTAGACTGTTCCATTTCATATACTTTCATGAGACCTTTTTGGGGGCGCTTTTCATGTTTTCTTTTTGCCTGCACCATGAGTGGGAAGGCCCCAAGAGGGAAAGGGGGAAGACGGCGACGTGGTGAGGACACATGTGCCCCAGCCCAGGAAGACATGGTGAGCCTCAGCCCACAGGTGACCCGGCACCTGGACATGGACATGGTTGGAGGCTGACAGGTCGACAAGCACCACCAAGGGCCACTAGGTCCAAGATAGGATGCCCTGGATAGCAGGAAAAGGCTCTATACAAAGATCAGGCACATGTGAAGGAGAAGAGTCTGCCGAGGAATGAGCGCTTCACAGATGAGGAGCTTGAGATCCTCCCGACACATGTGAGTGAACATTGTGTTGAGATATACCCTTCAGCAGGCAGCACCAATAATCCCACCCAGCGAATGACGCAGTGGCAGCATGTCATGCACCTCATCAATGCCTGTGGTGTGGAGAGGTGCACTGCAAAAGAGGTCCAGAAGCAGAGGAATTACCTCATTCGAAGGACCAAGCAGACGCTGAATGACAACCTGGTCTCTGCCAAGGTCACGGGAGGGGGGCCACCAGAGGAGGAGGAGCTAACTCCATTCGAAGAGGCCGCAAGTGGACTCATTAGCAGTGAGCATGTGCAAGACGTGGGAGGCATGGACACCTATATGGATGCATCTGGTGAGAGGCATTTGTGTGGATCGTATGTGTAGACAATAATGTTTGACCTGCCTATATATGTGTTGTAGTTCAGTTGGATGCAGTTGTCAGCCATCCATGGCCAATGCATGTTTGCTACTGTGTACACTTCTGTCACATGACCTGTGTTCTGGGAGGTGGCTGCTTTGTTTCCATGCATGGCACATGTTTGTGTCACAGTGCACATCACTGTCAGCTGGCCTTCACAGCTGTGTCAGTACTTGCTTGCAGGTCTGTTTCTATCCAAATATGTGCTCAGTCCAAGACTAAATCATGTGCCCCCTGATTGGCACACATCGCCCCTAAGCCACACCTCTATGTCAAAGTAAAACGCATCTTCCACATCAATGAATCATTGCTAAAGTAATGTAGCCAGTCTCGTTGGATTGCACATCAAGTACTTTACAAACTATATATGATGTTGAATCATAGCAGTTGCTGCTAGGTGCATGGTTGTTCTGTCACTTGCTCTTATGGAACATCTTGTCAGAATACATTTCCAAGCTGCTTGTACTGACACACAGTGATGTGACCAGCCTGCCATGGTCTGAGTGCCCACAGACCACTGCACTGTGCTGCAGGTGTCATGTTGAAACCACCTCACTTGTATATGAAGGGGAGACACTAGACCAACCATAGGTATCATTTGCTGATAGAGGGTCATCATTCCAAGGTGGACAGTCTGTTACTCTCCTATTGTGCTGTCTGAAGATATGTGAAAGGGTAAGGGAATGAATAGACCAATGAGTGTACCAGTTTGCTTTGCATGTAAAGAATGTGCATTTTGAATTTTAAACAATGACCATATAGCTTTAGATTCCATTCACCAGTCTGTGATAAAAAGGTTGCATGTGGGATCAGTGAATATATGACAGACACACGGATTGGTGCTCACATCACTGTTCACAACACTCACCCTGACATTCTAATGTCTGTAACCATGAAACATACATACTTGTGCAGACATGTCAATTAACTGGGTTGTCTAATGACATTGCAGCAACATCACCCACTCCGATGGGGCATGAGGGCTCGGTTGCTCCTTGTTTAAGGAGAATTGCAGATGAGGATGGGTTGGTTCTCAGTCTGAGCATGCCCAGTCAACAATACAGAAACATCTTCAGTGAATAATGTTCGTAGACAGGAACAGATGCCCCACAAGAAACACCCAGACAGGAGGTACAAATGGAGGGAATGATTATTCCACTTACGAACATTAGCCTGATCATTAATGATCTGATGAAGCATTTAAAAGAAAATTAGCTTCTGATATGTTGTATGAGGCCCACATTTCCTCAGCCACTGCCTCCTCACCATTGCACATGCCTCAGGGGTAATTCCTGCACAAAAGAGCAGTACCATACTTTGTCTGACAGATCTGGCATTAGCATCTCTTCTTAGTGCTGTCCTGCAGCCAGTGAACATCATGTTGTGGTGGTGTAGTAAGGGTGTTTAGCCCAGTGGAGGTTCAATTTGAGGAAACGTCTGTGATTGATTCATGTGTTTAAGTGAGGGGACAGTATGGAACAATTGTTGTAGATACATATTTCAACATTCCCAGTGTGCTATTGTATGAACAAGTGACACAAAGCTAGCTCAAGGGACGGCCAAGTTGTGCAGACACACAGAGTCACCACAAATATAGTACACCGCCAGCACACACAATGTAAAGAGTCACTTCAAATTGTGTAAGATGATAGTGCCCTTTACATGATAGTGTCATGTAAAGCATCAGTCAATGACTGTCAGTCACTCACTTAGAGACAGTAATTGAGTGACACTTTACATGACAGCGTCATATATAGTGTGCTGTCAGATCACACAATGTAAAGTGACACTGTCTATTCATGAATTGCACCGGGCAAACAGCACATATATCACGGCATTGATTGTGCATGGACTACTGTCTGCACAGTGACACAATGGACCCTGCTGTCCTAATCAAGGCACAACATCACATTGAGGAGACATCTGGCAGCGGTTGGCATGCTGGGCCGATGGAAACTATATTGATGGCGAGAGGATGCATATACTCCATGTCCCAATGCAGCCACAAGAGCACTTTGCCAAGGATATCACAGTTAACCTTCTCAGGCATGCGCCATATGTAGCCATGAAGTGATATTCCTGAACAGTATACATGCGTGTATTGACATGACATGGAAATGAAGTACATTGGTTGTATCTTTTTATGTGTGTCATGTTATTTTTCTTGCATTGCAGCAACATCACCCACTCCGATGGGTCATGAGGGCTCGGTTGCTCCTTGTTTAAGGAGAATTGCAGATGAGGATGGGTTGGTTCTCAGCCTGAGCATGCCCAGTCAACAATACAGAAACATCTTCAGTGAATAATGTTCGTAGACAGGAACAGATGCCCCACAAGAAACACCCAGACAGGAGGTACAAATGGAGGGAATGATTATTCCACTTACGAACATTAGCCTGATCATTAATGATCTGATGAAGCATTTAAAAGAAAATTAGCTTCTGATATGTTGTATGAGGCCCACATTTCCTCAGCCACTGCCTCCTCACCATTGCACATGCCTCAGGGGTAATTCCTGCACAAAAGAGCAGTACCATACTTTGTCTGACAGATCTGGCATTAGCATCTCTTCTTAGTGCTGTCCTGCAGCCAGTGAACATCATGTTGTGGTGGTGTAGTAAGGGTGTTTAGCCCAGTGGAGGTTCAATTTGAGGAAACGTCTGTGATTGATTCATGTGTTTAAGTGAGGGGACAGTATGGAACAATTGTTGTAGATACATATTTCAACATTCCCAGTGTGCTATTGTATGAACAAGTGACACAAAGCTAGCTCAAGGGACGGCCAAGTTGTGCAGACACACAGAGTCACCACAAATATAGTACACCACCAGCACACACAATGTAAAGAGTCACTTCAAATTGTGTAAAATGATAGTGCCCTTTACATGATAGTGTCATGTAAAGCATCAGTCAATGACTGTCAGTCACTCACTTAGAGACAGTCATTGAGTGACACTTTAAATGACAGCGTCATACATGGTGTGCTGTCAGATCACACAATGTAAAGTGACACCGTCTAAAAATGTGCAGATTTGGTCAGCTAACTGATGCTTTGTGATAGCCTTCAGAATTACAATGTCCCATGTTCAGTACTTATCCCTGGGTTTTGAAAGCTAAATCTTGTTAAATGAGCCATCAATCATGAATAGTTCACAGTGTTACGGCTCTGTCTACACTAAAGGCATAAGCTGGACACTTAGAGGGAGCGAGAGGGAGGCCGGAGGGTGTGTGTATCAAGAGCATCTCAGTGACTGTGTTTTCAATGGTCACTCCTTTATTGGATACATGCATATGCATGTTTTTCAACCGACGGATGTACTTAGGGTCAGATATCTGGGTCTGAACCTTCCTGTGTCCATGTCTGTGCGCCTTGAGGTCTGCTCCCCAGGAAGTTGCAACCTCTGCATGGACCATGAAATGGTGCAGCTTGTATGTGTGACAATGGCATGCAACACACATGTGACTGTACACATTCAGAGTGGCTTGCAAATGTATTGTCCTGTTGGTGTGACAATCATGACCCATTCAGTTTCACAAAATGATGTGCATGTTTCCACTTTCATCCATTACCTTTCCATGGCGGCTGGAGGACATGAATAAGCAACAATGTCTGTGCATAGACGCATTAGGGCCTCTTCGTTACTGGACAACATGTGGATTACCAATAGTTGTCTCTTTGAAGCTAACTACACATATAGAGTGTCAATGAAGCAGTGGCCATGCAAGCGTGCCTTTGTCGATTCCATGCCACAGTCTCCTCACACATATATGCAAGGCATGTGACTGTGACCTGTGTGAAACCAAAGGGTGTCTCACTTACTGGTACCCGGGGATATACCTCTTAGGTGGCCATGGCATGGCCATCTCTTTTGGATCCAGAACATGGGGTTGGACCAGTGTAGGAGGATCACCTGGATGAGGGATCTTCAGGGAGTGGGGGTGAGAAGGCCGATGGTGAGACGCAGTATCCCCCCTTTTCTGTGCCCATACCCCATCCTATTTAATAGCATTCTCCAATGCACAAACTCCCACCTCTACACAAACACTGGGCCGATAAAGAGGACGACTGAGAGTAAAGAAGCTAAAACATACATATCTTATTGGACATGTCCCATTAATCAGGTCAGGCAAAGTCAGCCACTTGACCTTAATCACATCTGATACCCATTAGCTCCCCACTCATGGATAAACAGCAGAACATAGAGACACACTCTGAGCAAGGTGAGACACGAGAAGGAGCAGATCTTCAGAGACGAAGGCGAACCAACTGGAGCAGGACGACCGATCGAGGGACTAGACCAAGGAATAGAGAAACCCTGAGGATCCCTGTAAGAGGTTGTTGCCTCTGGGAAACCATGAAGGATATGCGGAGAAAGCCAAATCCCAGACAAGAAGAAGCTTGTGTTGTGTTTCAAGGACGCCAGTGACCCTCCCAGGTGATCGGCAGAGTTGGGGAGGCGAGGCCAAGCCTACAAAATCAACCTTGATTTGTGAATCAAAGCCGCAGAGAAAAGAAAGAATGCAGACAACTGGTGATTTAGCGAAAGACATGAAAGGCCAGTTTGTGTCAAGGAAAGATTGAAGCCACAACAGTGTTTCTTACAATTGAATGATGCACACATGCGGATGAGAAGCGAAAGAAAGCAAACCAGTAGTGAACTTTAAAGATTCTGATAACTGTGAAGCCAGTGATAAAGAGTAGTGGAGTGCTCCAGCAAAAGGAAATCGCCCACTCAAAATGTTTGATGTCTTGTTTAAAAAGGGAAAAATTAAACAAACTCTGAAATGCGTAATGGTCAAGACTAATCCCGTCAAAAGGGGATGTTAAAAGGTGATTGCTTTAAGAGAAAGATTTCTTAAACTTTTATGATTGTGTTGTGTAACTACGAAGAGCCACAAAGGCGAATGTCATAAGTGAGAGATAAAGTGAAAGTTGAAGTAGTCCTGCGGAGGTCAATGGAAAAAGCCTTGCATATTTGAAAGTCTTCAACATCAGTGAAAGGTCCGAGGCCATGCGAGGAAGACCTGGAATATGAAATAAGTTAGGGGAAGGGAACCCCTAACAAATGTGAATGAAACTAGGGGAGGGGAACCCCTGCAATTTCTGTGATTGTGATGTCAGAGCCCGACAGAGGGAGATCTACATGGAATCAGGTACTTTATGTAGAGAGGTCCGAGCCCAATAGAGGGAGACCTACATGAACTTTTGTAGAACTGTCAAAGAACTTTTGGAAAACTGGAATGAGTTACTTTAACGTGGAAGGCCAAGCGGGAATCTATCCACGTTTTGAACTGCCTTTTTTTGATAACCTGAGCCAGAGTGTGTCATCCTGTTTACGGAGGGCCACCTTACTCTGTTCTGCCCAATGTGGGGAGGAGAGCTGACTCAGCCATCTTGATCCTTTATGTTATAACACTGACTTTCCTTTGCATACACATTCCCCTTTACACAATTTTTTGTATAAGAGATAGGGCATGCATTAGGTTGTGTTGGCATATGCCATTTGCCTTCTATACTGCAATTTAAAAGCATCCTTTAAGCAAACCACTTGAGGAGCACTCCTAGGGGTTGGTTGATGCTCAGTGAGTAGTTGTACATTGATTTTAATCTGTTTTTGCCATGTTTCCTGTGCTCATGTGGAGGGGTTTGTTCGTTTTTTGACTAGTGTGTTCTATTCTGGTGGGTTTGTCTTGTGCTTTCTGTGGCCTCCATCCCTGTTTTCTGAGCTTGCCTGCATCTAGAGGGTGCAGTCCCTGGGGTGTAGTCCTTTGTTTGTTTGTGGATTTCTTCTGGTCCTGGCGTTTCCCCTTGCAATTGTTTTGAACAGGCAGGTGTCTCACTGCCTCTGTTCATGGCAGTCATTTCCACTTGCCTTCTGGACTTTTTTCAATTTTTCTTCCACTCATGTGTGACCTCTCCCCTGCCCCCTCCCTGCACGCACCCTGTGCCCATGATTGGCTGTTGTCCCTGAGGAGGTACACTCTTAACCACACCCCCCTAGGAAAGCCCACTGCCCGTGCAGGCCCCAAGACAAAGGGCAGCTCCCAAAGAACCAGCTCCAGACCGTATTTGTCCATGAAGCCAGTAGCAAGCCGTCAACCAGCATTGACTGACAAGATAAGTGTGGTCTGGGTGGGGAGTACAGCAATCACTGTACTCTAAAAATCCCTGCCTCTCTTACTACCTACACTATGTAGCATACCAAAATCATCCAGCTGGTAAAGAATACCCCTATCACTACTGTGTAACAAATGTTCAGTGGTGTTATTCACTGTTGTGTCCCATACTTAGACATTCTCCCTCTATCCAGATACCTCAGATCTTGGTGTTTTGCACTTACAAATTCCAGATGTTGTTGAACTTACTACTGCCCCAATCGTAGGTGTTGTTTTTTTGCTACTGTGCCCCCATCTTATTTGTTGGTTGCCACCATCCAGTTATCACACATATAAGTGCTGTTGCATGTGCTACTGTGCCCCCTTCTTATGTGTTATCTCCCACTGTCCAGGTATCACACATCCGTATCAGGTAATATTGTCCCCATAAATAATGTGGCCATATACATAGTCACCGGGAAACGGCATAGGTGACATTATTTATGGGGACAATATATGGAGCAAATGGGAGCAGGGGTTGCTGGTGTTTCCCCCTGCTCCATTTTAAAAAATGTGGGGCTGGCAGGAGTGTCCTCCGCAGGTCCCATATAATAATGCTGCACCAAAAAAACTGTGCCATTCTTGCATGGCAACCTTTTTGCAGGGACACATCACATGGAACTCACAAATCTAGGTGTTGTATTTATTACTGTGCCCCCATTTTAGGTGTTGTTGCATTTGCTACTGTGACCTCATTTTAGGTGTTTTTCTGCCACTGTCCAGGTATCACACATCTAAGTGTTGTTGCATTCCATTTTGGGTGTCCTTTCCCACTGCCCAGGTAGCACAAATCTAGGTGTTGTTGCATTTACTACTGTGCTCAATTTGTCGGAATCCAAAATCTAGGTGTTGTTGCATTTGCTACTGTGCCCCATTTGTAGGAATCCCAATTCTAGGTGTGGTAGCATTTACTACTGTGTCCCCATCTTGGGTGTTTTTCCCACTCTCCAGATATCACAAATCTAGATGTTGTTCCATTTACTACTGTTGCCCCATCTTAAGTGTTGTTGCATTTTCTACTGTGCCCTTGTCTTAGATGTTTTTTTTTCCACTGCTCAGGTATCACAAATCTAGGGGTTGTTACATTTGCTACTGTTCCACATTTGTATGAATCCCAAATCTAGGTTTTGTGTTTTGTTGCATTTGCTACTGTGCCCCATTTGTAGGAATCCCAAATATAGGTTTTGTTACATTTACTACTGCGCCCCCATCTGCGCAGTTGGAGCTTGTCCTGTGAGAATCAGCACTAATCTGAAACAAAACATCCCTGCAGAATATCCCAATAAACGTTCAACAACCCAACTCAAAATCCCTACAGGTACCGAGCCTGAAACAAAACATCACTGCAGAATATCTCAAGAAGCATCCAACAACCCAACTCAAAATCCTTACAAGGACCCTGAAAATTGGCCCTCCAAGTCTAACCACAAAGTGTATTGAAAAGCACTGAAAAGGACTGCCCATCCAAAATAAATGATCATACCAGCACCAGCTAGGAGCCATACACCGATAACCACAGACAGTCATTCTTACTATTATGCTCACTCTCTTTACATCAACAAACAATAGAACACCACTACACCACTCGATCAATTCGGCCTAGCTGCAAACATACCTAAATCGCTCATAAAACACCTCAACAGCCTGGTAGAACACAGCTATACCCCACGAAACAATTGGCCTAGCATTACACATATTCTCCCACACATGCCTCATGGTAGCGAGTATGCCGAGTCGGAAACCATTCTCCTTGCTGCGCACATTACACAGGTCTCTCACCTGCACCACAACACACTTAGCATTAGAATGCAGCCAACCCGCGAAAACCACTCTGGCTGCTCATATACCAAGTGCACCCAAGTTACACTACTCTTTCTACTGATATGAACTGCTGTATCCAAGGGTGTTCTACCAACAGCACTTTGAGATCTTCTCAATGGTACATGAAGCGCTATACAAATGCACTATAACATTACACAACATTTTGATTTGACATAGACTGACTAGGACTGTGTTTTATTTATTATGTGATGGTAGAGACTACTCCCATCAGAGTTAGAGGGCAAAGTAGAAGTATTTCTAAGCCCCAAGAAATAATGTTTTTTGAAACTTGTAGCTCTTGTGTAAGTGTCATACTTGCAATACCATGTATCCCTTACAGACCACACATGCAGCTTGTTGCAATGGTGGTTGAGGATATCATGGCAACACATATACCTGCAGGAAAATTGGTGCATCAGATGTGCAGGTCACTCTTCCACATGTTGCCATATGAAAATGTCAGGGTTGGGTATGGGATCACTGATGATGCACAAACCTCCATTCATCCAGTGATGCGTTTCACTGCCACTCATGGCCGGGTGTATGTATGTACCCTTGTACACTGAGTCATACCATGTTGCACTGCCTGATATGCCCAACAATGACAGTTCATTTCAGCGAATGCCATTCATCTGTGACGTACGGCTCACAGTTTGCCCAGTCACATGTACATAGTCATGTTTGGCAAGGTACTCATGACTCCAAATGGTGTTTGTCTATGTGCAGGTGTTGATGCAGCAGATGGAGAGGAGGGGGAGGAAGAGGAGGTGGTAGTATGACAGACCACCAGTGGAGGCAGTGGTGTTGTATGCCATGAACATTAACACATGCTACAAACAATCCTCAGTCATGTTTCTGACTCTTCTGACTCTGAAAGTGAGGATCCAGAACTAGATGTGGATGACACATTGAGGGACATGAAGGGTGCCCCAATGGGCAGTCGGGATCGGGCCATTGAGCCCAAGGGTGTGAGCCGGAGTCACAGGTCCAGTCAGTGGTAAGCCCCACGTCCACAGTGGTTACGGCTACAAGATTGCCCTCACCTGAGTTGGGTTCAAATTCAGCGACTGATGTCCAATGGAGGGTTTCAGATCTGCAGTCAAGGACAGGGGGCTACTGCAACAGGCTTGGACACTGGCATCCCACCACCATCGAACCTGCACATGTGGTGGACGTGTGTATGCTGGCGAGACATAGTGGGAGCAGCAGATGCTGCTTGCGGCCATCCGGCATGGAGACATGTTTGATGAGATTTCCTTGGGCATCCAACACCTGGGTGAGAACATCTCCACCCCAGCTGCCCAGGATGCACAACCTCTGGATTCTCAGGGACATCAGCAGCAAATAGTGCCCAGCCATTGAGAAGAAATTGCATGCTAAGATGTGGTCCTGAAGGCTTTCCCACAAAGTGTGTGTGGAGGGCAAAATCAAAGGCTGATTGGTTGATCTGAAATCTCTGCAGGACTTCCTGCATGCAGATGCATTTGCACATATTGAAGCCCTGATGTAGGAGATGTTGGCATCTAGAGAGTCCTATCACCGTGAGATGGAGAGCTTGAGGGCGTCACTGCATGAGAAACTTTCAGCCACAAGGTCCCAGCTCCATGAGGAGATAGAAGGCTTGAAACAGATGCTATCCCAGCAAATGTATGCGTGAAGAATGAGCACACATGCAGACTCTATGTCCACTCAGGAGGAAGTTCCTCATGACCTCTCAGCCATTGGGATGCTGGGGCAATCATCTGTATCACGGGTGGCCCTAGCTAATGAAGAGCAGGCTTTAGCACTGCATGCATGGACATGATGCACCACCACCACCTGATGATACACTGCAGGATGGAGTCCCAGTCCACCTACACAACCACAACCACCTATGTGGTCATTGAAGGTTTTATTTCATTGTTTTAAATTGATGTTGACTTTTTTCTATCAATCCTGTGGTCATGTACACACATCCTCCCCCTCCCCTTCCAGGGTCGGCAAGGGGAAAGGCTGAAATGTTCAGGGGAGAGAAGACAAAAAGTTGGTTTAGGAAAAATAACTTTCGGTCTTTTCTCCCTCGAACATTACAGTTACTGGCTTCCAATCCCAATCCATTTGCATCAACAACTGGGCCCTCAAGATGTGACTTGCATCCATCCAACACTGGCTCACAGCATAACAACACTACAGATGACTCACATAAGGCTCTGTACTGCTCCTTGTGATCGATTCAATTAATTCAACTTGAATTTGACACTCCTCTTTCTCCGTCAAGGCTCCCACACTCTTATACTCCCTCCCACTCTGCATCAGCCAAGTGATGGGCCACCTTTAATTCTGTATGATACAAGGGACCATGCTCTTTCCTTCTCCCAGGCCGAACTTTGACAACACCCCATGCAATGTCCCAGACAAGCTTGCCCTGCTGGGGGCACCCGGCCAGCACATGAGGGTATTGCACTGCATGTCATGGCTGTGTTGGTTTTTTGGGAGTCCCGATTGTTTATGCCAGCAGGGTGCCTGGCCAAGGAGTGTACGTTGTACATCACCTCACTTGCACACAGATGGTGAGGAGTCCAGGCCGTTTGTCTCACTAAACTTCAGAGGACCAGTTAGGCACACTTGGACCATTTAGGTTTATACTGGTTTGCACATGTGGATCCATGACAACTTTAGCTGTGTTCCCCATTCAGGTCAATTGTTGTTTTTCTGTATGTTCTCTCCTATTCAATGTATTGCATGACTTGTGTTTCCATCACCAGCACTGTGAGTGATTGCACTGTATGTCTGTGTACATTGTGGGCACATGCTTCTGGATCATCATCCCCTCATCACAGCTTCTGTTCATCTCTTGTCCCAAGTGTTTGCATTACACCCTATGATCCTCACTCCCTGCCTGGGTATGGCTCGTCCTGGGTGTGTCATCTGTTTGAGGGTGAAGCAACAGTTGGGTAGTAATGACCTGTCCATGGACTGTCATGTACAATGGGGGCAGTGGGGTTTGAGTAGTACAGAGTCTGGAGTGTGCTGGCACAGCTTTATTTGCGGGAAGTTTGTGGACATGGGTCTCTCTCTGGGTTGCATGCCATGGTGTATTTACCATGTTGTCTTGGTGATGATAAACTGAGGAGTCTCCTTTAGCAGATGGCCTTTGTTTTCCAGTCTACCCTTCACCCTCACCAACTATTGATGTACTTCACCCCAACCTGTAGTATTTTACCATCAGTGTGCCGGATGGGCTCTCTGACACTGCTGCCTTCCTTTCTCATCATTTTATCTATGTCTTCCTTTCTTCGCCCCCTTCTCTCAGCTCTCACCCACTCTAATAGCTTTGGTGGTAATTTGTTTGCTCCACTGGCAGTGATTGCTCTGTCAATGCTTTCAGATATTGTTTGATTCATTGGGGCTCAAGCTCTTTGATGTGGCATTCCGTTTGTTGATACTGGGTGGGGCATGGATGTCAGGTTACTTTGTTCCATACGGGACACTGCAAGGCTATCCTGTTTATTTACTTTCATGTTCTGCATATCTATGCAAGCGAAAAATGTTATTTCTGGTGAAATGATGTGGATGTGAGTCAGGTGTCTACCTTGTGCAGGTAAGTTATAGGCACTTGGAGGGACACAGGGTGCAGAACCATTGGCGGCACTGTGTGGGGTGTTTTTCATTGTGTTGGCCGGAGGTGAGCAGGTCCCGCTGCATGGGTGTTAGTGAGACATGTTGATGGGAGGCTGGCAAGTCTTTGCTTGCAGTTGTAGCATGGAACTCTCGGGGGGCACAGGGTGTGGTGTTATTGGCGGGAAGGATTCTGTCACAGTGTGAGATGTTTTTCATTGCATTGGCCTAAGGCGTGCAAGTTCTGGGGAGACATGGTAATGGGAGGCTGGCGAGTCATTGCTTGCAGTTTGTGCATGTGTCACGCCTGTTGCGTGGCAGCCTGTTGACTAACCTTTATCTGATGTGTATACCAACACTAGCAGTCCATTGCGGGCGCTTCTGCTCTGTCTGGGGGTACACTCCACAGACTACTCAACACCCAGCATGGCATTGCAGGCCATGTGGGGGATGCCATGTTCATGCAAATGCAAAAGGTTGAAGGGCCCACCCCGAGCACCAGGCACACGCCATAGGCCAGGTGTTGTTGTTTGTCATTGTATTTAATACCATGCATGGTACAACAGCAGCTATTTAGACACATGCTGATGGCTGCTCAGTGCATCTCAACGCTCCCTTCAGTTCCCAGATCATTGAGCGCCATTCAGTCCAGTCCCTTTGAGCTCTGCCTTCCCTTTCACTTGCCTGTTCCCTGCTCCCTTTTTTCTCAGCCAGTCTCCTTGACCTCTGTTTCTCTTTCCTTTCTCTTGTCTGCTTGCCCCTTTTCTGCCTGTTTCCTCTGTGCCCTGCCTTCCTCTCAGACTGCTGCCTGTTTGCCTAGCTGCCTTGTGTCAGATCCTGTCTTCAATGCAATTGCTGAGAAGTTTGCCTTATTTCATCTTGGATATTCCACACATTGGCTCCCCTGCCAGTGTTGCCTACACTGTCCTGATGCCACATTAATCAGGGGAAGCCAACACGTGGGATTGGGAGGGCTTCTAAGGATATCCTTGGTTTCCAACCTCTCAGTGATCTCTATTGAGGAGTACTCTAAGTGTCATTCTGACAACAGTCGGATCTGAAGGATCACAAGGAAGACTCACTTGAACAAGACGTTAAAAGAGTAAGCAAGACCTGGCCCTGATTCATCGTTGAAAGGCACCAGGGATGTGGTTTCACTGTGTGTGCTCCAAAGGGGCTGGTATTCATTTGAAGTAGGTTTGTACAAGCTGGTTGCATGCAGCCTCTCCCTGTGCTCGTTGGCTGACCAAGGTCATGGGTGGTTCCTGTGGCTGAGGGTGATGTCCCTCCTGCATCTCTATTGGTATGCCACGCCGTGTGGCAACATTGTGCAGGACACAAGCTGCCATGATGATTTTGAATACTACTGGTGGGCATATAGCAATATGCTCCTAGAGTGGTCAAGGCAGCAGAAACGTGACTTGAGCACCACAAATGTATGATCCACTATGCCCCTATTGACTATGTTTGCTGCGTTGTACCTTACCTTGGCTGGTGTGGCAGGATTCCTGAGTGTTGTGCAGGAATGTTGAGAGTGGTTAGGCACTGTCCACTGCAAATGTGTAAATGGTTGTTGTTGGCATAGATTGTCATGGTCTGTTATTCAGTATGTCATGTGACTGCACGCATGTGTGTGACAGTTGATACTCACTGGTGAGCCAGGTGATGCCAAAGGTTCCCGATGCCAGGGCATGCTATAGTGGTGACTGGCGGTAAATAAAGCTGCGATGTGTGCTTACAGGGAAATTGGCATTGACATGCATGATGACTCCATTTGCGTCACAGATGACCTGCACATTGATTGAATGCCAATGCTTCTGGTTGCAGTAAATGTGGTCTGTCAGTAGGGGAGGCTGTAGCGCAACAGGGTGTGCAATCAATGGCTTCAAATATGTGTGGGAAGTGTGCTATGGCATACCACTCCTGGTACATCCCTGCCTTGCATGAGTTGTGTGTGGCGTGTATACGTGCCTACGCGCACAACCACATGATGTGATGGAGCCTAATGCCTGTTGTGGACACCGTTATTGTGTGGCCTGAGATATGCCCACAATAATGGCAGTGGTGCACTAAAAAGAGCCTCTGGCTAGGAAATGTAAGGCTGTCAGCACCTTCTTCAGGGATGTGAGGGCATGGGAGCAGATGGTGGGTGATGCAAGGTCTACCTACTACTCTCTCACCAGGTCTTGACATGGGGAGGGAACCTGTACCTTGCATACAACTGGTTATCTGGCATCCCAAAGAGCGTAGTATGTGGTAGAAAAATCCTGTCCCTCACCATCTTCTCCTTCTATGGACATGTAAGATTGCTCCCAATATGGCTGGGTTAATCCTGGTAGAGCAAAGTTTGAATGGTGTGCATTGCGTGCTTTATATACATTTCTTTTGTCTGTTAGTTCTTTGCGTGTTATACGTTGTGTCTCCTATCTGTAAAATCATGAGGTTTGCATGTCACTTTTCCCGACGTGAAGTTGCACGTTGTAATTCATGAATTAGGTTAGGTTTGCGCTTGCCTGGGCGTGTGATTTCTTTGCGTGGCACGTCCCTCAACACACCCACATTATTCCTTGTTCTTCCTTTTTTTGCGGGGAGAATAGGGAATATGCATGTTCCACCCTCTATTTGTTTCTCTGTGTAGGCCCATCCCACACTTTCTGCAATGTGCTGCACAAAGCGCTCAACTGCACAAAAAGTTGTTACGACCTGCGCAAAGTTACACAAAGTCACACAAAGTCCAATCCATGAATCGGTAAAAGAAGTTCTGCATGTAGAGAAGTACGCAAATTTACATTTCATTGTGCAAAACATTCTATGATTCAGAGCCAACGTGAATTAGACAAATTAACTAACCATATTCCAAAATATTAATAACTGTGTCCGGTGTATGTTTTTTCCAAACTCTTTCATTGTTTTCACCATTGGAGCTTGCACATTCAATTTTACGAGTTACTCATTTTCTTTTTACAACTGGTGCAGAATATGCATGATATTTAATTTTCGGAGAATATAAAGTAATGCAGTAATTGATATGCATATAGATATATTTTACAAAGCCTGCCATTGGGTAGAGTTTACCGCTGCACTGTTTCACTGTTTGTATGAAACACATGGTCGAATTTTCTGCAAAGCCAACTACGAATTTATACCATTAAGAATTCATGAAATCAAAATGTATCTATGTGGATACATAAAAGGCTACCATTCATCTCCACACGCCTCTTTTTCAGAAATGATACTGGAGGTCTTCTAAATTGTTTTCATCTTGTATATTTTTTTTTGCAGCACTAGCATTCTGAAGACTCCAGATTCCTATCTCCTCCAGCATCCTCCATCCTGCCTATCCTTTCGCAGCAATCCCATGAGATGTGACAGTCCTGGAATGATGAATAGGAACGGCTGTGAAAGGGGAGCATCTCGAAAGCAGAGCACATACCGACGAGAACGCCAGTGCCACGGCCCTAGTCAGCAGCAAACCGAAGTGTGTGAGAATGGCATTTACATTACAAGGCGTTAGTTAAAACATTTAGCAAATTCCTTCTGCTGCAGAACACATTTCAGAGTCCTATCATTAGGACCATACCACTATGACTAATTTTTAGCACACAGCAGAATTTGAATTCTTAAAATGCACTTAATTTCAAATAGGAATAAATGAAATATTTTAACATTAGGTAGGACATCGGAACACTGAATTTGCATTATCTGGTCGAAATGGGCGCAGATGGGTATCTGTGCAGAACATGTGCGTATAACATTGGACTGTTTAAGTATGCAAGTGCATATTTTATGCCAGCATGTCAGTAGAGGAAGTGCAGAGGAGAGGCTATTTGTCAATACTCGGTTACAGTTCAATGATATCCCTTCCAGTTATGTGTGATCAGCCTGAATAGCTTATTGGGTGTTTCTGTCACAACATGAAAACACCTCATATTTGAGAAAAACAAGCCTCATTACAAGAAATGACGGTATATTACTATGTGGTTCTTCTCAATGTGCAGTATTAACCCCTCACAGGTATGGGACTTTATCCATGCAGTAATCCTTCTATTCCATCATTCATAATGATTGTCGGTTTCTACATCCTCTTGATGCAAATAAGCATCAATAAAGAATAACTGAGCAATAAAATAATACACCGCCATGAGATAATAGACACAGGTTCCTCATGATGGTCCTTCAATTTTACAAAGTGAGTAAAAGCTAATCGCGAGGTTCTTCTCCAACTGGAGAATTACATGCCACATACTTGTTAGAGGTGAATCCAAAACTGGACATCTCATGTTGTATTTTTCCCGAGTTGTCAGTAAAGTCTACCAGGGAATGAACTTTATCCATAGGTCATCTCCAAAAGGCAACCTCAAGTGGCTGCCTGACACGTCTTCGCAAGTCAGAACAAAGGACAGGAAATGAGTTTTCCCAAAAACAGCAAACACATGGATTACAAGTCCAGTATTTTGACTTAGCAAACTCCCTGAAACACTCCTGATTTTTCTTTGAAAATCCAGTCTGCGTTGTGCCGCATTTTGTGTACAACCTTGTTCAGACTCATCTACACATTTCATCCTTGAGTCAACTCCCTCCAAATTTCCCACCAATACTCTTCAGATAATGAGCATTTTAAAAAAGAGCTCAAAACCCTCAGGCCGCTATGATATATCGCTTATGCACTCCTATCTAGCAATTACACATCTGCACATTTAGGGGAAGTGTGATGCTAGGAGGCTGGACAGACTTACTTCAGACTCAAGGCAAAAACAAGCAAAACCATCCTATTTATCTTGACCACCTCTCACAAAGGGGGCATTTAAAAAAAAATGAAAGTTGTTGGGAGAGTTCAGAGACCAATAAAACATGCATGTCCACTGGCCTCTATGTGCAGTTTAGTATGTTTTTTGTGAAGAGCTGTAAGTCAGCCACACAAATGTGGGTGGTCTAGGTTTCTGGCCTCACCCCTTCACCCAATAAAAACGTGAATGTCGTCTGCCATGTACATTCATGGTGGCACTGTTACCTGAATATCATTGGACACTAACTGGTGTACCCCACGATGCATGATTGTGCAGGGCACATTATAAAATAGTAGCCATATAAATACATTTTCCAGTTTTCATAGAGATAATTTATGCCCAGAAATGTGAGATGCTGTAAAATATGTCACATATTTGAAGCCAGTGTTCAACTTCCTGACCTGTGGTAACAATAGTTCACATAAGAAGAGAAATTCAGTGTAAAGCCAAATCTTTAAAGTAAATTGGGAAGGGGGTTAGTTTGTCCACATCATTCCACAGGATGAAATGTCAACTTAAATATTCAATGTCATTTTTCTAAATAACATTGCACAGAAAAGAAACGACTCTGCATTAACCAGACTTCTAGTGCCAAGTATAAATGAAGTGCTGGCACCTGTTTCACCACACATTCTTATTCTCATACTTGTGTGACACTTTAAGTGACATTACTTTTTGTTCTGTCCAAAAAATAAACCCTAGCCTCAAGACTAAATAGTTCAACATCACACATTATGTTTTATACACATGCCAATCCAGAAACCAACACTACATTACATCTAGAGTCCAATTACCTATAGAATATGAAAGTTATATATATGAATCCAATGCATGTTTTTCACTGATGCCAACAGGTGTTAATGGTGTTAGTGATAATTAAGTGAAATGTAAATTATACAATTTTTCTCTGTTGTCAACACTTGCCGACGGTGTTAGAGAAAAAAAAACGGAAACATATATTGTACATTTTTTATGAGAATATGAAACAGTGATGCTGGCAAAAGATAAGAATTGAATGTTCTTATCATAGCGGATGACATATATGTTGCTTAGAATACTTATTCAGAATATATTATCTATGAATTGTTGTTTGGGTGTATTGTTAACCTGAATACTAACAAGAAAATAGTTGGCAGCTTATTTTTCTTCTGTGGGCAAGCTGCCTGTATTTTTTATAGGATATTGTAGTGATTTCTCCAATATAAAGTTAAGGGTCCACCTTTAATTTCACTTTACTTTTTTTTAATGAAACAGAATATTAAGATCAAAAACAGCCTTTACCTTGTCCTAGAATTGTGGGGTGGGGTTATATCACCTGATCTAACACCCCCCACACACGGTGGTAGGGGGGTGTTAGATCAGGTGATATATTCGGGTTCCAGTAAATGCATTTTTATACTGCTTTAATGTTGAGATCATACCTAATAGTGATCCTTATCTGTTTGTGTCAACATTTGCAGTCACACCTTTCCAAAAGATCTTACTGTGTTATGATCTATTCACCTAGATATACATTCAGAAGCTAGGTTGATAGGGTCCCCAG
This sequence comes from Ambystoma mexicanum, assembly GCF_040938575.1. Lineage (NCBI taxonomy): Eukaryota > Metazoa > Chordata > Amphibia > Caudata > Ambystomatidae > Ambystoma > Ambystoma mexicanum. The sequence goes on along the minus strand of NC_090932.1, from coordinate 796,084,370 downwards.
TTATTCAAGAGCAATATATTTCATCTTTTACATCTTACATTTTTTAAGTGGTCTTGCTTATGTAGAAATCTTATGCAACATTAATATTACCATTTTAAAGGACAAGTAATGGGGGAAGTGTGGAGAGGAGGACCATTGTAAGGCTCCAAAAAACCTATTTGTATGATTCTGAATTCATTCTAAAAGGGGCATAGAAAAAACAATTTCAAATATGTATAACAACTGTCCCAATTCCTGGAAGTTAAACAATCAAGACAGAGCTATCACTCAATCAATCATGTAATTCAGAATTGAAATATTCTATGAAGGAACAAATAAATACATTATTACAGGTAAATGTCATACATCATCTTGCACATGTTTAGGAATTACTGTTTTCGGTTAATTAAGGGCATACATCCATGGTACATAAAACCAAAAAAATCCATAGAGTCTTTTAAAACTCATTATTTTTTGGTCCACTCAAATTGTCTTCTTAATAGTCAATGTAAACTACAAAAAGGACAACCGGGCAAAAGAAGTAGCAGGATCACCCAAAAACATGAACCATTATCCAGAAACTTTTGTATGAAATATTCCCCCATCATAGCAAAACGTACAAATCATTTTTTTGTTACAGTTTTATTCATTTCCAAGAAAATATGAAAGTGTGCAGTTATTTTAGGTTTCCCATCATTACAAAGGCATGCACGATCATCTAATGGGTATTAGCAAAATGCTGTCCTTGCAAACTAAACTGATGGTGCAGTTGACAAATATAAAGCAACCATTATTTGCATACTCATCTGAGATTCTCTCTCTGACATCATGAAGTGGAAGAACATCTCCTTAATTTGATGCTTAGCTACCACGTGTTTAGATTAAGACGTTCATGTCAATAGAGATTAGATTTAGCCTGAGTCATTCACAGTATGCTGTTGAACGACAAGGTAACCATCAGATGTTTAAATCGGTTGTTAGTTAGAACAGAAAATGTATTCTTCTATACTGTCCTCTAATAAAATCATTGAGACCAGCAAAATAAAATTGCATAAGAAAATGAGTCCCACTTCAGAATGTACATAAAAGTAAATGTAGTCCTCGGTAATCAGAAGTTAGCTAAAACAGAGATATTAAAGTGTAGTAAAATGTAACACATTTGATTTCAGAAGAAGGAAATGGAAACATTGTTTATGTACATCTAAAATGAACAATGATAGGCTATTTTGGCAAGACATGGTTTGGGAATCAGTAAGAGGTGCTGCAGTGGAGCAGCTGTGAAACAAATGGTCACACATATTGTGGAGCTCGATTATACCTTTTATATTGGTAATGAGAGTATGGAACCAGTGCATTACGGGGCATTGGATGGTCACGCCCCTTGTACGATGTCACCTGTATACCTAATCATGTAAGTTAGTCAAAAAGTGACTGTAGCCCAAATGAAGATCCAATAGGTGTGTTTACATCTGATCCCAACTTGTGGGTTATTGTTTTAACTCCTTTTTTTTAACCTGTTTGCAAAAACAGACAGTATGTCAAATTCTTTGTCGGGAAGCATTAATATACAGATGTACTAAGGTAGTGAGAACAAAATTAAATAAACAATGATAGATTTGCAAGATGCACTGTAAATATATGTGTTTGTTGTGTGCCAGTTCATTGTCTGATCTATTAGGCTACATTTCTGTGGGCAAAACTGGATTGAAAAAGGAAGGATTGAATGTAGATAATTCTCTTGTGCTCTAAATAACTGTTTCTCCTGGCTTCACTCATGTGGATTTTGGGATTTATAACAATTGTTTTTTTTAAAAAACACATGCGTTTTGTGTTCAAACTGTATGAAATAACATGTACAGGTTGATGTCTTAACGTAATAAGCAATCTTCATTGCAGACATTAGTCGGGGCATATTGGTTACGAAAAAAAGATTGTTATTCCATTGATGTGCATTCAGAAATGTTTTCATGGTGCTATTACAAACAGACAATGAGACAGACGGAAAAATAAAAATTACTTATTTGTCATATGCAAACTACTAAAAAAAGACTAGTTGATTACTTCTTTGTAAACTACATTAGTGGTTCTCCCTTCAGGTTCTAGGATTACTAGAGATTAAGGTGAGCTCACTCTGGAACAAGCCATATGAAACTGCCCATGTGAGAAGCAGTCTTCCCTTAGGTCAATTGCGGTTACCTTTAAAGACTGCCCCTGAGATTTGTTCATTGTCATGGTGAAACAAACCTTTAAGGGGAATTGAAGTCTTTTGATTTCAAACATATGTTCTGAAGGTAAAAGAGGTATTTGTGGTATGAACATTGACTCCATCACCCCCCCTTTTCAGCCCCTTAGGCACGGAATTTCCAAAAATCCTTCCTTAGTGGTTGCCTACGTCATGAAAACAATTAAAACAATGTACCTTCCAAATGTAACATTCCCAGGTTAAACAGAGTGAGCTGGGCGTTGATGAGTCAGTCAGTCAGGACTTCTTCTTTTATATATAGATTGACAGATATACAAATGTGAAAAAGTTTCCATTATGTGAAACTGTCATGAATGTGTCCAATACCTTTGTCTGGGTAGAGAGAAATTAACTCTGTTCAAAACTTCAAGAAATACACTTTCAGAGTTGCTAGCTATGATTGGAAATTGTCATGATACTTCCTGGGCTCAAATAAGGATAACCGACAACAAGGAATACTGTTTAATATCGCAACATGTAATTATATAAAACAGGGTTCTGTACTGTACTGTATCCAAATAAATCCAGGGCAGTGGTACCTTTTCATGTATTTGTGGAGTCAGATTTATATAATGACATATGCGGAGCATAGTGTCATATTATACTGGAAGCCTATTTACCTATTTCCTGGCTGTGAATTAATTCTATAAGAATAAACAATCAAACAAAAAGGACAAGGAAGTCTAAAGTATGTTTAAATGGAATATAAAATGTGACTGGTGGGGCTACTGTCTGGTTGAGCTGACTAGCTATACCTTAACCAAGAGATAAGCAAATCTATGTATCAGCACTACAGTGTTGGGAGGGTGCAAGCAGGGTCTAATGTTAGACTATGACCTCAGTCCAATGCCACAAAAAAGTAGAGTTCCCTGTATAGCTTGGAGACCTGCACCCCTGACTCTCTCCAAATATTATATCAAAATTGTATTAGCACAGATATTCAGATACACACATCGATTCAAGAAATGTTGGCTGTTCAATTGTAATTCATAGACAGCCAACACATGCTTCAATCCTTTCAAGGTCTTCCTCAGGGCAATTACATTGTCTCTGTCTAGTATGCAAATCACCTTCACAATACTGGCTTCAATTAAACGACTCCCTGTTTCCTGCATATCTGTCTTTTTCAAATAATTCAGTGTTCACATTTCTAGCTTAGTTATTAGGATGTGGGGGTCAAATACCCAGAATTCTCACAATGTTAATTTCCACTTCATACTCTATGAAAATCACTTCATAGTACCCTGTTGGATTTGACAGCATTCTGTGGTGTGCAAACAGAAATTAGGTTCATCCACTTTGACGATAACCCTAAATACCTTGGAATAGTATTTCATTATAACATTTCAAAGTTATCTGAATTGGAAGCAGTAGAAATAAAAGCTTTAGCATGGCATCATGCTTTACAAATATTGTCTATGCTTTTGTGTATACTAATATTGGACACCTTACCTAACATTATATGTAGATACAATGATATACTTTTACAAATGTATGGATGTGAACGTTATTATCTTTAATTGCTAACCTGATTAAACAATACAGCAGGGATGAGAAAGAAAATACTACTGGAGATTTGTAAATCAACTCAACTTCAAACTTTGAGATTACTGTTTGGAATTGTTGCAGCAGGACACAAGGTAGTAAGTGATGTTCTTACATTATGACACAAGCAAGCGTCAGGCGTGGACCCCTTGCTCACTGTGTCTGAGAGAGGCTCAGCGTGACCTCACTGAAAAGGCCCCAAAAGGCTGAAACACATGTCTGAAGTTGCTGATGGTACCCTTGTTCAGAGGAGCATTTTGATGCTGTACCCGCCTTGTGGGTGGGACCAGACACATATACAAATGGATATTTCTTCTCTCTGAAATGTGAAGTGAGATAAACATGGTTGTACACCCGGCTGAGTGGAAGAAATTCCATAGAACAGGGTATTTGACCCATGTTTGTTCTCAGCACAGCGTTCACACCCTTCTTAATGTTCTAAAATATACTTAAATATTTAACAAACTTGCTGTCCAGCTTGTTCAATCACTGCAAGATTGGGCCTGCAGTGTCTGAGATTGTGCTCAGAACCCTAGAAGAGTAATGGCCAGACGTTGTCTAGATGTTTGGTATGAGGTTCCTCCTACAGAGAATTGTAAGAGATAAGTTGTTATTCTATCAAGAATCGTTGGTCCATCTGTTCTGTTCTTGTTGCAGCATAATTTACTAAAAGTGTTTCTTGTTTTTTACCTTTAACTGCTAGTTTTCACCATCGACACCTGCAATCCTAATCTGTACCATTGGGCCATGCTAGGAAATTGTGTACTAATTGTTTGTTATTAGGTCTGGATGACATTTCAGAAAATAAACCTGAAAAAGCAGGCACACTTTTTTAGAGAACATTCATCCATGTTACAAGAAGGGAACAGGTTTGTAGACTCTGATGAATGTGTGACAAACCTGTGGTGGGTTTGCAGGTCTCGTGTGATAATTCATCATCGAATCCGGAGCTTTGGATCTCTTAAGGAATAATGGGTTTATTTTATTTATGTATTGCGATACGGTTTATATAAAAACTTCCACAAATCAGCAAGCATATAAAATATCCAATATATTACACAATTTAAAATCCACATTTTACATAAAAACGATATGGCCACTGCTACAACACATGTTACACATTTTATCACAGCCTCATAAATAAAGATAACATACTAAATAAGAACAATCATATACAGATAAAAACAAGCAAACAATGCATAAACATAAAACCCATAATATAAAAACCCATACAGATCATATTCATCTCTCAATAGGAGTGAGTTAAAAATGATTAGGGAAGGTGAAAATGTCTCCTAATTGCTCACATATTTATACAAAAAAATGTCATTGCAATAGGAAGAGTGAGATTATTAGTGGTTATCAAGCACCTCCAGTGATTATTTGTAAATGCCATAGAAGTAGAGTAAATAAAGCAGCTAAAATAGAATATACATTTTGATAGAAGGGCCTCAGATTACAGGAGCAAATGATATAGAGTTTCAATCTTATCAGTTTTGCATAACCAACAGTTGCTTTGTTCTTCCTCTAATCCAATACAGGTTCCCAAGACATCCAAGGTAGGTAAACAATTCAAGCAGAAAAGATTGTCCCTAAAAGCCCTGCAAGGGGCATTCACCACATAGGATAAGTAAGGAGAAACACACGGAAATCCTACTGCTAAAGTAGTATATTCCTTATATAATTTGAGACCACTCTGCCTCTTCCAATTTTCTATGTGGTCCCGCATTTTCATCTTTTTCTGAATAAGGGGCAAATCAGAATCCAGATCAATGGAGGCTTCCACTAAAAAAGCATGTCATCTTACTACAAAATCCAGCAATGCTTACTCAGAGCCAGCTCAGTAAGTATCTCATAGTTTTTAAAAGAGATTCACCTCGGTTTATGTTACGATCCTGTGATACAGCCTTAGTTATTCAATGTATAATAGTACCACCATGAATCCAGAAGCAAATAGCCTCAATAGGCACCAAGCGTGGAAGGTTCAGGACCTCAGGCCAGATTTTTCCCTTCAGGATATTAAGACTTTCCTATTCCCTGGAGGTAAGAGTTCTATACCATATAGCATTGCTGGTGTGACCGTAAGCCAATGCAATTCTATAATTGGCAGTAGAGAATAGGAGCAGTATCTTATGTAGTATCACTTCATTTGAAGCATAAACTGCTCACTTCTCACTCTCACTTTCTTTTTCACAGACTGACTATAATTCTTACTGGAATAAGAATACCCCAGAACACCAAGCTCAACCGCCTCAATGTATTCCCCGTTAATGTACCATTTGAATTTCCTGGAAACCCCTTTCACATTGTAGCACTAGTAATGGGTTTATTCATTGTGTCTGTCTAGCCAATAAAGGTCCTCTCTAGGGATTCCTCAAGTTCATGCAGCCAATCACAGGAAAAAAAATCATGTAAAGGGTGTTCAATACCCTATATAAGGACATGCTCACTTCCTGTTCTTTTTTTTGTTAGATGTTAGAGAGGCAAACTCACACATGGCGGGGGATGTTTACTATATAATTTTAAATGTCTGCTGAGGAGTTTAGAGGTGTGTTTTGTGTTTTTGTGTGTCCTTTACACAGTAGTGTATTTTGGAATCTGTGTTTCTGTTCCTCTTGTGTAAGTGCTTGTTCAATGTGTGTTAGTGCCTTGTGTTAGTTTGCCTTCATGAAAAAAGACACATGTTTGCCTTTTTCTTTTGTTATTTCAAAAACACTAAAACACAAATAATACCCCCCTCTGTTTGTTTTTGCTGTGTGCTGTTTTGTTGTGTAGCAGCTGTAGTTCTAGTTTATAGTTGTAGACTGTAATTGTAGATTGTGAAGGTAAACTGTAGGTTGAAGTTGTAGGCTATAGTTGTCGGATCATATTGTTTATTTTCTTGTTTGTTCCCTTATTTGTCCACCTGGGGTTGTGCTGGTTCTCAGTGATGTTGGGTGCACACGTGAATGTTCACAAAAACACAGATCTACAGATCTCTACCTTTGTGAAGGTTGGAATTGTGCATCTGCTGGCACACCGGGGCAAGGAGGGTAGTGGAAGAAGACTTGTATGGGAGGAGGAGGAACTGTATATCTCTTCATAGGAGAAAGACTATCCCCCATGATTGATAAGGAGGGTTGGAACATCATACTCCTTGTATGCTCTGGTTCATCAGCCCAAGCCAAAGAACACTGCACATTTCCTGAATGGGTAATAAAGCTGAGGCACTGCGATAGGCCTCAGGAGAGGGAGATGAGGAGGAGCAACGAGATAAGGCCTCAACAACATCTTAGGCAAGCATAGAGACAGGGAATGGAAGGACCCATGTGGATGTCTGAAGGCACTGGGGGAACAGCAGGTGTGTCTGTCATGTGAGAAGATGGGATGGCTGCAGCTATCCCAATGGAGATGGTTCATTTGGGTCTGGACTGGGTGAAGGGCATAGAGGAGGAAGTTTTCTCCCCCGAGCAGGGTGTGGGCGTGGCTGTCGACGAGTTGCAATACTGTCAGGAGGAGGTCCATGGGGAGGACCATCCTCTGGAGGTCATGCAGCGGGAGTTGGACAAACCTAAAGAGGAGGATGATTTACAGAAACAAAACAGGGAGAGGAGGTGAGAGAGCAGCCTCTTTCTGCTGTGGTAGTCAGGGAAAGCCATGAGCATCCTCTGGGTGCAGTGTCCACAAACCATCCTCCCCACACATCCCACATGGTCCTGGTTGTGGAACTATTTCACTCTCCCACCTCGACGATCATCAGGGGAGAGGATACTGAGGTCTTCTGCACATTAGCTGGAAGTGGGTAAATAAAGGGGGGGAAGGACATCTGCAATTGAGCCCTGCCCTAGGGACCACGGTGACAAGGATGCATGTGTGCCAGTAGGACAGGAGTGGTGAGGGGGAGGAACCAAGCATGTCCCAGCACTTGGGTGGAACACCGATATGACATTGGGCTTGCCATGGGAAAACCCACAAACCCCGGTTCAGCCTGCCCAATTAGCACCAGTGGCAGTGAAACCTATGGGGATCAGCATGCCTCTTTATTGGCGCAACCCCCATAGGTGGTTAGAGGCAGTGTGCCACCACCGACAGCATACCTCTTTAGTGAGATACCCCTTAATGGGATAATGCATCATGTAGGCATCTACTGTCTTTATTTCAGTCAGTTGGTTAGCACTGGGGAGGTGGACCATGCAGTGGTGCTAGGTGGCCTAAGTAGGCATATGGAGCAACACCATCCTACTCTTCCGTAAGGTGTTGAGCAGAGGGAAGTAATAAGGCAGTCATAGGGGAGGGACTGGCCTCGCAGAGAAACAATCCCAACTGCAAGAGTGGCAGCAATCTATGGGAGAGTTGGAGAACTGTAGTGGGTGATGCGGTCAGTGTAAATACCTAGTACCTTAGTAGGAAGCTATGCGCTGTGAAATGCTAGAGAACATTAGTGGGTGACTGTGTCCTGTGAAAATGGGAGAGAATATAGTGGACGCTGCACCCTTTACACATTCCACAGAACCTATGTAAGTGGCTGCACCTTGTTAAAACTGTCTGGGGACATTTTTGGATGGCTGTGTCCTGTGAAAATACCCAAGATCTTTATGGTTTCTGCACACTGTACAACATGAAAAGGTTTGTAAAGTGTGTGATCTCTATTTAAAAACAATATTTGCAGCAGATTAAATGTAATGGAATGTGTGAGAGAGCAACTGCTTAGAGCTATTCAGTTGTATTCACTGCTGCAGCTATTAATTACACAGCCACATGCACCATGAAACAACATTGCTCCCCTTTTAAGAGTCTGAAATGTCTAACTGGGTAACACATGATCATCATCATCATCATCATCATCATAATCATCAGTGAGCTTGTGCTTTGGCTTTGAGTAGATGTCTCATGGTCATCTGCAATTGAGTGTTCCACCATTTGTATAATTATAAGTGTTCTATATGTGGCACTACAAGGCTTCTCTGTCAGTTAGAGACAACAGCTCGGCTGCACTAAAATATTTCTCAGACTTCACACTTGCGGGGGGACAGCTTAGCAATTCTACAGCAACTTACACGTGTGCTGCTGGCCACACAGACTGCTTGTTGCACCAATACTGTAACACATTTCCATCTATTCCCAAGGCATGAAGCATGCATCTGTGTGGTTGATGGTCTGAAGTATTTCCATGATGAACTATCAGTACTCAAAATGCCCACGTCACTGAGTAGCATGCCCCACAGATTCTTCTCCCTGCAGTAGGCTATTCTCTCAAAGATTTCAGGAGTAGACAGTGATGCACTGCCTACTAATGTGCTGTATTTCTTGAGTGTGGCATGCATGGTTCACTTGGGTAACATTTTGTCTGGATGCTGTTCCTGCTGCCAAAGGTTTATGGCAATTGATTTTGTGAGCACTGTGGAAAAGCATCCTTGCACAGCTGCACATAAGAAATGTAGTTGAAAAGAAAATACTTTACGTTTCAAAAGTAGGTCTTCAAATGAACCCAGCAGGTACTCAATCTGGCCTATGAAACAAACTACCCATTGATCACCATGCAGAGATGACAGCTGGTTCACTAGCTGGGCGACATTGACATCAACTGAAAAGGTATGGGACCTTTCCAGGTAGGTCAGGTTGAGCCGAAGCAGGTAGATCAGAGGGTGAACCTTAGTCAGGGACGCATTTTGACAGCTAACCCGATTAGTGGCCTCCTCAAAAGGTTGTAGCAAAGAACAGACCAGTAGACAACAGCCGCTAATGTCTCTATGTTAAATATTTCTCATCTAGAAATCTTCGGTGAATGCTGCAGTAATTTGTGATGACATTGCATTGTTCATGTTGCCTGTCAAGCAAGTGCAAAGTAGAGTTCCAAAGGGTGGCCTCACTAGTCTTCAGGTTGTGCAGTGGCAAATTGTGTCAAACTTGAAGTTGACATAGTTCAGTTTTGACATGGTAAGCCCATTTAACAGGCTCATAATTGCTGATGAAGTATGTGACCAGAAGGGGAAGGACATGAACAGGAGAAATGCCTGGCCTTAACAAATGATAAGGCAGGGAGCACATTTGATCCATTGGCTGCTGCACCAAGCCCAAATGCAAAGCATGAGGACTTAGCCACTCTGCTTACTCGTGCTAGACCTTCTTCCAAATGTCAACATCAGTGTGCCTTCCAGCCAGAATGGTTGACTGATGCTGAATTGCAAACCTGTGCTCTCCTTGGATTACTCTGGCAGCCCTCTTGGCTATTGGAGGAAGAAATATAACCCAGTGTGCTGTGACAGCCACATTCCCAATACTTTGTCCATGGCAAAGTGGCCTTTTTGCTCCATGGACTGATGTGATGCTTAGCCTACAATACACATAATCTCATTGTACAATTCTGGTACCACATTGCAAGAGAAAAACATTAGGTAATAAAAACCTTAGAGCTGACCAACTTTTCCTTTAAGGTGTAAGGATCCATATTTTTCTACAAATGACTAGGGGAAGGGATCTATTGCCAAAATGATAGCAAGGTTGGCATCCAGCAGGTGCTGTCTGTTATGAGGCTTGTGATGTTTCTGTACACACTGAAACACTTCTATAACAGTGCCCTGGTGTAAGGGGAGATCCCTGCTATGTGCTGTCGGAGTGCAAGGGGTTGAGCTTGGTGTTCTACTCCTAGTGCGGAGCACTGGTGCAAGTGAAGTATTTTCAGGGGTATTAGTACAGGATGGTGAAGGTATGCTACTTGTTTGATTAACCAGTGAGGTATCCACCTCAGCTACGTTTACATCTTCCCGTGTCTGTACTTATTGCCTCTTCATATGAGACTGTATAGATGTAGTAGGCACGTTTTTATCTGACTTCCTTCAGGACACTGTTTTCCAGCAGAGTGTGCATGCGGCCAGATTCAAATTGCTTTTTCATTTTGTGTGAACTCGTGCTGCACATTTCCATTTATCGGTGGGCTAGTAGGACACAGGGTGGATTCATGTGGGCTTGATGGCGCCAGGGTGTTCCGGATGCCAATAAATTATATTTTTTTCTCAAAGAGACTATATACAGGGAGGGGTAGGTTCAATTAATATTACATCCTTTGCATCTCTAGTGGCGTCATGATCCTCTTCCATCTCAGTATTACTGCTTTCTAACAGCAATGATTGTTCCTGCCCTGGTTTTCATAGAGTATAATCTTTGTCAATTTAGTCGTCATCTATCTCATTATTATTGCTGTCTGACCCGCAGTGTCGGGTATCTGGGAGTTTCAATATGCTGTCACGGTTCAAGTAGTACATCTGTCACTGTTCCTCAATTTTCATTAGATAATATTTGCACACCTCCCTCTTCTGCCTCTGAGATGCTGGGGATAAATGAAAATGTACCCTCCTCTGTCGTGCTCATTGGATGTTCATTGTCATGGTGCTATACCTATGCATTTTCTTGTGCTGGCAAATCTATACTTGACTGACTTAGACAGGTGGAACGCGAGTTGGATGATTTCCTCAATTGGTCACATGCAATTCTTGCTTTCCCAGTGCACACATCAAGTGCTGGTTCAGTAGAGAAAATACCATGAGATGCACATAACCCCCCTGCCTCGTGCTTGTTTGGTTGGAGACGTGAGTTTCCAAATGTGTCAAATTGTGTGCAACCTGCCTCTATGAATCACAGCTGCTCCCTCCCAGCAGAATAAGCTGAGGGTGACTATCCCTCAGGCTACAGACAAGGATTCTCAGCCCCTCCCAGTCATCCTTCCAGTTGTCATCCGATGGCATATGCCTTGGCCACTCGTATCAAGATTTGCACAATGGCTACTGGTGTGCCATTTGCTTACATGACACTTTTCCATTCCCTTCCTGTAAAATCAGTTGAGGGTGGCCCTCGAACAAGTCAGTCAACACAGAGGGCCATTCCTAGGTTACAGCTGGGCCGTCATATAATCATGAAAGGTCGGAGCTGCAGGAGAAGGGGACTAAGAGTGACCCTGGCCCAATGTCAACATAGAAAGGAAAAACATAAAGTTTGGTCACCGTTTGTCTGCGCTCAGCCGTGTACTTCGAATATTATGAGTATGACGTCAACAAATGCCACTTTCTTCAAGTGATAAAATTAATATTTCATTGTTAAGGTTTCAAAAACAGCTGTTCAGGTTTCAAAAACAGCCTACACATGTTTTGACTTGTAAAGGGCTGTTACAGTAATGGTGATCAATACATAATGTTCGCCATACAGACAAATAGTGTGACAAAGAATAAACAATATATAAAACAATATTAGCAAGATCAATGAAGACCATTGTGATGCAATTTTTGTCCCAAAAGATTCCGAGACAAAAATGCAAACATTTTTGCTGTCGACCTGGACAAAGACAAATTGATTGAAATAGCACATTAAGTTCCATTAGCAAAGAGAACACAATTTGAAAATAATTCAATTCAAATAATAACAATGATGGGTCATAGATAGAAATAGGGAGAGAGAAACAAAAGAAAGCAAGAGAGACAAATACACAACAGCAAGTGAGGCTATGACAAGAAGACCATCTTGAAGGCTAAGAGCAAAAGCTTGAATCTTGATCATAAAGGTTTACTGGTGTCCAAAATTAAAAGAGGTTCTCAACATCCAGAGCATGTCATCACTAGATATTCAGCCCAAATTAAATCACTTCTTAAAATTGGGGACCAAACCTAGTTTTTTGCCCCTCAAACAAGCTGTGTCAGAGTTTACTGGCTCCCCCTGCACCTTCTCTGAGTTGTCACCTGAGGGCACTTGGCTTGTCCAATCGCTTCAAGAGGCAGACAATGAGTGGTTTGTCATCCATCCCAGAAAATCTCTGGAGATTACACCTACATGGTTTACCCACTTCAATTCAGTAAACATGTCAAACAGTGTTCCATAAAGAAAACCCAACCCTATATCACAATCTCTGACTGAGTCCCAGTCACTCACTGTCTCTCTGGACCCTTCTTTCTACAACTACTCTAAATATCCCTACACTTGCCTAAATAGCCTAACCTCCCACCTATCTGAAAGATGCCAGGGACTGAATGCAAGCTCTAGCTTTTTAAACCGTGCAGACAAACTTCAGATTAACTTTTCCAAATGTTCATCCAGGGTTCATCCTTGACAAATCACCCAATATTTGGTTGAATCAAGATTGCTCCAACAAAATGTGTCCAGATCTATTAGGTACCCTTCCCCCTACTTTTGCCTTTGATACTACAACTCCTGGGAATCTGAAGCCAATACCAGATTTGCTGTCATTTCTGTTTCAGACAACCTTGCATAGCAATGTTTATTTGAGCTAGAAAAGGTGTATTTAGTCTCTAAAAGGTATTGCTATGCTTAGATTACCAACTCAATAGTCCATTTCAGCTAAGACCCTGTTCTGATCAAGGCATAGCAGGAAATAAAAGTAGAAAAATTATTATATTGTTTTCTATGCACATCTAATTCTTAAGTGTGCGGGAGGACTGGCAACAGTGCCCACATGCTGGCAGACTCCCTAAAGGCATGGAAATAAAGAATTGCCAGACCTAAAAGTGAGACTATTAATGCGATTCAGCTGAGAGTTGAAGTCTAAAGAATGTGCTTACTTACTCTGGAGATCGTGTACCACCTCAGGCCTTGCACATCACCCCACAAAAATTATTTTAAAGCACTATTAGCCTCACAAAGCATTTCCTGTTGGAAGAGGGGCATATGAAGGTGGTGTGAGGGAATGCAGGATATCCTCAGAACAAGAGCAAATTAAACCAAAGGCTCTTTTGTCTCTGTCGTGCAGCCGCTTGTTAAAGCAAGAACAATATGGATCCTCTGTAGGCATACTGAAACTCTTTGGAAGGTGCTTTCTGAAGTGTGCCTTCCTGAGGATGTTTGCATGCTTACAAAAATCCTCTATCACAACATAGTTGCGAGTGGAATGGATGTGTTTAGGTAGATTGCAGAGCACTTGAGATGTAGAATCTTTAAACTATGTTGCAATTGATGACTTTGAAAAGCTCATTAGAAAGCAAAATATTTGGGTGATGGGAAATGATGATCCTCTTCACAATGTGTATAATTGTTGGTGCCTGTGCAGTGATAGTGATTGATTCTGATGTGGTTGACACTCCAAGTACAGATGAAAGCAAATCCCAAGCAAAGAAAGAAGGACCTTTGGGAAAGGAACCTAAAGCTTCCTTATGTTGACTTGCAATGTTAGCTGTTCATTACATGGTGTCACCATTCCGCATGTTCTACTTCTACCTGTAACAACTGGAGCTTGCTTGTAAGTACAACAACTTTTCACAAATTAACTTCATTAGACAGCTCGGCTCAGATGTTGGTTTTCTGTTCAGAGCACACAGATGCCGCTATTTCTTTTCAGTTCCCGAATAATTACCTTTGTTAGCAAAAAAGGGAGAAAAGCACTATAGCCAATATTCACAAATTATACAAATATTTTGAGAGTTTAGTGTTCAAATGTCACAACAGAACTGATGATAGGGGAAGCCCCACGGACAGCCATGCCACCAGTTAGTCTGGGGGAATGGTAAGGCCTTCCCTCATTGGCTAATTTCCAGGCTATACAGATTTTCAGATCCATACCGACTCATATAGCCTGGAAACTGGCCAATGGAGGAGTACCTTGTCACTCCACCCAGGACATTATGTTTGCTTATGGCTGACATTTTGGCTATTGTATCCACCTATGTCATTTTTGATGTGGCTGTAGATTTCGGATGTGAGTCCGGGCACTCGGTAGCAGACAGGCATATGTTTCCACTTGGAAAGCCTGGGTATGGTGCTGTGCATTTGGATTCCATAACATCTTGTAGCCCAGTTGACTACTTCTCTGGGGGAACTTTTTTTTTGGTTTCAGATCTGTTAATGTTTACATATCAGCCATTTTAGCACACCACATCCTATTTGCATGATAAGACAATTGGGTGACATCCTCTGGTCAAAAGAGTTTTAAAAGGCATACACATTAAAATATCCCCAAAAATTATGTACTTGGTGCATTGAATAGTTAATCTTGCAATTCCAATAGTTTTGGATTGACAAGATAATAAGGGTCTCTCCTTGCAATCCCCTTTGAAAAAACGTCCTATGCTGCTTTGCTTTATTTGTCTGATTTCTCGGATTTAGAATTAGGAGGTTTTTTGATATCTCAAAGGGCCTAACATCTTTCCACGTTGGCAGACGACCCAGCATTTCCTGACTATGATAATTGTCTGTTGTGTGTTGCATTACCTGCTATGAGAACAGCAACAGGGACCTGTGGGGTTTCTCTTCTCATCTCTTTATTTCCTTTAGGTGTTCCTTCCCTCTGTACCATAGATTCAAAGCTGTTTGGTGTGGACCTCGCCTAGAGGATACCCTATGGTCTGCAAATCGGTTGAATGAGAATGTCACCAGTGACATTTATATCATACCTCTTTTTGCCCCAGCTTTAAATTGACATCATGCAGAGCCTCCATGCCTGCATAAAAAAACTGACTGCCTTGTTTACACAATGTAAAGTTGGGATTTAATTAAGCATGAAAGCACAGATTACCATACGACTTCTTGATTCTTGACCCAGACCTCCCATCACCTTCCCCACTTTATGTTATTAGCCTCCAGTGGTGGGGGTCCATTGTGTTGATGGTTACATTTTCTTGGTACCAAAAAGTGGTGATACAGTGATGGACAGGGACAATGACTGGTTGATTCTTCCCCTGTCAACAAAGTTGATGTTAGATGGCATCCACAGTATATGTAAGAAGAGTACAAGGGGTGGTGATGCCCTCATCCTTTGAAAGGAAGGATTGAGAAAACATGGGACTTGCAGTCTATATTGTAGTATTTTAAAATAATTGTTTTGCTGCTTTATAAATAAACACAAAAATAGACAGCATAATCTTCACCCTTTTGCCTTAATAGAATCCCAAATGTACATTTTTTTTTTTTTTTTTTAGGCAAAATTGCTTTTTGCATGTAGGGCTGTAATAAAAGTGCATTTTCAGTCTGCAGTCATAGAGTAGTCCAGGGACCACTTGTATTCCCATGGCATTCATGAAGAATATGTTTAAAATCTAATGAAGTCGGCTGTGCATGCCATCCACTCTGACAGATTTCCTGCAAACCTATCCTGTAAATTTTGTTTTTCTGTTACAGACTATGTGCAAATGTGCAAAGGCAGCAGGAGAGGGTGAGTGAAACAGAATCCGAATACCAGGAAGAACTTAATATCCACATTTATTATGGGGATCCTGAATGTGACCTGTGAATCTTTAATAGATGATTTAACTCTTCATACATTGCTGTATTTATCTTGTGACACAGCACTGATGTATCCAAAGTATATTGAACAGAAATAGCCTGTCATTTATTTTTAGATAGTAAGCCACTTTCTCAGGGCTTACACTTTTGACAGGTAAATAGAGGCATAGAGCATGAAACAGATTTTAATACACTGGAGTCAATTGTATAATTCTGTAATAAATTTCAGGATTAGACATTTCACAGTTCCCAAATTAGTGACTGGACCACATATTATCCACTAGAAATGCCACCAAAAATGTTAGTTTCTTTGAAGACAGAGTGAGCGTGTATGCTAGAGCATTGTTTTGCAATCTTGCTTCAGCATGTAGAAACTGATTTCATATTCAATTAAGTACTCAGCTGCATGCAAAATATGGCAATATTTTGGAAGCAGTTGTGTTTTTGAATGGAAGCTTTCTAATGTATATATCCAGATCCTTTTCTGCAACTGTGTAACTTTTACATGTGACAGTTAACTTCTACCTGGTCTTCCCTACCTCTGCTAAATGTCCAATGTGCATGGTTCTCCCGTACACAGTATAACATTTTGTGTTAATGAGGTAAGGCAGTTTAGGACATGAACCCCATGTATGTATTAGCAGTCCAATCAAGAGATCTCCCATGTGTGTGGTGGGAGACACTTTAGCAGATACAAGGGCTGTATGAAGTTGCAGGTCTTCACCTTCACACATTTTGTGAGTCTACCACAAATCCTCAAAAAAGTCATGAAGTTGCAAAGTAATCTGCAAGCATCCTCAGCATCAATCAGGTTTTCTTGACATGTGAATACAATTATGCAATAATTAACAGGGTAAAATGTGTTCTACAAGTGCTGTATTATTTCCCTGCACATACACTTTTAACCAAAGAGAAAAGTTTACTACCATTGCATCCACCAAACCAAGGAAGAGGGTGAAGAGAAATATTTTTCAAAAACTCTTTTCTGCTGAAATTATTTATCACAGACCAATTTCTTCCAAGTCAACAGAATGATCAATACTAGCATGCTATGTACTGTACTCGGAAAGCAGGCTGGACAGTACACTAATTTGAATGATCACATCCTTTGTTTTGAAGAATCTGGAGGCATCCTTTGGTTTGCTGTGTGACCCTTGAATGTTCAAATACAGATAGATTACTAATTAGATCTATTATAAAACATTCATCAATTGTTGGTGAACTTTTTTCCAAATTTTAATTTTGTTTTGTGGCTAATGGGTGTGTGGTTAGGGAAAGGCACTGTTGCAAAAAGTTTGCTGTTTTTTAACTTGACTTTTCAATGTGTTGACGAGAAATAGATCCTCCCCCTCTCTGGTAATAGATAGGTAAAATGTCATTCAAGGGCATGTTCCCCGCTCTCCTGTCCAACATTGTAAAAGTCAGAAGCATTGTTCATTGAGGCAGCCAGGCATTGGCAGAAGCCAGTATGTAGTGATTCAGCAGTTTAAATGGTAGGAATACACAGTTTCTAAACGTGATGTTCAAAGATTTTTTTATAAATATAATTTGCCAGTGAGCTGAAGCAGATAAGGAAGGCGGGATGACTTTGGCCAGAATGTGGTATGACTTTGGCCAAAATGTGGTACAAGTCTGGAAATGTGTGTCATTTACAAAACCTGCTTTTTCCAGTTTTAAGGCTGTGAAATACATCTTGTGGTTTAGTTAAATTTGGAAAACATCTAGTTATGATGATTAGCATAAATTAGGTAATTGTGACAGAAAATGATAAAGTGTTTCAGGAACTGTTTATGTCCAATGGAAGCCAAGTGATGCATTTGACCTTAAAGTAAATTAGCCTATCAAAATATAAGGTTCATGTTAGCTTAACATTAGTGCATACGTTTTCCCACACTATAAGTGTTGTCAAAAATGTAAGAAAAGCTGAGATATTCTTTTGTCAGCCTGTAAGATGGGTGATTAAAACAACATACTCCCGGCTAGTCGCTATTTGTGCCTGTCTTTTGCACATTGTGGGTTATCTTCCAGGGAGGCTGGCTACAGGAGATTATTCTACGAAATTAACAGTTGTTTACTTCTGTGTTCACAGAGTACTACATTTCAACCAAAGAAGACTCGGAAAACTACTCCTCCCACTGGGATTTTTAAACCACTGACAATGAACACCTTTACGAAGCAGTCAAAAGCTACCCTTGATACTCATATTAAATATATATGGATCTGCTCAACTCTGTGACAAATCATATTTGTTACATGAATGTATTTTTTACAAAAATAACATATACTAACAATGCTCACTAAAATACTGAGACAATTCAGCATACACAAATGCCTTTTCATTTTTTTGGTGAGACGTTAGTAAATGCATCATTGCACAATAGTATTGTTTAGCATCTTAAGTTAAAAGACCAATAGCAATTGAAACAACTCTTTCTTCTGCAGATCGGAGAACCTGCTAAGTCTTAGCATCCCGGTGCCATCTATTCTACCTGTAATTCCATGTACAAACATTTAACTCTGGCCAAAAGATTGTGTTCAGCCCAACTTTCAAGGACTGCACACTTACAATGGTATTCCCAATCTGAATGTTATAAAATAACATCTCACATCTATCATCTATCTGTAGACACAACTGTTTTTTGGCCACGCCCTTGGATACAGTCAACAATATACTGACTCAATCAGTAATCTCAGACCTTCATCAGGACATATATAAATCTTTAAGGGCATATGTGCCTCCCTCTCTTCTTCTTGTTCTCTTTAAATATCATCAGACTTGACAACTTCATGATTAAACATCTTCTGGCATCTCACTATGCTGCTCTACATCCACTAGAGCTTGTGTTTAGAATTATTCCCATTGTGTATGGATTTTTTTTATCTGGATTCGTTAAGTCCCAGTCTATCTCTGAGCACACAGGGAGCTGCTGCATAGTGTACTACATGCACAGAACAACAAAGATAGCAGTGGGTGAGGGACTATGGCAGAATGTTCCAGAGGTGTAGGAGGGAAGAGGTGGCTGGTGCATTGCAGCAGCTGGAAATAGAAGACATTTTCTTTGTTCAGTGTGCTGGCAGGCTAGCAACTGCCAAGCCCTTTCTTTTTTATTTGCTGAGGATCATGAGGCTTGAGCTGCTCATAACTAAAGTACTTCCCACAATTATTTGAAAATCCTTAGACGCTGTAACGTATGATATTAATTTTTTAAAAAAAAACATTAATTTCAATTGTGCAAGGTTCTAAAATATAGACCATAATCTGAATAATCTTGTAACATTTGGTGTGGTTTTGTTTAGAAGGCATACAATTAGTGGGGTCTGAAAACTTGCTAAATCCAGATTGACTTGAATGAGAAAAAACATTATGTCACACCTGCACCTGCATCCTGAACCGCGGCATGGTTTTCCACCAAACCTGCGTGAGGAGCAGCTGCCTGGTCCTGAAAGCATGCTTTTGAAAATTCAGTGCTCATCTTTCTAGTGGACATTTTAAAACATTGCCAAAAAGTAGGTAAAGAAGAATTCCTGACTCTGTGTCTGTGGACATCTCTGGACCAATCGGCAGGGTGCATGATGTTCACAAATGTGGTGTGAGGGCACTTATTGATCAACTGAAAATTTGTGAGGTATATCAAACATTTTCAAACAGCTGCCAAGTTGGATTAACGGCCTGTCTCTTTGGTTAAGGCACCCACCAGCAGATCATTTGTTGTAAGGTGTAAAATAAATTGCATTGTTTGTTCTGCAGTGCTCATGGTCTCACTGTGATGTTCGCTGACACCAGCATGCTTGGTACCTTGCTAGATAATACATTTCAGTTGTGTTACAAATGAAACACACTCTAGGGAGGTGAGGAATTGTGGGGATGGGGAGGAATATGTATAATAAAAGGCAAAAGAAAATGGTGTTCCTTTTCCCAGTGTCCACAAAAACATTCATGGTCGGGGGTTGACTTTCATGTCCACGGACACCTTCAGACTACAGTGGAACCAAGGCATAACTTTTGTTTTCTAAATGAAAACACCTGGCGTTTAGGCTTTTTAGTCTATTGAGATGGGGTGCTGCTGCTGTTCTCTTTGTCAAAAAAAGTGTTACTTTTTTAAAGACTGTCTACTAAAGCAGGACAACTAGTATGGCTTCCAAAAGGCATATGGATATATGCCTTGTAGTTTTCTATCAATGTACTGGTATGCTGCTCTTGGAATGCACACTGGCATTTGTGCATATTTCATTTATATGCACAGAGGGTTGTAGGCTTCAGAATACATCATTACACTTTTCGTACATATGAAGACAATTATCTTTAGGTGGCCCAGAAACTTGGGATGGTTTATGCTGCTGTTACTCAGTCCATCATGACTGGCACCTGATAGTATATCAGTGGGGAATTCCATGAGAGTGTGGTGAAGTGATGCTATGTGCCCTGCTTAAGCAGGCCAGCCTGTACCTGATGCCGGAAAGAAATGTGTATATGTGACTTGAAGTAGACTTGGTCTTTCTGTAGAGAATAGGAGAATACTACAAGCCACCCTTTGGTAGTGGTCAATGGGTTGTGGTTATTAGTGGAAAATCAGATAGCTGGGGAGCTCAGTACTCAGCAGCTATTACGTACACTGGGCCTATTTTCTGTGGCTCTGTTCATGATGTGCGTTGTGTTAAAATCAAGACTGTGTATGAGTGGGCAGGGGTGTTTGGGCACTAGGGTTTTCGAATCAGCTTGCGTTCCACTCCTTGGTTTGTAAGTTTGTTATGGAGTTAGTTAGTTGCAAGGTCACAGATTGGGGAGGTGTTGTCCACACCTCTTGTTAGCACTAGCGTTTTTATCCAGATAACCAGCACTTGCTCAATAATTGCCATTCATAGATCCTTGTTATTAATGGTTTCCTTAATATTATTGGTGGTCAGCCGACACATGTTTTGACCTCACAGTCTTTATCAAGGCTAAACGTTTTTTTCCACAATTGCTTGTTTGCAGTTTTGAAAATATGGATTACGTTCCTGTTGGGTGGCAATTTGCTTGGATGGGCTTGGATCTGGCTGTTGATTTTGGTTCCCGAGATTGCCTTCCAACAGGATCGCAAACCATATTTTCAAAACTGCCAACAGGCAAATGTAGAAAAACACGTTTAATTTTGATAAAGATCGTGGGCCTCATTACACGGAAGGCGGTAATGGTTAACGGTCACCGTTAATGGTAACGGTGACCGTTAACCATTACTGCCTTACTACGAGGTCCCTTAGCGGGTTGGTGCTTTTACGCCTGCTTTTTGAAGGCATTAAAAACCAACCCGCTAAGGGACCTTGGTGCTAATTACGGCACCGCAAAATTGCGATGCCGTAATTAACACCTTCCCCATTCCCATTATGCCCTATGGGGCAAAAATGGGAATGGGGAAGGGCAGTGGTGGAAGGGGGAATTACCGCCCCGCCAACCTTGGAATGGGGCAGTAACTCCCCTTTCCACCAAGGCGGTGCCGGTATTTTACTGGCATGGACCAAGGTGCTTATAGCACCTTGGTCCTCCGCCTTCAGTGTAATGAGGCCCCGTGAGTTCGAAACACATGTCAGCTGACCACCAATAACAATAAAGAAACCATTCATAACAAGGATCCATGAATGACAATTATTGAGCAAGCTGTTAAATCAGGGGCCAGACGCACATTTGGTTGTGGATTTATTTTCAGTAAAGCAGATAGTAACACACAGCAGGCGCCCTCCTCAAGAGGCCGGCTCCAACTGCCTTTTCATACAAAAGAAAACCTACACAAACATTCCGATTAGAATAAGCACATCAATACATTCCAGTTAGAATCTGGTTACATCATAATGTTATTGAATTGCACTGTGTTAACTTAAAATAAGTATGACACTTTTCTAAAGTTATAAGAAACTAAATCTCAACACATCTCCTTCCTTTAAATCAGAAGCATTTAACCCAAGTAATACTCATTAAACTTAGTTGGTCTGTTCCTGACTCTGCTTGCTTTCAAACCACTATCAGTGTTAATATTGCGGTCACACTCAAAATTCACTACTCTATCCGCATTAGGTCCAGGCACTAGAGCTTCTTCCTCATAAGACAAATTCTGGTGCCCTAGTCTCGTCGCCAATGTTAAGTCAGGGGCCAGACGCACATTTGGTTGTGGATTTAAATTTCTATAAAGCAGATAGTAACACACAGCAGGCGCCCTCCTCAAGAGGCCGGCTCCAACTGCCTTTTCATACAAAAGAAAACCTACACAAACATTCCGATTAGAATAAGCACATCAATACATTCCAGTTAGAATCTGGTTACATCATAATGTTATTGAATTGCACTGTGTTAACTTAAAATAAGTATGACACTTTTCTAAAGTTATAAGAAACTAAATCTCAACACAAGCGCAAGGTATCTGGATACACACCTTATGTATGAGTGCGCCAGGGGCTTCGCTGTGGGCAGGCCATGTGCCATCTTTTCCTGACTCTGTTGTTGATGGGCTTTCTTTTCCCAGGACTTGATAATGCAATGTGTGCTGTAAATGAACATTTGTAAAGAAGGGTTAAGGCCTGGCAGAGGCCAAGTTTGAGTCTATTCTGCTTTCGGTATGATGATGTCCAGGGGCGTTGCTAGGGGGGGCTCAGGGGGCTATAGCCCCTGATCTTTTGGTTGTAGCCCCGGATAGAATCTCAGGAGCTACAGCCAAAAGACTAGCTAGCCCCCAGTCCCAAAAGTTCCAACATCAGTTTAGCCCCGGGTCTTTTCCAGACCTAGCAACTCCCCTGATGATGTCTTTGTACATTTTGACTCAAGTCTCAGCGTTACCTGACACTGAGAAAGAGCACAATAATTAAGTTCTTGGGTGGAGGGCTCAGTGTTATAATGTCACTGATAATGCAGTGATTGGTGTCTGTGTACATCTTCAAGTTGCAGTAAAAGTGTTATCTTGAACTGATAATGGTAGAATGCTGAGACGTATTTTAGAATTTCACAACATGTTTGTAAAGAAAAGTAAAGATAATGAGTTGTAGAACATGATGTGGAAAATATAATAAACATCTATTTATACCCTCCTAGACAGTACATTATTTTAATTATAACTATTATTGTTCTTTTATAACGCGATTAATACTGGGGACCACTTTCTAAGTGCAAGCCCAGCAGTCAAACCTGTGTTGCTATGCTTTTTCTTGCTTCCAAGACAAATGCGTTGCCCCTGAGCTATCCTACCGGATCTGTGTGATTTTCCCACAGCTTAATAACCTGTGACGGAAATGTTTGCATGGGAAATGTACACAATACAAAATATTTGTACATTTCCCATGCGGACATCCATTACAAAACAACCCCAAAACCAAACAAACACACCCACCCGCACCCACAACACACCCCAACCCACACCCCCAACCTACCACCCTACTCACCTTTCCTTCCGACGCGCTGTGTGCCTCCGGCACCGGTTCCCTTTCACTTCTGTGATCGGGAACTGGCGCCACAGGGTCCTTTTCTCTTTTTTTTCATTTTTTTTCAGGCAGCTGCAGGCATTTGCACACAACCCCTGCTCACTATACTATGTAATACAGTGAGCAGGGTGTTGCGGGGTACACCCCCGCAGCGCCTGGCTTTATTTTCTTCTTTTTTTTGGTCTGGTATGCTGTGGTAGTGTCCTACACAACCCCCGCTCACTATGATGTATAGTGTAGTGTAGTGAGCGGGGTGTTGCGGGGGACACCCCCACAGCCCTCAGCCTTTTCTTTCCCGGTCAGGTGAGCTGCGGGGTTTCCCCCATAACCTCTGCTCACTATACTGTCCCGCTCACTATACTGTACAGTATAGTGAGCAGGATATTGTGGCAGACACCCCTGCCCCCCCCCGCAGCCTTTTTAAAAACATGTTTTTACCGACCCCACCAAAAGACCAAAACACACCATGAAAAGTTTAAACTTTTGGTAGTTCAAACTTTTCGTGGTATGTGTTTTAGGCCTTTTGGTGGGGTCGGTAATTTATATTTGGTTAATTTGACCAATTCCATGCTCCCTCCTGTTTTGTACAATATTTATGTGCAGTATATGGATGTTGTATTAACATAGTTGAAATCATTGGACCATAGGAACAAATCAAATGGGGAATGAAAACAAAAAGCATATGTGAGGTGAATATTTTGAAATTGGTAATGTGTTGTGTGGTGTAATTAATGGCGAAAAGTAGTTAGATAGCCAAAGGGCTAATGTACCTGAATTATTTAAGAAATAACATCTGTAACCACAAGTTAATATTGTTTTACTTTATTGACTACTTGCGTTACTTCGTTTATGTTCTGGAGTAGTTTATGTTTTGAAGCACTTAGACAACTATTGTTGTATTCTAAAATATATATTTGAGAAATAATTTTATGATTGAAAGAAAATGAACTAGGCATTTTTATAGGTTTACAGGTGACCATTGTTTTTGAGTAACAGAAGTATTGTTATATTCAAGAAAACCATGTGTGTGTTTTACATATGCAGGATGGTGGCATGACATTTTTGTGGAACTTACATGATATATTATGCCTACTTTGGTGAATGTTTTTCCAACAAAAGACACTATGTGTGAATATGTCTAGGTTACAGTTGTTTTTTGTTCCATTTGCTCAGTTTCTTAGAAGCATTAGTTGACATATTGCTATTTTGTTTCTATTTCTATGGTTACCATGATTTGCATCATTTAGATGTTGAAATGGTATAGTATTACACTTTTGTGTAGATATATTCACACATGTTTCACTTGCAATATGGTAATGTGAAACATGGCTGCTGAATGGTATGCATGTTTGCAAGTGCATGTAAACTCAAGAATTTCATATATAGGGATGTGCTTCCTTTATAGACCTTCTAATAAGTCAATGATGACTTCTTACGGGTCATCTTGTGTGTTTATGGTGATTTTAACAATTCTTGTACACATAGCCCTTCTAAATCATGCAAGTATAAATTGTTGACAAGTGGCGACACAGCATACTGATAGCTAAATTTGCACAGAAATTGACTTTGATGATCTTCTAAAATGTAAAAGGACCAGTGGATATGGAATGTGATGAGGTTGAGGTTTGTGTCATTTTTTTCATGGGTATTATTGGAAGGTCTGAT
Source organism: Ambystoma mexicanum (assembly GCF_040938575.1). NCBI lineage: Eukaryota > Metazoa > Chordata > Amphibia > Caudata > Ambystomatidae > Ambystoma > Ambystoma mexicanum. Next base: position 796,059,301 of record NC_090932.1, on the reverse strand, counting down.
GGGGTTTCATTTTGTAGTAGTTCCCTTCTTGAAGTTTTTCTTTGATTCAGATACAGGGTAGTATCAAATTCTGGAGTCTACAATATAAGTAGCCTGTAATATATAACATTTCAGGGGATATCTGCTTTTACTTTCTTTTCATCCACAAGTTGTGCTGTTCTACGTACCAGTTATTCAACTATGTTAAATATAGAAAATATTACTATTGTTTTTGAGATTATGAACAGAAATTTAAATTGGCAAACACAATGTTGCAGACATAAATTATAAAGTAGTAATTGCGTATTTATAATAATAGCAGGATGTACACATATACAAAGAAGATTGGGACAATTATATAGGTTCATGATCAGTGGAGGGAGGGATTGCAATGCTGTACAATCTTTGATCACTTATGTCAGATTTACAAGGTTGGGGGATTGTTGTGGTCATTACTCACAAGTGCAAGTTTCACAGTGGCATTCCATTTTTCTTTTTCTAAAATCATTTCTGTACATATTCGGATTACATTGAATTTAATTTTTCTTAATTCATTACATTAATCTTGCAGTGGTCAAATTTGAATTGTGGTGATGCTGTGGCCTCATACTGTTGTGTGGGTCCTCTTGTGTTTTGTTTTATTGTTGCTCTAAATATTGGAGTACAAGATATATGTAATATATTATAAAGTTATTTTTTATTTCTAAGTGGGAAGACAACCTCACAACATGATAAACTAGATATGTATTTACCAATGTATTTTCCACTTCTTCAGTCATGTCCTCTTTAGGAAAGTACATTTTCAACCAGTCCAATGTATTGCTCATATCTAATGAAAAAAACAGTGCTTAAGTAATTTTTTAACAGAAACTACATATATATATATATTTGTGTTATGTAAATGGTACCATAGATTTCATTAGAACATATATTTCTATGTACATAAATGAAACAGGTTTCAATATTATGGCTTGTAGTTTTCTGTCCTTGTTATGATGCAATTGTTTCGGATATGTACGTTGTAAATAAATATATATTGCATTAATAATGTCATGAAGTTCTTTCAAAAAGTGTATTTGAAAACAGAACATGTTGTGACCTTGTAATTGTGTTTTTAAACATGCTTTCTTCAGTTAGCTAAGTTGCAAGCATGAACATAAATAAGCTGGACTTTTATGAGAGAATTACTTACTGAAATTTATAGGAGATAGCTTGCTGCTCGAAAGAACTATTGTTCCCAAATATATATGAGCTGTGGAAGTGAATTATTTGAAAATGTCTTCCAGGTTACCTTTTTATCTGGTACAAAACCCAGGCATGCTGTCATAATGTAAGACTATTAATAATTATTAAGAATTAGATGACGGATATATGATATTATATTGACACAATTCTATGTTCTGTTGATTTTGTTGCAATGAACGATTGTTTTTTAAAAAAAGGGATTGTTGACTCATGCATCCTTTTTGGGTAGCATTGATATCACCTGCTCTGGGGGATGTCAGAGGACATGTCAATGATTGTTAAAATGGTGTTATGCTTAAGCTGGTCTTATAAAGAAACATTGAAATTTAGATAAAATGGTGGTAAAGGAACATTATGTATGCAGCAAAACATCTAAAAAAGGTACATAAATATAACTCATGCCCAAGTCATGCGCTGATAATATATATTTGTTCTTACAGCCTTACAGACTTATAAATGAGAAAGGTTATATAAGTGAGTATGCCACAGTGTTCGTGAGGTGAAGGGTGATGGTCACCATGCACAGGTGAGGTTGAGGAAAATAATAAATGTACTCTAACAGGCATGAATAAAGGCATTTTATCATAAACAATGACATGTACATAATAATAATTTGGCACTTATATAGCTCTACGAACCCTCAGGTATCTGAGCACTGCTTATTATTACCCACGGTGTGTGGTGCTCATTTATCAACCTCGGAAGGATGAAAAGGCTGAGTTTGGCCTCGCCGGGATTCGAACCTGCGTTAGCAGGCTCTGCACGGATGTCAAAGCGAGCGCTCTACTCACTGTGCCACTTGACAGACATAATCTATCAAATAGAGATGTTAGAATAATAGTGTAGTAGTTTACAGGGACTTAAATATTGTTAATTATAGATAGTCAACTTGCATTCAAGAGATAAATATACAACTCATACTAGATATGTTTGTCGACATAAAGAGTATACTTAGAGCATGTGTGCATGGGAAACAGATGCACAGACAGGTAACATCTAGAAAGGAGGAAACACAGACAATGACCCGAGCATGAAACTAAAATTAGAGTCAGTCATCATAGATATCAAGTGTACAACATGCAGCCTGCTTATTGTGTCTATGTATGTGCACCATAATCTCATGACAAACATTAAAGAAACAAACTTAAGCACATTATTTTCAGTTAAGGCATACATTTGTAGCACTTTTGGAATGTATATGTATGTTTCAGTGCAAGTCCTCTGCTTATACTGCTTACTTGCAAATGTCCTTCTGTAATTAAAATAAATAGCCAATAGTCAAACCTAATGATTAATCATCAAATCATTGCATTTAGTAACATTGAACTATTCTAGTGCCATATATTAACATTAGAGATAGACAAAAGGCATCACAATATTTACCACTCTCCACAAATGCTATGTAAATGAATTTAGACACATTTCATATTTTAGTTATTACCTTACTAATTAATTACGTGTCACTAAGAAACATGTGATTTTAAGTTTGGATTTGTAGTGTTATGGAGTGAGCATTATACCTCTGCGTGTAATGGTTGAATTTGTAGTGGTATACAGTGAGTGTTTTTACCTTAACTATGTTATTTCCACTCTTTATAGACTTGAACTTTTGGTGAGATTGACCTTAAGTCTTGATTTAAAAATGTTTATTAATATTTGTTTTAGTGTTTTTAATTGGAGTATGACTTATAGCGTTTTAGTGTATGTTGTGTGAGTGTATGTTGTGTAAGTGTATAACAGTATGAGTGTTTTCCATCTGAGTGTGTCAGAGTATGAGCACATGGCGTAATAACTACATGGTTTATATATAATTAATTTACACAGTTTAAATCTTCTATACATGCTCTCTAAATACGAATAATAAGATCAAACATAGTCTTGATTTGATATCAATTTGTATGCTTATAGTAGTGTACATGTACTTAATGTACATTTCATAAATTAACATTTTGAGTTTGTGTAGAACATGTCTGTTAATTTAGCGCATGTCTCCTAGCCCTTGTAAAGGCAACTGAGTGGCAGAAATGTGGGTCATAAATGTGTGTCTTGTAAGTGTGTGTTCTTAACATGGTATTTTGTAAGGCATCTGAGTGCTTGGTGTGTGTCTGGCATATAAATGTTTTACAGTTTATACATGTACACAATTTACTTCTACAATGCATTTCATGTGCGTGTAAAAAAGATGTAATGTAAGAGTGTGTGTCGTAAGTGTGTGTGTCATAATAATGTGTGTTCTAAATATGTGTATCGTACATGTATGTATCTGGTGTGTGTCATAAAAGCATATTTTGTAGAAGTGTGTGTTGTAAGAGTGTGTGTGTCATATATGTGTGCGTGTTGTGAGTGTTGTGAGTGTGTGTGTCCTACGTGCATTTGTGTAAGAGTGTGTCTCATAAGAGTGCGTTTCATAAGTACATGTGCTGCAAGAACATGTGCTATAAGTGGATGTGTTCTAAGTGTGTTGTATGTTCCTGTTTAATAGGCATCTGTGTTGTATGAGTGTGTGTCTTAAGACTATATGCCATAAGTGTGTGTGTGCAAGGGCATGTGTCATAAGAGTGTGTAGTGTAAGGTGTATGCGTGTTGGTTGTATTATTGTCTGACGTGCGAATGCATGGCATATGAGTGATATAAAGTCATGAAATACAGATGCCCTATACGTTTTCTCTACCTATTGAATATCACATTGAAATCATGTTTGACTTTGATGTAGGTTTATATACATATAGAAGGTGTATACAATGCACATGACCTACAAACTGAAATCAAAGTCAATTCTGACAAATATGTGAGTTTTTAATCATTTATTAGTGTATCTGTATGAAATGTACATCTCCCCATGTAGGTGTACACTTTGTATATAAAATGTTCATTCATTCTGCTCTTGTGTTATACGACTCACATTAAAGTAAGCTCTAACTTTGATGTGAGTTTTCAATAGGTACAAGAGGCGCATATGAATTTTATGGTACATAAAAGTATGCAACTTAGATCTCCAGAAAACTGACCTTATAGTCAGTTCTGATTTATATGTGGGTTTTCAGACATTTACTAGTGCACAGGTACAAATGTACATCTCCCACACAGAGGTCTTCAATTTGTATATATACAATGTAGATTCATTCTGCTCTTGTGTTAGACATATATGTAAAAAATCTCAAGTGAGTGCTACCATTGATGTGAGTTTTCAGTATGTTTAAGTTGCGCACAGGGATTTTACATTTCATACATGTGCTCAGTTTAAGTCTCATATTCATCTTCTATACATAAGAAAAGTGACATCAGAGCCAATTCTAACTTTGACATGAGTTTTCAAATGTATAGTAGTGAACATTTACAAAATGAACATCTTCTACATGCATGTGTACAGTTTGTATAAAGGTGCACATTAATTCTGCTCATGTGTCAAATAGATACATCCCAAAATGTGAATATCTCGAATATTGCCAGCTTGCTATTCAAAACTGTTTTTCAGTGCACTCATTCATAATAATATCTAAGTGCATTCCAAAACTCTTGAAAATTAGATGTGGTAATTTTGATATGTTTGGGCAGAAGGAAAAATCCTTATGAGAAAACCCTATGCGGAAAGCTGTTCAAAACTCAATCAAAACAATATTTTTGAAAATGTGTAGCTGTCCGTGAAAAAGTCTGATGGGGCAGCTGCCTCAAAAGTGTATGGAATTTCTTTCAGATTTGTTCATGTAAGGGTTCAAGAGTTATTAAGAAAAGTTATTTTCTGAAACATCATATACAATTTGATGTAACGTTTACGATGTCATGTGTTAGAGCAATGGCATAATATAGATATAGTGGCTACGTAATTTTTCCAGATGGATGAAGTTCTCTGTGAGGCAACATAGAGGCCGTGCCCACTTCCACAGTACAGCCTTCACATATGTTTTGCTTCTTTGTTACAATAATCTGTGATATGTTGGCCTACATTTAGGTGATAACCATGTATGCTACAACAGTCGATCTTCATGAAGCCAGACACCAGTCAATAAGTCAAATAAAATATTTTGGAATTTAAAAACAGACCAACTTTTTCCCTCATTTTCTTATTTACAATTCAATGAAACAAATAAAGAAAAAAACACATAATTTTAGACAATACAAAGTATAACCAACAATATATCAGCTATATCTAGTCATAGATAGATATCACCGTGTAAATATTCACCAAGGTATGGTAGAAAAGCAAAAATGCAAGCATGGAAACATTGTAAATTGCAGACTTCAACTTAGTTGACATCAGGGCTGTTGATGAATTCACTTAGTTTCTAAATTTAGGCTCGATAGAATGTTAACAGTGGCAATCTGCAGTGGTAAATAACCAGCGCCTAGTATTAAAGACCAGGTCAAGTCTTGGGGAGCAAGGCATAAATATTTACAATGTCTCTCATAATGAGTTTCCCGCATCGGCCGGAGGGCCTTACATTCCGTAATAAGATGCACCAAGGTTTCGCAAGTGTCCATCGACATGCAAAAGCGGCAAAAATTCTCAGAAGGGCTCAAGAGACTCCTTTTGGCCTGTAAATCTTGTGTGACCCATAAGTTAAATCGCACTCTTAAGATGTTGTTGCGAAATTTATGTGAAGGGCACCGAATTAAATAGGCTGGTAAGGTGCGTATTTTATTGTGTGGAAAGCGGTATTCATCAGCATCTTGGTACAAAAGGCAAGCTGTTCGTGTGAGAGACCAATCTGCGTGATACAATTTTAATTTAGCCTTGTCTGGATTTTGAAGTAGTAAATCCAGTGAGATATCTGCCGAGATTAGCACGCGATAGACACTCGTCAACCAAGATTTGATAACCGACTGCTTTGATGAGAAAATGTATGATGAAAGATGTTTTAACAAAACTTGCAGAGTGGTTGAGAGCAAACATTTCCTGAAAAAGGAACATTGACGCCAGTTGAAAACAGCCTGGAAAGAAACTAAACCTAGTTCGTATATTATCCAGGCGACTGGGATACAGTTTGGAAGATGTAATATTCGGCGCCAATATTTTGCTTCCCATTTTGCAAATTGTAAAGAAGGATTATCTTGAAGGGTTTCGAGACCGTACAATAGAGCTGGGGTAGTTTTCATGGTCCAGAAATGCCAGCCTGGCAAGATGGAAAATGTGCCATATTTATACATCAAAATACTGGCTTGTGAGATGAATGATGTTAGCCTTGTCTCTAGGCGTGTAAGGTTGCCTTTCGGGTGAAAAGAACTCTCGAAGAGGATGCCAAGATAGATGTAATGCGGCACCACACATGGGATAGCGGGCCATGCCTTCTTGGGGAATATGCGATGATTTGTGTTTTAGAAGTGTTTTTTTTCAGTTCATTATTTTGAGTGTAGGTAAAAAAAGCATTCAACAATCGTTGTAAACCTACTTGTGTTCTGGAGATAAGCACTAAATCATCAGCATATAGTAACGTTTGAATTGAATGATTGTTTAATTTAGGGGAGTCCAAAATCACAGTGGACAAGTCATATCTAACATCCTGAATCAAATAATTAAAGACTGCCGATGCCAAAAGACAACCTTGTTTAAGGCCTCGTGAGGTGTTAATCTGTTTTGAAAGCACACCATCTAGCGAAAGGCGAACTTTAATCGAGGTTCCAGAGTGTAATGCATGTATCACATCTACTAGGGTTGCAGGACATTGGTCTCTATGCAGCTTCACTAATAGGAGCACATGGCTCACTGAGTCAAAAGCAGCGTTGAGGTCAACGAACGCAAAGAATACTTGTTGTTTCTGCAGGTGGCACTGCATTTTAATTGAGTTCAACGTAAATAAATTGATCGAAGTGCCCATTCCTGTGACAAAACCCGTTTGATGGGGGTCATGCAAGTGCAAATGTAGGGTCCAGTTATTGAAGTCTGCAAGAGTCATTTTGGTGAAGACTTTCCCCGGGGCATCTATGATGGCGAAAGGCCGATAGTTAGCTGGGAGGCTACGATCACCCTTCTTGAAGATTGGAATGATGATAGATGTCTTCCAGGAACTAGGAATCGCACAAGTGAGTAAGATGTTCTTAAAAATAATGTAGAGAATGTGGGCCCATTCATCAGGATGTGCTTTAAGCATAGAGTTAGAGAGCCAATCAGGACCTCTCGCTTTAGATGAACTGGCTTGCATAATGATTGAACGAATTGATAGTTCAGACAACTGTAACTGCCAAGGTGAGTCAGCTGAGGGAATATACACGAGATCATCGAAGGCTGGGTCAGCATATAAGGAGGAAAAATGGGTGATCCAGTCAGAGTCCAGGACGCCGTTGATTTGCGCGTCACCCTGAAGATTGTAGCTTTGGTCATTTAGTAGTTGCCACATCATCACCGAGTTTTTATTTGACATGGCAGTTTGCATGGAAATACTGTCATGCTGAAACTGAGACGCTTTTTTGCTCCTGAGCCAGTTTTTATAACGGCATTTGGCAGTTTGTAAGAGTTGCCAGCTTGAGGGGTCATTCATAGATAGTATTTTTCTCCTGACCTTTCTATATTCAGCTTTGACACTCTGGGTTTCTGCGTCAAAGATATGTGGATGGCAGACACGATTGTGCTGCAAGATGGCAATAGTTTGCATAAAAGGTTTTAAAAGCGCAGGATACTGAGCACCTTTATGTTGCGACACATTGTCTTCTAGGATGTTTGTGAGAGACATAATCTTGCCTGAGTTCCATTGAAGACGACTTGTGGCAGGATTTACCGTTGCCGCAGCGTGTAAGACCTGTCTGGTTCAAACTTCCCCAAAGTTCCATGTGATCTGCGCAACAAGTAATCTATGATCGCTATTGGGGTGGTCACTAATGGAAAGGTGTTGGACATTTTGGTACAGGTTAGGGCTCACATAGATGTAATCAAGAGTGCTTGTACTGTTCCCACGTTACCACGTGTAATTGGAAGGTACATTTCCCTTAACAGAGCCATTTAGCATATGTAGGTTACGATCATGCATGATGTTTGTCCATTTCTGAGCTGACCAGGTTATGCCAGGTCTATCTCGACAATCCACATTGAGATCTCCTGCAATGATGGTATGGGTGATGGTATGTCTAAAAATAATTCAATCTAAGATCCCATTCAGACCTTCATAGAATGCGTCATGGGACATGGTGGCAGTGTTGCGATAAACATTTACCAGAGCCAATTCTTGGGAGTGATCTAAAATTAATACTAGCTGAATTTGAGCCCCTACGGAGGCCCAGGGTTTAATGGTAAAGCCACTGGCACTATGCACACCCACTAAGAGACCCGATGATGAACGACCACTGCTCGGGATTGCAGGGAGAAGGGTAGTCTCATAGCCATCCTAAATGGGGCACATGGAGAGCCAAGTTTCTTGAAGGGCTATCAAATGATGGGTGCTAGATAAGTTGGCGATAGAAGTGTGCAAATGGGAGTGGCCCCTTTGTTCCAGCTTCAAAGTTGAATGGTATCTCTGGTGCAGACTGTTAATGGTTACTGCTGTTGGCTCGCTTCACTTTGGGTCTCATAATTTTGCCTCTGCACTCCCTGATAGATGTGTGATTTCTGACTGATGTTTTGGGGATTTGAATGTGCTTGTTCAGGCTCCTCTGCTATGAGAAAGCCCATGCTAAATAGTTGCATTCTGCATTTCAAAATGGAATTTCGGACTAGCCCAGAGGGGATCCACAGTCTGACTACTGAACATGTGAATTCGGAGATAAATTCAATTTGGTCTATGTCATGAGAGGACAGGTTTCGTAAATCAGCAATGTCTCTAAATAGATTCAGAACACTTTGACGGTTCAGGTCATAACATGGGAAGTTTCCTTCTCTATATTTTAGAATAAGAGTAGAGAAATGCCCACGACGAGGGTTCAGATGACGACTGTTTAAGTATTTGATTTCTCCGGAGCCCACTGCAAATGTGAATTAGCAATATTTGTGCTAGCTTGAGTATGGAACCCATCTTCTTGAGTACCTTGCTGTGTGGTGAATGGAATATGAAAAGGCTGCTTGCTAGGCTTGGCTGCAACAGGAGAGATGGAATTGTGCGCTTTGGCTAAACTAATCGCCAGATATTCATCTATTTTTTGTTTAAAGTTCTCAAGCTGATCTAGTGTAAGTGGAGCATTGGAAGTATCTGCCAGGTTCTGCTGACCCGGGCTGCTGGGGGGTTTTGCAGAAGCCACAGTAAAGGGAGTTGGAGGTTTGATAGATTGAATAGCTGCAGCTGATGAATGATCTGAAGTGTTGATCTGAAAGGGGCTCATTAAAACAGGATTGTGGGCGTTTGAGAACAACCTCACGTGGGCAGCGTGTTGCGCTTTTAAAGAGGCAAGTTGCTTGTCGGCCTCAATATTACGATCTATAGACAAGACTAGCTGAGACAGAGGGGAAAGGGGAGCACCAGATCGTAAATCAGTAATTTGTTGAACCATTCTCGTGGGCATCAAAGAATGCACGAGGGGAGGAAGTGGTAGGGCTGGTTGGAACGCATCTTGAATGGAAATGGCAGGGGGCAAGCCAACCAGCACTGATGGAGCCAAGGAGAAAGGTAAGAAAGAAGGAATGGATAGGGCTGGATGAAACACAGCTGGTGGGGGAATGACCGGGGACAGGCCAACCGACACTGATGAGGCCAAAGAAGGAGGTAGAGGAACATGGATTTGTTGTGGAACAGCCGACACATTGTCTTTTGAGGCGGTAGATTTACCCAAGGCCTTGAAGAATGAATTCAGTGTTTTTTAGTTTGTTTGAGATTAGCCATGTTCTTTGTTTTTTTTTATTGCAAGAGGCTTTTTTGGTGCAACTTTTGGGTTTCTCACTTTAACGGCGTCTAGGTGGCTAAGTCTCTGTCCCGTCTTGCGCTCATGAGTAAACACTGGAAGCACCCGGGACATCTCTGGTACAATATTTTGTGGTGGTTGGACTGCAGGTGCGGGCCCTTGAACAGGTGACTGAGGAAGACTCATATGAGTAATTGGTCGAATGATGCCAGTGATCAAGGGCAAGGCACATGCATCCGTAGGGAACACTTCTGCAGCAATGGGAACGGGAACATTGGTCAGACCAGATTTCCAACCAACCTCCCCCTCTGATGATGCAATTGACGACCTTTCCCTAGTGGTTGGTGACACGTTTTTAAACAATGAAGAATTATAATGGGCCAACATCCACTTCATCAAGTCATCATACTGTTTGGATTGGTGTGACACTTTTGTATCCAATGATTCAAATAATTTACACAAGCTCATGATAGTAGTGTTGATAGCAATTAATGCTGGTTGAATCATGGTTGAGTGTTGTAGGAATAGATCTGAAGGCTGTCATGACCCACAGGACGCGCCCCTTTTGGACTTCCTGGTCCTTATCGCAATGGGCCTTGCATTCCCTGAAACTCCCAACATGGCCATCCAGCGTGACACGCCTTCCGCGGTCTATACGTTGGACGTAACGTATTCTACTAATAGACCACACCCCCGCGGCTCTGTGCATCTCAATGCTATTGCCAAGTAGCGATCAGGCGTATGCTCTGTAGTTCGCTGTATTGATTTCCTGGTTCCTAGCTTTTCCACTTCCATTCCTTGCCCCTTTCCCTTTCCTCTTGCTTCCTGGACTCGTGCACCATCAGCACGCCTTCTTCGTTTCCAGGATCCCCGGATTGCTGCATCCCGGAATCTTAAACGCACGCTGGAGTCGGAAGAGACTTGCTCAGCCTTATTCAAGTCCAGGTCTGTCCGCAAGAAGGCACCGCCCACAGAGTCCTGCAAGGATCGGTCTCAGGTGAGAGGGGGGAACTCCGTGACAAAATGACTGTTTTGGATATTCTGGGTGTGGGTAAAACAAAAGAATGAAGCATAGAATTTTTAGAGTTCTGAGAGTATTGTTGGGACAAAGAAACTTTACTATGCGGGGGTCAGTAGCGGAATGATGGTGAGCTCTCCATACAATTGGAGATTCACATTGGCTGGCATGTATAGATAAACCAGTTTGATCCTGCACTGGTGAAGGAAAAGTAATCAGAGAAATGGCAATGCAGGAGGAAGAGAGGCGCGGGCAATATTTAGTAGAGGCTAACATTGTGATGTCAGATAAAGGCCGCGGGTTGACTCTTGCACATGGAGTTCTTGATGGAATGGATGTATCCTGTGCATGAGAGCCTTCTGGTTTATTGCTGTTGCCCAAATGGGAGATTGACATTGATGAGATGGAAACAATAGACTCATCCATCTTATCGTCAAAGGTAAATTTCAGTTGTGTAGATAACACTGTACCTGTTGAAATAAGTGAGTGGGCAGTAAAGAAGTCTTGGGGTTGAACTTCGAACTCATCATGGCTGATCTGAGTCGATTGACTCGACAGTATTTCTGATAGGTTTGGGATATTAGACGGCATATTTGAAGTAAGCTTATATGCCATTGTTATGACAAGCCAGCCGGTGAACACAAGATAAAGGTCACAAAGCTGGATTAGTCGACTAGTACAGAAGGAATTTGTAAAAACAAAAATAAGCAGTGTATTAATCGTTACACTTGTGACAATAGATGGTTCACGTCCACATCTATGTGCACAGGACAGGTGTTCGTGTTATGAGAGGACAACCGGGAGAAAAAAAAAGATGACAAATTAGGTAGTCGCACAAGTAATAAGCATTGATGAGACACCTCAATTGAGACCTAGGAAAACATACTTTATTAACCCTTTAAGTGCCATGGGTATTTCTCCCCAGTGCCAGGGCCTTTTTTGGTGATTTTGGTATGTGGCCATTCAATGGCTTGTAACTTTTTTGTTACATGAGATATCTCGGCCAAATTTGGCTCCTTTTTTTTCCACATATAGGCGGTCGTAACGCCACCCAGGAATCCCAAGTTGCTGTAGGGGGGGTGAGAGAAAATAAGGAAAAAGTGCGAACATTTTGGGTTTTTACAAAAAATGCCAATAAAATGATGTACAAAGAAGCCTGTGGTTTTTTCCTTGTAAGAGCTAGGAACAAATGGTTTGCTGTGCTGAGTTCCCCAATGTCGTGGCTTTCAGGAACAGGTTGAGTGGAAATGGAAAAAAATTATTTTGATGTGGTTATCAACCATTTTGTGAGTGGTAGGCGATTTTTGCCATTTTTGCCAATTGGACATGCATGGACGGAATGGAAGAAAAGGGCAGGAAAACCAAATTGGAGGACAGGAAGGCATATATTTCTGAAAAGTAGACAAAATTCCAAGTTTAGGAAGGGGTGATTTGCATAGGTCAGGCAACAACTAGGTAGGGGAAACTGCCATCGAATGGGGGAAAAGCGGGAAAATGACTGAAAAAAAAGGTATGTGTTGGACATGGTTGGCTTGGTACGGCAATGGCTTCTATGAATTTTGAGAAAAGCAATGCTCCGCTACATTCCCCCGACTCTTGCAGTTAGGAGAGCATACCATTTTTGTAGTGTTTCTACAAAACAAGCAATACCACAAGCCAAACACTGAGCCATGGTACACAGGAGTTTTACGCTCACGGCCTGACCAGACGCACTTAGCATGTGTAAATTGGGAAAACCAATGTGGTGAGGAACGGCAGCCATACATTTTTTGAAAGAGCACAGGCAGACCTTTTCAAGGGTAGGTGACTTGTGCAGGTTACAAAAGTGTATGGTGGATAAAGCAGCGACTAAATGTAGGTCACATTTGGGAAAAGAAAGGGTTGTGAGACAAAGGGCACCAGCAAATGGGTCAAAACGTTATGAAAACCACACAAACACAACACATGGCCGACCGTCCCGCGTTCCCACAGGTGTCCCGATGAAAACGGTACCCCACATGTGTGGGTGCACCTACTTGGCCGCCAAGGGGAAAGCCTAAAACACAAGTAACCCTAAGTCTGTTTACAGAGCGAAATCTGAGACATTCTGCCGACCAGCATAACGTACAGATATGGGCCTCGGGTGTCCAAGCCACCGAGGAAAACAGTGCATTTCCGAAAAGAGGACACCCCATGCATTTCCGAAAAGAGGACACCCGTGGGAATCTGCAGAGGTATGATTTGCGCACATCGCCCCAGATTTTATTACCCAGACAGCCCCGCAAAGTCCGAAATGTGGGGAAAAAAACGCTTTTTCCGCACATTTCGCTCGACGCACCCATCGAAACACGCCCCCAACAACACAAGGCCTACTGTCACACGTTCCCACAGGTGTCCCAATGAAAACGGTACCTCACATGTGTGGGTGCACCTACCTGGCCACCAAGGGGAAAGCCTAAAACACAAGTAACCCCAAGTCTGTTTTCAGAGCGAAATCTCAGACATTCTGCCGACCGGCACAACGTACAGATATGGGCCTCGGGTGTCCAAGCCACCGAGGAAAACGGGGAACCCCATGCATTTCCAAAAAGAGGACACCCGTGGGAATCCGCAGAGGTATTATTTGCGCACATCGCCCCAGATTTTATTACCCAGGTAGCCCCGCAAAGTCCGAAATGTCGGGGAAAAAAACACTTTTTCCACACATTTCGCTCGACGCACCCATCGAAACACGCCCCCAACCACACATGGCCTACCGTCACACGTTCCCACAGGTGTCCCGATGAAAACGGTACCTCACATGTGTGGGTGCACCTACCTGGCCACCAAGGGGAAAGCCTAAAACACAAGTAACCCCAAGTCTGTTTTCAGAGCGAAATCTCAGACATTCTGCCGACCGGCACAACGTACAGATATGGGCCTCGGGTGTCCAAGCCACCGAGGAAAACGGGGAACCCCATGCATTTCCAAAAAGAGGACACCCTTGGGAATCCGCAGAGGTATGATTTGCGCACATCGCCCCAGATTTTATTACCCAGGCAGCCCCGCAAAGTCCGAAATGTTGGGAAAAAAACGCTTTTTCCGCACATTTCGCTCGACGCACCCATCGAAACACGCCCCCAACAACACATGGCCTACCGTCACGCGCTCCCACAGGTGTCCCGATGAAAACGGTACCTCACATGTGTGTGTGCACCTACCTGGCCGCCAAGGGGAAAGCCTAAAACACAAGTAACCCCAAGTCTGTTTTCAGAGCGAAATCTCAGACATTCTGCCGACCGGCTCAACGTACAGATATGGCCCTCGGGTGTCCAAGCCACCGAGGAAAACAGGGAACCCCATGCATTACCGAAAAGAGGAAACCCGTGGGAATCCGCAGAGGTATGATTTGCGCACATCGCCCCAGATTTTATTACCCAGACAGCCCCGCAAAGTCCGAAATGTGGGGAAAAAAACGCTTTTTCCGCACATTTCGCTCGACGCACCCATCGAAACACGCCCCCAACAACACAAGGCCTACTGTCACACGTTCCCACAGGTGTCCCAATGAAAACGGTACCTCACATGTGTGGGTGCACCTACCTGGCCACCAAGGGGAAAGCCTAAAACACAAGTAACCCCAAGTCTGTTTTCAGAGCGAAATCTCAGACATTCTGCCGACCGGCACAACGTACAGATATGGGCCTCGGGTGTCCAAGCCACCGAGGAAAACGGGGAACCCCATGCATTTCCAAAAAGAGGACACCCGTGGGAATCCGCAGAGGTATTATTTGCGCACATCGCCCCAGATTTTATTACCCAGGTAGCCCCGCAAAGTCCGAAATGTCGGGGAAAAAAACACTTTTTCCACACATTTCGCTCGACGCACCCATCGAAACACGCCCCCAACCACACATGGCCTACCGTCACACGTTCCCACAGGTGTCCCGATGAAAACGGTACCTCACATGTGTGGGTGCACCTACCTGGCCACCAAGGGGAAAGCCTAAAACACAAGTAACCCCAAGTCTGTTTTCAGAGCGAAATCTCAGACATTCTGCCGACCGGCACAACGTACAGATATGGGCCTCGGGTGTCCAAGCCACCGAGGAAAACGGGGAACCCCATGCATTTCCAAAAAGAGGACACCCTTGGGAATCCGCAGAGGTATGATTTGCGCACATCGCCCCAGATTTTATTACCCAGGCAGCCCCGCAAAGTCCGAAATGTTGGGAAAAAAACGCTTTTTCCGCACATTTCGCTCGACGCACCCATCGAAACACGCCCCCAACAACACATGGCCTACCGTCACGCGCTCCCACAGGTGTCCCGATGAAAACGGTACCTCACATGTGTGTGTGCACCTACCTGGCCGCCAAGGGGAAAGCCTAAAACACAAGTAACCCCAAGTCTGTTTTCAGAGCGAAATCTCAGACATTCTGCCGACCGGCACAACGTACAGATATGGCCCTCGGGTGTCCAAGCCACCGAGGAAAACAGGGAACCCCATGCATTACCGAAAAGAGGAAACCCGTGGGAATCCGCAGAGGTATGATTTGCGCACATCGCCCCAGATTTTATTACCCAGACAGCCCCGCAAAGTCCGAAATGTGGGGAAAAAAACGCTTTTTCCGCACATTTCGCTCGACGCACCCATCGAAACATGCCCCCAACAACACATGGCCTACCGTCACACGTTCCCACAGGTGTCCCGATGAAAACGGTACCTCACATGTGTGGGTGCACCTATCTGGCCGCCAAGGGGAAAGCCTAAAACACAAGTAACCCCAAGTCTGTTTTCAGAGCGAAATCTCAGACATTCTGCCGACCGGCACAACGTACAGATATGGCCCTCGGGTGTCCAAGCCACCGAGGAAAACAGGGAACCCCATGCATTTCCGAAAAGAGGACACCCGTGGGAATCCGCAGAGGTATGATTTGCGCACATCGCCCCAGAATTTTTTACCCAGACAGCCCCGCAAAGTCCGAAATGTCGGGGAAAAAAACGCTTTTTCCGCACATTTTGCTCGACGCACCCATTGAAACACGCCCACAACAACACATGGCCTACCGTCACGCGTTCCCACATGTGTCCCGATGAAAACGGTACCTCACATGTGTGGGTGCATCTACCTGGCCGCCAAGGGGAAAGCCTAAAACACAAATAACCCCAAGTCTGTTTTCAGACTTTTCAGAGGTGGGGCCCTCCATTTGGGGTGGGGGGGGGCTGAGGGCCACCCACCGTTGCAGTAGATCATTCGCTGCCAATTTAGGGTGCCCCTCAGCCCTCCCTAAAAAGCAGCTTATGAATTTTATTTTTTATTTTGTTTACCCAACTTCGCTTGGTGCAGATGGCCACATTAGTGTGGCTATCTGCCCCCAGGGTGCCCAAACCCTACTGCCCCATCTATTGGGGGTCCTGCCCCACCTTTTGGGGTGCCCCCCCACCCCCAATGGCTGGGGGACACACCTCATGCAGGCCTCCCTGGGCCTCCTCCTAACGGCTGCGTGAGGTACACCCCACCTCCATTTGGTGTGAGGGGGGAGAGGGCCACCCCAAAAGGTGGGGCAGGACCCCCAATAGATGGGGCAGTAGGGTTTGGGCACCCTGGGGGCAGATAGCCACACTAATGTGGCCATCTGCACCAAGCAAAGTTGGGTAAACAAAAAACAAAATACAAATTCATAGGCTGCTTTTTAGGGGGGCTGAGGGGCACCCTAAATTGGCAGCGAATGATGTACTGCAACGGAGGGTGGCCCTCAGCCCCCGCCCCACCCCAAATGGAGGGTCCCACCTCATGCAACCCTCCCTGGGGGCCCCCCTTCCTGGCGGCAGATAGGGGGGCCCCACCTCTTGGATCCCTCCCTGGGGTCAGATGCCCCTTCCTAGGATCGCGCGCCCTGCGCCCGATCCTTGACCAGCAATGCCTCATATGTGGTGTCATTGGAAAGGGGAGAAAGTCCCCTTTCCAGGGACACCACTTTTTGATCAATCCCTGGTGGTCCAGTGGGCCCCAGGGCCCCAAACCCCCTCCCACCTCCCACCTCCCCTCGATTTTTTTTTGCTTTTATTTATTTTTATTTTCACCCCTGGGGGCAGTGATTATCTGCCCCCAGGGGTCTCTGGCGCTGTGGCCCCATGCCTTGGTGCCACAGGGGGAGGGGGGCCGCTTACCTAGTAAGCAGCCCCTCCTCCCCCTGCGTCACAAACGGATCTGCATTGATCCTCTGGCATTGCTGCCAGCGGATCGCGCGCCCTGCGCCCTATCCGTGGGCAGCAATGCCTCATATGTGGTGTCCTTGGAAAGGGGAGAAAGTCCCCTTTCCAGGGACACCACTTTTTGATCCATCCCTGGTGGTCCAGTGGGCCCCAGGGCCCCAAACCCCCTCCCGCCTCCCCTCGATTTTTTGTTGTGTTTTTTTTTTTTTATTTTCACCCCTGGGGGCAGTGATTATCTGCCCCCAGGGGTCTCTGGCGCTGTGGCCCCATGCCTTGGGGTCACTGGGGGAGGGGGGCCGCTTACCTAGTAAGCAGCCCCCCCCCCCTGCGTCACAAATGGATCTTCATTGATCCACTGGCATTGCTGCCCGCGGATCGCGCGCCCTGCGCCCGATCCGCGGGCAGCAATGCCTCATATGTGGTGTCCTTGGAAAGGGGAGCAAGTCCCCTTTCCAGGGACACCACTTTTGTTCCATCCCTGGTGGTCCAGTGGGCCCCAGGGCCCCAAAACCCCTCCCACCTCCCTCCATTTTTTTTTTTTATTTCACCCCTGGGGGTAGTGATCATCTGCCCCAGGGGTCCCTGGCGCTGTGGCCCCATGCTTTGGGGCCACGGGGGAAGGGGGCCGCTTACCTAGTAAGCAGCCTCCCCTCCCCCCGCGTCACAAACGGATCTTCATTTGATCCGTGACGTTGCTGCCCGTGGATCGAGGCCCCCTGCGCCCGATCCGCGGGCAGCAATGCCACACAATTGGTATCGTTGGAAAGGGGAGAATCTCCCCTTTCCAACGATACCTGCCTCGATCTCCGGCTTGAAATACAGCCGGAGATCGAGGCTGACAAAGAAGGGCACTCACCTTCTTTATCCACCGCAGCAGCCGAAAATGGCTGCTGCGGTGGATTTACTTTCAGTTTCACGCCGACGTGCGTTACGCACGCCGACGTGAAACTGAAGGTAATCCAGCCCCTGGCAGTGAGGGGGGACCTCCCCCTCACATAGCCCGGGGTTGGATTACAGTTTTGAGCGATCCCTGCTTTGCCGAAAAGGACGAGCTATCTCGTCCTTGGCACTGCGTGTGCACTGTCAAGGACGAGATACCTCGTCCTTGGCACTTAAAGGGTTAATGAAGACAACTGCCGGAGCCCCAACACACAATGCTCCAACAAGCAATAATGAAAGAGCCAGAAAAAATAATACTAACGTCTGAACCCCACCCGTCGCACCGGGCACCGCGAACAGCAAACAGTACTTGATGTACTTGCTCAGGTGCGCGGTGCGGGTGCGCAGACCCCCGAATAGATGAAGGGGCAGGAAGGGGCGAGGCCACCATGGGGGATGGTTCAACAGACTGTTGTCTCAGAAAAAAGAAACATAGAGAAAGGGAAAATGAGGAAGATGTTTTCTAAATTAGTTCACTGAGCTGACGAACCTAACGTGTACAACGTGCAGGAGGCACAGAACGTGCAAGTACAATGCACACACTTCAGGCACAACGTGCCACAACAGTCACCTTTTTTTCTTTCCTTGCTAGAAGGTCAGGCAAACCGCTGTGTTGCTGCTAATGACGTCCTCCAGACGAAGTATCACACAAAGCCAACTCCAAACTCCAAAGTACTTGATGTACTTGCTCAGGTGCGCGGCACGGGTGCGCAAACCCCCGAGTAGATGAAGGGGCAGGAAGGGGCGAGGCCACCACGGGGGAGGGGTCAACAGACTGTTGTCCTTTTTTTGTTTGCTTGCTAGAAGGTCAGGCAAATCGCTGTGTTGCCGCTAATGACGTCCTACAGACGAAGTATCACACAAAGCAAACTCCAAACTCCAAAGTACTAAGGAGAGCTGCTCAGCGAGTCCGACCAGCAAACAGTACTTGATGTATTTGCTCAGGTGCGCAGCGCGGGTGCGCAGACCCCCGAGTAGATGAAGGGGCAGGAAGGGGCGAAGCCACCACGGGGGAGGGGTCAACAGACTGTTGTCCTTTTTTTCTTTCCTTGCTAGAAGGTCAGGCAAACCGATGTGTTGCTGCTAATGATGTCCTCCAGACGAAGTATCACACAAAGCAAACTCCAGACTCCAAACTACTAAGGAGAGTCGCTCAGCGAGTCCGACCAGCAAAAAGTACTTGATGTACTTGCTCAGGTGCGCGGCCAGTGGTATTCAGAAAAGCACACCTATAAATGTGGCATATAGCTTAAGTACCTTGCCATATAATGACAATGCATGTGAAACAGTGTGACTATATGGCAGATGATATCAGTATTTGAAAGATGATGACAAAAACTGGCCATTTGATAGCTAAACCTGATATGTATTAACACAATATGGCGGTGATAGCTAAGAATAGCATCGGAATACTTTAATTTTCCGTCAGAAAATGAGCATATCATGGCAATATTGTGACTTGAAAATGACGGTAGTGGGCCTCATCATGAGTTGAGTGGTATCCCCGGCAGCATTACCGCTGGGGCTATTAGTGTTACCGCCAAACCCCCCAGTGTATTAGCGCCAGATCACGTGTTTGGCAGAATGGTAAGTCCCCATTCCCCATTTGGCCCATTCAGGTATTCCCCATTCCCCGTTGGGCCCAATGGGGAATTTTCGGTGCTATTACCACAGGCGGTATTAGCTCAGTGGTAATAGTGCCGAAAATCAGCAAAATTGCAGCAGATTTTCCCCCAGCTCTGAGCTGGGGGTAAATACTGCCAATCTCGTGATTTGGCGGACCCTTAAATTCAGTGTAAATAGCATTACCACCACATTTAGGGTTACCCCCAAACTCATGATGAGGCAGAGTGTCTTGACATATGACAGCAATAGTTAGAAAATGATGTAAGCTTTCGATTGCAATACCTGGCAAAGGGGGTAATCCGGAAACACATGTTCTCAGTACAAATTCCACAGCTGTAGGCTTTGCAAATGGTTGTTTTGCATGCCTACTGGGATTTTGTTAAGTAATTCCTGTTATGTCCTAATTGGATGGCACATGGAGTTTCTGATACCAGCACGTCTAAATCCAACCCTGGGGATTCTCCAGCCAGATGGACCAATAGGTCAATCTTTAACATGCGCTGGTATTGATTTGAAGATGTGAGCACAGTTATGGTCAAAGTTGAATAAATCCCTAGCTGAAAGCAGGGCAAAATATTTTGAACGAATGGCAGACAACAAGAGCAATCGTCTGACTTCGAACAAAATGGAAGCTACTCCTGTTCCTACTTTAATTAAGATTCCTTTTCAAATATGCCGTGCATGAAGGTACAAATACTTCTGCTCTGTTGTATGCCATTATTAAAAAAATGGCATATTTCAATGGCATGTGGGGTGGTGTATTTCAGTTTGCACAAATGGTGCCAGATTATCCAAGCCCTGGTGTCCACCACATGCAGCACACAGCACACATACATTGCGCTCGGTACACAGCAGGGCTCCCAATTAGCTACAAGAAATGCCTTCTTCGCGTGCTGCACCAGCTATGACAAATAGGCCGCACCTGATACACAAGAGCTGCTAGTGGCAGCACCGCTTCTGCCAAGCTAGTGTACGTTCAGAGAGAGAGAGAGAGAGAGAGAGAGAGAGAGAGTGTGTGTGTGTGTGTGTGTGTGGTGCATGTACGCCACCTCCTAGAGGGTCAAGTGTAGCGAGCATGATTGCCAAAAGTGACGTCTGTGTTCGTCTCCCCTGTATTCCGAGGGTGCTACGTGCCCTCTATGCGTGAAGTTAGCAGCCACACAGCAACTTGCAAGACCCCTTTATAATCAGGGTCACCTGCGCACTAACACTTTGCAAGGAGCAGATGCACCTGGCATAGAGCATGCACAGATTGTCTGAGAATCCGGCCCGGTTGTTGTGCATTGATCCTCTCTGAAAAAAGTTACTATAGCTGTAGCAATTAAAAAACCACCAGAATACACGATGCTTGCAATTTGTATTCCCGATTTATTTTTTTACTAACTTTGCAGGTTTTGTGTGGCCAATTATTACTATACTCCTTTCTCGTTCTTTTGTGCTCTCTCTCTCCCTCTCGCTTTTTCACTGTCTATTTTTCTTTGCCCTTATTATATACATTTACACCACCACACCAAAATAATATGCCACACTATAAAAACCAAGGGTCTACCATGCGATCATTTTGCATTGCTTGCAACTTCTCCTCGCCTGATTCTGTACAGCTATCGCGCAAGGAAAGCCTTTTTAAAGAGCGGATGGATTTATCTGATGTATAGTCAATAGGGACCTGCAGTAATTGAAAAGTTGCATCACTTGGACAGCGCATGCAAATGTGATGCCGACTGCATAAACAGTGAACAACAATGCCATAAGAAACGCGCGAAATAAATCAAAAGGCTCATTTAGGAAAGATACACGAATGTGTGCAGCTATTTACAGCCTCGAATGCACGTGTGTGCTTTTCGGCACGAGGCTTTAGGAATGTGTCATTTTAACGTGCGATTTCGTGTCAGCTACAAACCATGTGGCTCTTAGTACAGGAAAGATGGACGTGCCACTTTCTGTTTTTCCTCGCAGTGGGACATTGATCATTTCACGGCTCCACACTTAGGCATGGATCCCCTGGAAATCCTGGCTTCACTGCTACCTCAAGGTGGTGATAAGGCATCACGGTGGCATAGGTTGATCATCACCAAGATGTGGCTGCCACATGCCAAGCAGAACAGCCCATGCCTAATGCATCAGCAGGTAAGTCCTTGCACGCTCAAATGATCACAGACTCATTATTCCCATGCATAGTTTATTCGAAGAGATCAGAAACCAAAATCGCTTAAACAGATGAACTAGAAGAAAAACATTCTCCCTGTCAATCAGGCGCAGCATTGTAAAAATTAACACCAGTACACTGCCAACGTGTTACAATATATTTATTTTTCGTTAAAGTGTGCGTTAACTGAAGTCTTCCTTTTAATCAAAACGTTGCGAAATTAAATCAATCAATTTTGCTTTTCTAATGCCAATTATGATATGATATGGTAGTTCATTTATATCGCGCTCATACACAAGTCTTTCAGAGCGGACAAGGGTGGGGAACAGGGCAGAACAAAAACAACGATCTTACTGGGCCCAGTGACAATGAGAACGCGCAAGTGCATGGGAAAGGGGAATAGTGCATGGAAGGGGGAGAGTGGAAAGTGCGGAGCAGAGGAGAACAGATAAATAATAATAAATGCAATAAATAGATAATAGAGGCAATCAGCAGTGGTAGTGCAGCCAGCAAGTGGCAAGTGAAGTGTTTAAGGCAGCAGCCTGGGTAATTCTGATAAGTGCAGAAAGAGAAGAAAACAAGGGGGTGGTTTGGGGGGCTGTATGGGTACAGATACAGTGCCCAGTGCGAGGGGTGGCCAGGAGGCAGTGCAGGAGGGTGGCAGGGTGAGCAGGTACCTGGGCCCAGGTGGCAGAGGGTGGCCGGGTGCACAGTGCCAGGAGAGAACAGATCAGGAGGGGGGAAGGGGGAGCGAAGGCAGAAGCAAAGAGGAAGGTCTTGAGGTGCTTCCGGAACCGGAGATGGTTCTATGAAAGCAAAACAAAATTCAAAATCTTTGAATGCACTTGTCAAAAATACACTCAGGTTTATGTGGCTGTGCATTAATATGCATAGTTCCAGATAACATGTTATATCCCTCAGAATGACTGGTTGTAACTTGCAGGCTTCTTAAAGAATTGTCATATTTACAGGAACACTTTCACAGTCACTTGGTTTGTCATATTGGTAAATGTGTCATTTCAATGTAATTTGACAATTGCTTGTCATTTGTACATTTATTTTTGCACAACTCCCCCTTCCAAATGTTCTCTTGGTAATGCTTTCAGGGGGTATCCTTGGACCCGTCCATGACCATGGGGCAACCATCTACTCTGCTCTTTCTGTGGCTACCAACTCCAAGCTACATGACCCACACAAGTCGCATCCTTTCCGATAGTGACAGTGATCCACATTTCGACGAGCAGCCAGTATGCCAACTAACACCTTCTGCATCACCTTGCAAAACTTCACTTCAGTTTAGGATTCACATGTGACCTTCAGGCTTTGCTATGGAGGCTTCTCCACTCTCCAAGCTCATTGATGCAGGATATTCATTCTATTTCACAATCAATTATTGTTATTGTCGTAAGGCTGGCCATGTGTTTCCCTTGCTGTCCAATCATCCAAATCTATTTTGTAGGTATCCATTTGCATTCAACTAGGATATATATAACTTGTGTGTGAACTTCTGTTAGTTCAATATCAAATAAAGAGGTTGTCCTGATAGACCTGCAACTAAGTGATGGTTTGCCCTAAAAGGCCATACAATTCCAGGTTCCACACTGGGCTAATGTGTGTGTTGTATCCAGCTTGGATTGTGGAATACTTTCTATGGTTTTAAAGGAAGGACGTGTGTGGTAACCAGATTCGATGTTTGAATGTGGAATGCTAAGCGTATGATAGGGGAGTGAAGTTGAGTGTACTGTCGCTGGCAGTATGAGGAAAGCTGGCAGGAAGGTTGGATTTACCAAATTATTGTTGCTTCATACAGTATATCCTGCCTCTTTGGCACAGAGGACCCATGTATGGGCCTACCTGTTCCATAATCCTTTCCATCAGTATTGCAAATTTGCCTTAAATGTCACAGATATGTCTAGAAATACATCCAAATCTTACTATGTTTAGGGTCTGAAGCTATACCTCTGTGATGACACCCAATGTGGCTATAACATGTCAGAATGGCGCCTGGTCTAAAGCAAAAAGGATGTGACCTAGAAGTCTCGTTGGACTTTTAAGGCTGGACACTAATGATGTTCATATTGTTTTTTCCTGCCACTGCAGAATAGATTAAATAACAATGGAAGTAAGTGCTGCGCTCCTAAGAACAATGGCTATTGGATATGAAAATTCAAAGCTTGGTTCCATCAACATTTAGTATTTCAAAGATGCTCTAAATTACCCAAGTATGCACAGAAACGTGTAACAGAATTGTTGAACATAGGGTCCGAATCTGCATCTTACTGATAATGCCCAATACCTCGGATGCATTTGGTCCTTTGCACAAGAAATGAGATAGTTTAGACTGGGCTATTCCTTTTGGGGCGGGAACACCACTGATTTGCATATATCATTTTCCCAATTGGCAATGGCATAATAGGATGAAAATGATGGAGTAAAATGCTGGCTGGCATCAGTACTCAGGAATATTTCATCGTTTTCCACCCATCATTTGCGTTGCAACTTTGACGTATAATAGACATCGGGTATCTTGGATGGTACTCAGCAGGCCCTGGCATGAAGAGATTGTGATGCCCTAATGGAAGGATTGGGAGCATGCCAACCTTTGATTTACACAGAAAAGAAGTTGCTTCTTTGAGAGTTAGTTAAGTGCTATGATCTGAGGACTGTACCCAAGGCGTTGAGGCACTGATAGAGGCTCTGCCCTGTGCTGTAGGCCCTGTAACGCTGAAGGAGCTGATCACATAGCACCATGATGAAGAAATCAGATCAGTAAAACTGTGATGCTTTAATGAGGAAACCCATAAACACCAAAAGATAATCAGACCCTATCTTAACTGGTTAAATCTGAGTTTCAGTTACTTGTTTCTGTTCAGTCACAACAGCCTACTGATATGCCCTCTTGCTTGGAATGTGAGTCTTGAAAAGCAGAGGTCACATCATGCCTCAAAACCAGACAGAGTCCTGCTATCCGCCCCCTCCACCCCCATCAACGTCACCCTCTGCTCTCTCTCTCCTAAGGATCTCTCAGACACACTTGCTTCAATCAAACCCACTACTTACATGGATGACTTCCTGACAGCCTCCCTCATTGAACAACTTACCCCCCAGCACTTAAAGCACTCCTCAGTATTGGGAATGCCTCCCTCAATAATGTTGATGATGTATCTCAAATGACCTCTTCTCAAAAAACCATTGCTTGACCCAGAGGTCTTAGCCAACTACAAACCCATCAGGAGCCTGCCGTTCATCTGGAACCTTATTTGGAAAGTAGCTGTGAGACAAGTACTTGCCAGAACTGATGAAGCACCTAGAATCATTAACACTGTGGACTCATGTCTCCTAGTCCTCTAAGACTTCTCAGCTGCATTTGACACAGTTGATCACTCAATCCTCATTTCCATCCTTGAAGATGGAATAAGCTTCTCTGGAACCAGTCTAAAATGGTTTGCATCTTACTTATAAAGTAGGCACCCAGCCATATAGATAAGCTCACTCGGTTCCAACCGGCACTCAGTCATGAGTAGTGTCCATTCTCTCCCCAATCATATTCAATCTATACATGGAAACCGTGGGAAAACTTCTAAATGACTCCTGCATAGCCAACCATCAATACACTGATGACACTCAGCTATACCTTAAGGTCAGTGGCCCCCAGGACATTGCTCACCTCCACGAATACCTGGCTGTGAACCAAACACGAATGTCAAACACTTACCTCAAACTGAACTTGACAAAGACTGAACTTGACCTCATCAGTCCCCCCACCAAACAACTTGTGCAACAATGGCTGGGTGACATATGCCTGGAAGGATTCCCACCCTCATCTATCAAACTCAGCTAAATCCCTGGGCTTCACTGTTGACAATAGCCTTTCCGTCCAAAAGGCCTTTGGCACATAGTCAAAAAACACAAACTGCATGGCTCCAAATCCACACACTCTGCAAATGAATTCCGTACCATGGTACACACCCTCGTTATCTCACACATTAGTGGCGGAAATACCCTCCTTACTGGACTTCCAGCCACACACCTGGAGCCCCTCAAAGCAACCCACCATGTTGCAGCCTGCCCATTTTCAGGTGCCCGCAAATTGGACCGTATCTGTCCAACACTGTGCACACTTCAATGATTCCTCCTCCCCACCAGGATCATATTCAAAACTGCATGTATCACCTACAAAACAGTTTCAAACAGAACACTGAAATACTTGGTGGTGTAGGAATCATTAATGCATTAGTGCACACATTTTAACCATGCACCAATTTCAACCGGGCTACTGATGTCATTATGGAAGGTAAGCACCGATGTAAAAGGGATGCCGGTGTGCAGATTGGTTGTGTGATTTGGGGCTTACATGAGGTACTGATGAGAACCATCCCAAACTAAGGGACAAGTAATTTGGGGTTTAGCAATGCACAGTGTTGTGTAGTGATTAGAATGGGATTTGACAAGGTCATAGCCCAGTTGAGCTTGGTGTTGCAGGTACGTTTACACCGCAATGTGACTTAGCGAATAAACGTGGACATTGAAGGCTGATTTGAGAATGTGAGTCTCAGAACAATGGGGCAGCAGAATGTGCTATGTAAAAGACAACTCTTTTAAGCAGGAAGCTGCAGAAAGTTAGAATGAACATGTTGCACATGTCATCTGGGTCAGAGAATCAACGCTGTGCAAAGGTGACTGTGAAGGAGCAGAAAGGGTTTTGGAAAGTTACTTGGGATTTTCTAAACAGGGGAGGTGTTTGATTGATGAATGACCTCATGGCAGGAGGCACGGAAATGGCTGGGGAAATCATATTCTTGCTTTACAGGCTATTTACAGGGGGAAGAGAAGAGAGGTTATAAGATGGAGAAGGAAGAAAGGAGGGGCCAGCGAAACAGAGAAAAAGGTTGAATGGGAGAAGAAGGAACAAAAGAAAGAAAGGAGAAGACATTCAAGGTGCTGTAAACTGCAGTCTGAGTCGTGAGCCAGAGAGAGTGGAGAAAGGAGGGGCAGGCCTGTGCAGCCCCGGCAAGCAGCTGGCAGTGGGAGAAAGGCAGCTGGTTTGACCAAAGGTATTTCCCAAGCAAGCTGAATCCGCTCACTGGGCTTGGTATGAGTCCCACAATAGTTATAATGAATAAAATGGTTGATTAGGACAAGACCAGATCTGATTAACTGACACCATTGCATCTGTTTTCAATGTGGTTTTGTTTCTCATGCAAAGGGATAGATTTCACAGGAGTGCTAAGTGCTTCCAGTTTGGCTGCCACAGGCATTGATAACTCTGTCTCCTGCCAAACTATGATGGATAAATAATCTTGCCTAAAGAAAAGAGAAACTGCTTTTGTGGGAGGGAACACGTAAAGAGGGGCATCAAAGTGTGTTCACCTCACTGAGCTGTCTG
Source organism: Ambystoma mexicanum (assembly GCF_040938575.1). Taxonomy (NCBI): domain Eukaryota; kingdom Metazoa; phylum Chordata; class Amphibia; order Caudata; family Ambystomatidae; genus Ambystoma; species Ambystoma mexicanum. Next base: position 796,032,027 of record NC_090932.1, on the reverse strand, counting down.
TGAATATATATCCCACTTTATCATCCGTCCAGAAAAGGTAAGTGGCAACTACGGTTGTTTTGGCCTGCAAAATATAGAATGTTTCTCCTCCAGTGTAGAATTTGAAATTACAGGTTGTTGTTTCTTTCCATATGATTGTAAAAGTCACATCAAAGTTGATACATTACTTTTGTTCTCTTGCATGCAAATGTTTTATGCTGAGTTGTGATTTTCATAAAGCACATGATAAAAATATGATAGTGTACTGGTCTATTGTGCGTGTGGTCTAGTAAATCTGCTCTGGTGTTTATTTGGTAACCCAATATAACTAATGTGAAAAATCATGTACCCAGTACTGCCCTAGGTCTGGAATTGTCCTAGCTGATTGTCCCGTGAGGAAAAAGAACTGTGAGTTAGTTCCTCACGTTTTAGCAAACGGGAATCAGAGAAACACATTGTTGCACATTGTGGCATTCCTGTGCACCGATGAAAGAGGCCTAGAAGTACAGAAATACCATACAGTTGGCTAAACTCCACAACTCTGTGGGCTCTCACACCTCATGAGCAAGAACATTGAAAGGTTGGAGCCAAAGCTAGCTTGCAAAGAGAAGGCTCACAAGCAGTCCTCCTGCCATGCCCTGACCATCTGGAGCTCAAACCCTGTAGAGGCTCAGAAGCTCAAAATGCCCCACCATCCTCTAGTACCGAAAACACCAAAAACGTGACTCTTTCAAAAATACCTTCTGGATAAATAAAAATCCCTCTGTCAATTCAACTTTTCTGCTCCCCTACTGTTGCAAAGCGCTCTGCTGCTCTTGAGCTAAGTTTACGCTATAACCATAAAATCAAAATAAAATAAGAAATAGGTGTGTATGGGGCAGGCCCCTTATTTCAAGCCATGTCTTGTCAGGCACTTTGAGGTGTGTGTACTTGATCCTTATCTAACAGTAAATGGTCTGTTAGGGAAGAGGGCCATAACCATCTGGGAATAGCAGATATTTTATGTGGCTGTAGATGTGTTAGCAATATATTTAGACTTTGGTTAATATATTTCTGTAATTTATGTTTGTGGATGTTTTTGTACTGTTCAAATTTTCTTTTTTCTTTCATTTGCGCATTTTGTGATTTTGTTCTGGTCATTAATTGATGAGTGGGTGCACACTTGCAGGTGCACATGCCCCCAGCTACTTTCAGTATACACGTCGGGTGCAGTTGATATTAACAGGTATACAGAAGGGTGCATGTATAAATGTTCAGTTGAGGTACTGTTTGAGGTACAGGGCCATTGGCTCTTCTGAAGGAGAACAGTGCACATTGGGATGTGACATTTTTCTGTTGTTGAACTGGGTGAGTTACATAGTACTGTGGAGGGTACAAAGTTACACCTATCTTAGATTGTGGTACTGGATGTGTCACAGCATTGTTAGCTATGTATGAGGGCCTGCAGTACATGTTTGTGTGCACATAAGTTCTGTTATGCTAGGTGAGGTATGCACATGTTGGCGCTGTGATGCCAGTGTGTCAGAGTGTCATAAGCTGTATATGAATGTAGAGGGGGAAGAGGTGCACATACTACCTGAGCTATACCAAATGCAAAGTATAAATCACCAAAATGGTCCAAAACCAGGGTTATGTTCAAGTAGGTCCTTGAGCAAATTATAATTTCCTAGAGATCAAAGATAACTTTAAGTTGAAAAAAAATGTTTCCACAAATCGTTAGAAAACTTTGAAGAACGATAATGCAAATAAAACCTTTGCAAGAGCCTTCAACTGGTATGAGCACTGAGTGTAACGTAATGGTGCACTGAAGTCCTCCTCCCAATGCGATTTCACAACAAAGCATTTTCTTTCCATAAGAGGACATGCTTCTGTTGATTATGACTTAATCATTATACAAGTTTTCAATTGGAACTAATCAGACACCTTCAAATTACGTTATTCTAAAAAGATTCCTTGAATGCAGTCTGTGCTTTATAAATGATACCACTGACTCGCTCACTCTCTCACAAATCAAGGATTAGATATTTCCAGTTCTGTGATCACATATTGTCGGAAACAATTCCTTTGTTTGGCAAAATTGTAAAAATCCCATTGTTGCTGATTTGAAGTAAAAACCAATAGTGCTTAGTACCCAGTTGTCAAATGGCCGAAGACACACACAACTACTGACCCTGAAATAACATTAAAGGGTTTTATTATAAAAGTGCATCATGCAACTATTGCATGGAAATTGATTCAGAATGTCTTTTTCATAAAGGTTCTTGGGAAATGTAGTACATAATAATGAATTATATATGAAGGACATCATATATAAAGGCACACCGAAAGTTCCTAGCAGCATAATTTCCTGCTTAGTGATTTGTAGTAGTCAGTTCTTATCCATTCTTTGAGGACCACAAGGGCTCTCTGTCTCTCTTGTTATCAAACTTTTCATTTCTTTGCAAAAAGTCCCAAAAGTCTTTCCCTTCTTGCGGATCGCCTTCTCTCCATTACTTACTACCCTCTTCCATGGCCCAGGGACTCTCCCTCTTCTTGAACCCATCCTCTCTTCTTTTTCTTTGGAGCACACCCCTCTTCTGGGCACACGCATATCCCACTTCTGGAGTTGAAGGGGCTCTCCTCTACTGAAACAGATCTCCTCTTCCGGAGATCAAAGTCCTTCTCTTTTACTATTCTTCACTTGAGCACACCCCTCTTCTGGGGTCTCTCAGGGCTCTGTTCACCCTCACTGCAGAACACCGCTCTTCTGTGGTTACTGGGCTCTCCTCCTCCTCACTGGAGCACACGCTTCTTCTGGGGTTCTAGGAGCTCACTTTTTCCTTACTGGAGAACACCCCTTTTCAGGGATTCAAGGGACTCTTCTCACCTTCACTGGAGGGCACCAATTCTCTGGGCTTTCAGGCACTCCTCCAATTCACTGGAGCAAACCCCTTTTCAGAGTCCAGGGGATCTTATTTTCCTCACGGGAGCACACCAATCTTCTACACTCAAGGGGCTCCTACTGCTCTGGTGCTCTCCAGCTTCCTCAGTTTACTACTTTCCTCAGGGCCCAGTCCAAAATACACTTTATGTATTAAAGCCATCACACTCCTCTTATTTGGTGTGGAAAACTTTCAAATTGGCTGGATAATTGGTTTTCCCGTCCAAGCTGAGTGGAGGAAGCCTTTAAAAGCCTTGCTGCCTTTTTGGATTTCTTTCAGTTTCATTCTGCAGCAGGAGCTGGGGATTGCCTTCTGATTTGTTTCTTCCTTGGCTACCTGCCCAGGCATTCATGTTGCAGGTTTCTAGTGTTTACAATGCTATTGCTAGGGAAAGGAAACACTATAGTAAGTTTCCCACCTGTGCAAAATTGCTTTCCCTTTGGGAATGGAAAGGAAGCATTTCTCTTCTTAAATGCTGCTGTTGCAAGGGAGAGGGAAATGCATCTCCCTTCACAAGCATTGCTTGAAGAGGGGTTTTCTTCAAGGATCCCTAACGGTTTTCCTGAAAGGTCTCTTTGGATGTGTTAGTGGCTCCCCATAGCGTATCCTACTCTGAATACCTGATTTAAATCCTGCAATTATGGGATTTAGAGCTCTAAACATGTTGCATCCTGGGAGATGCAGTCCAGAATATCCTGTTTCTTTTAGACATGGTCATTCCTAGCTCTTTCTAGCGTTGTTCTCTCAAGGGTTCATGAATAGTACAGGTATTGTCCGCCTAACATCCTTGGTCTAATTCATAGAGAGTCTCTGATAGGGTATTTGGGTATAATTATGTGGGGTTAATCTGCCAAGGTCCCTCCTCTTGTCCATTAACCCTTCTTACTGTGCCGGATGCAGCTAAGGATGCTTAATCTATCAGATTGGAATATAAATTTGGATCATGTTCGTCTTACTCAATGGCATATACTGTGCAGGATATGATGCATGCACAAATTCCAACTGGTCCAAAATAATGCGATCAGAACGATTAAACAAAAAATAAGAAATTAACACATTAGTGAAGCCAGACGGGACCTCCACTGGCTGAAAATGGAGGACCGGGTACTATTTAAGTCCTTATGCCTAACACACAAGTGACTTTATGGCAAAGCACCAGCCTATCTGAAGTCCAAACTCACCTTCTACAACCCTACCAGGGCACTAAGATCAGAAGCCAAGGGCCTGATAACAACCCTGAAACATAAAAAAGAACTTGGTATGGGTGGAGCTTTCCCTAACCGAGCGGCAGTCAGCTAGAACAAACTGCCGATCTGTCTTAGGTTAGAGACTACTCACTCTTCCTTTCGTAAAAAGCTTAAAACTGTGCTCTTCAAGTAAACCTCCCTGTTAAGTTTCCTGACCTTGAACATTTTCTAACTCTACCTGTACTGTGACCTGTCCTGTCTCACGTTGTGTTACTATCTGTCTGTCCCTGTCTCCATGTATGCGTCCCGATGCTTGCGGGGAGTCGGCACAATACAAATAAACAAATAAATAAATAAATGATGGAACGGTTATTTTGTAACATAGCACAATCACTACATTTTATGGCTGGAATAGATGGTTACCAACATTACATGGTTGTTGGTCTACATGAATTACCAATGGTAAATTGCTTTCTTTTAAAAGAAAATGCACTACACATGTGATTGTTAAACAATGAAATTTATAATAATAAAACATCAAGTTTAGGAAATGCCTAGAACTACCATTTAATTATAGCACGATTTTCATCAATCAGGATTTAAAATGTTCTGGTAATTTTTTACAGGTATTTGTAAACTATAAAATAATGACAATTGTTACACCCACTTACCAAATAGTAGTAGTAGCAAACGTTTATTGGCATTAGCCATTAACAGTCATTAAATAATTGATACATTACATATATATACCACTTTAAAACCATACACCTTAATTTAAAAGTGGTCTGTCGTATAAAAATTACCATGCTTAAAATGCATCTAATTTCACAGATATTGATAACAGTTGCTATAGAAATGTGACCTTTAAAATGTTTGCAACAAATGGCAATGCATAAATCTCCCCTTCGCCCTGCCATTTATACACTGCAAGATCATATGGTTCTTGTCACATTATACAGCATGGGAACCATCCCGAAGAACAGGTTATTTGGCCATGTTCATTCTCAGTAGAAGTTTATTTATTTATTCATTTCCATTTCTAAAGTGTGCCTAAACCGAAGATATCTGGGTGCTTACTGCAGCACATAAATGAGATGGTTACATTGCATAGTAAGGTTTAGCAGTAAAAAGGTAGCTCAGATTGACAATGTGAACTAGGGATCAGTTTCGATTTTTACAGGACCAGAGCGAGGGGTCAGATCTGAGTGATAGTGGTAAGGCATTCTATTGTTTGCCAGCTGGGAAGCTGTGGCCACCTGCTTTTGGTTAGTTTGAATTGGGGCGTGGTGAGGAGGTGGGAGGTGATGGCTCGGGTAGGTCTCTCTGAGTGAGGTTTGGTGAACTTGTTGGTGAGGTATTTCAGGGCTGTATTGGTAATCCACAGGGTTTTGAATTTGATACAGTCTTGGACCCATAGCCAGTGGGTGTTATGTCTGGTGGCAGAAATGTGTTCTTTCTTTGAGATGTGTAGTGCTGCAGTTATTCTGTATGATTTGGAGTTTTTTTTATGTTACTTGTAGAAGATCCTGCGAAAAAGGTGTTACAGTAGTCTAGTCTGGACACAATAAGGGCTCTAGCTAGCATGATGCAGCTGTCAGGTGTTAAGAATGGTCAGCAAGCGTTAAAGTGTTTAGCTGTATAAGCTGCTGCCGAGGCCATTGCATTGACCTGTCTGGTTAGGGAGAGTGAAGAGCCAAGCGTTTTCCCTTCCTTCAAGACAGTGATGAGGTTGCCATCTATGGTAAATGATTTGTATTCGCCATCCAGTCTGTTTAGTCAGGATTGAGTCCCTACTACTAAGAGTTCTGTTTTATCATGATTTAGACAAAGTTCATTTTGCACCAACCATGCTTGGATGATTTGATACATTTTGTTAAGTGCATTGGTATCTTTGATGTAGTCACCGGAGATAGGCTATAGGCTCTGCATATCGTACGCATAGTTGGTGTAAGAGACGCCTTGTTCATCCAAGAGGTCGAAAAGGGGCTCACAAAAACTGTCAGAACGACAGCTAAATATGACGCCACCAAACGAATTCAGCAAGCGTGAAGACAAGGTAAATTCAGATAAAGATTGCGCAACAGTGAAGTAGGTAGCAGTCACTCAAAGCGAAAAAAACAACCCTCAGAAAAAGAGACACTCTATGGATGAAACTGATGCCTCCAGTGGCCCACCAATAGAAACATACAAAGGTCTCCCCCAACCAACTCCTGATATACTATCACCAATGGGGGCAGCCGCCTCACACTCAGAAAAGGATAAAAAAGAGATTACTGATGAAGCGCATAGAACACTGAAAAAAACATCTCAGCAGGAAGAGTTAAAGCCAACAGAGCGGCCAATGTCTACACGACGGGCGAGTATGTCAACGGAGAAGTTATCCCCGACAGACATAAACGAACTTAACCAAGATCTGGCCTTGAGACCTCGACACAATCTAAACCAAAATATGTGGGGTAATGATAGCCATAACCCCCTCACAGACAGTAACAAAAATTGAAGAGTTTCATTGGAAACAGCAAGGCCTTCAAGAAGCCAATGGGCAAACACGACAACAGCGTCAAATGACTCACCAACAAGGAGAGTCTCCACACAACAACAATTGGCAAGCCCGGCGATCCTCTCAAACAAAACAAAAAAAATAGACCTATTATCTATCATGTCATCAGTAAATATAGCGCTATCACCATTTATGAAGCTGTATGAAACCATTGCAGAATCATTGAAAGATCATACAAGTATACAAGCGATGATTCACAGTAAAGTTATCTACTTAGAAGCCTACGTTATGGCCTTGGAAGCAAGGAAAACAAACACCTTGGATGCAAATGAGGATGTATTTGCTCCACGTAAACAAGTGAACCACCAAGATAAAGAGCAAACCGTGGTGGGAAAAACAATTGGGACCCAAACCATTGCAACTATTGATATAACAACAGACAAATTAGCAAATGAGGAAACAAATAAAAGGGCGAAGACAAAACCACTACTGGGTCAAACTAACATAAACTTGAAACCAAGAAAAATATCTTCACCTAGATCAAACAAAACTGGAGCTCAAACTGCAGAAGGTATCTTTCAATTCTTCACACGTCCAGTAACTCTAAAAGACACATCACAAATGGAAGACAGCGTAGTAAACTTACAACAAACAAAGAACCAAGAAATGTCGGAAAAAGGCAACACCAGCTTATCGCCAACAACAATGGACTATATCGAAAATGAAGAACTGATGAACCTGAGCCAACATTTGACAGAACAGGCCCCGATGGCCTCAAAGCTGGACAGAGTCAGTGATTCAACAAACTCACAAACTAGCGGGGAAAAGAGTAAATCAGAATCACTACAGAGTAAGGAGGAAGAGACCTGTGAGAATGCAGCGACAGAAACTAGGGGAAAGGAGAAAAGTCAAAACAAAATGGACACTCGGTCACGAGAAACAGCAAAACAGATAAGTTTAAAACTTATGAAGAAAGAAACGAAAAGAGAAAGAGAAAGGGCGAGATCAAGAACCCCGGATAAGCGGACTCCCAGATATCGAGAGTAAGGGGAAAATTGCACTTACTCAAAACAGATGGATTGGGAAAACGATAAACCAGACAGGAGACCCCAAAATAGTCAGGAGGATCAACGAAGAAACAGAAAAAGCTACAGAAGTGAAACACCAACTCGGCCTCGCACTAAATCTATGAATGCTAAAATCAGGAATAATGACAAATATCGATCCTGCTCCCCAAGGGACCCTGAGGAAACGGTCTTTCGCTATAGATCCAAGATGCAAAAGTATACGCAAAAATCGAGAAAAGTGGACAAAGCGAAATGGCGAACAAAGTTGATACAAGTGGAAGAAAACAGAGACAAGATAATATTGAGCCGCAATTCTGTGTTAAAACTCTTCAAGTATATCCAAAAGCTGAAACATATTAAATCAGAAGACTTGCTAGTGGTAGAGCCTAGCCACGTAGACACCAAGGCCGAAACTGTGCTGTACATAGCATTAACTACGCTAAAAACCTTTTCTTTAACAGCAAAACGGAACTAGAAGATATGGGATTTGAGCTAAAAGTGCAAGCCGCAACAAGTACAGAAAATAACAAAAGGGATGCAGAAAGCTAAGAATACAATACATTCTGGGAAAAACAAGCAGTGAAAAATCACAAACATGATATATTAACAACTCCAAGGAAGAAAAATTCTACAAATACTAAGGAAAGAGCTAAAGAATGGGAGCCCGAAAAGAGATCAGGGGGAAATCAGCCAGCCCTTAAAGAAAATAAGAACTACGATAATCCAACAAAGACAAAAGATATAAGAAAGACCAACAGAGCCAGGACAACCTCCCTAAAATCAGATCAAAAACGACAACCTGAACGCGAACTTCAAAAAAAATGTGAACCAATGAAAGGGATATATGGTCCTGGCTGCCAAAAGCATTGAGGGATAAAAAGCAAATATAGCAATGCAGCAGAGATGAGCACATTTCTCAGGAAAGACCTTGTTTGACTCACCAAAAGCAGATGATAAAAATGTGCTCGTGGAACACGAGAGGTCACAACCACTTACTGACTACTAGCAACATGGACTTGGGTGCTTACGACTTAATGTGCCTCCAAGAGACTTGGATGACTGAATCACCCTCAATGAGGGGTTTTGAACTGATCCTGGCACTTGCCAAACAAGGGCGTCTAGGAAGACCTTCTTCGGGCCTACTGATCGCCTGCAAAAACGACTGTGGGATCAAACTGGAAGAAACCCTGATTAGCAATCAAACGATATTGATGGTCAAGGCATCATGGACCCGCCAGAAAAGAAATAAAGCTGGATACGAAAAATCCACTCTAATAATAGCTAACACCTATTGGAACCCAGCTAGCACGGAGACATGCGTCTACTTAGAAAACATAGAGGCCGCAATAGACGAGGCTCTAGCAGACCACCTGGTAAAATACTTCCTGATTTGCGGCGACCTGAACGCTACCTGTGCGGGCGTGGCAGAAACCGGAGAGAACCAAGGCCAACGCTCGACAGGTAAACAACGAGGCAAACTATGGACCAAACTGATTGAATCAAGAAACCTACAGAACTTGCACAAAGCTTTCCCAGATCCAAACCGTCCGCCATCGTGGGAAAGAAACGAATCTACGGCAACAATAGATTATATCTTCGTCACTGAACCCATCCTGGCAATAACCAAATCCTTCAAAATAACAAGAGTAAAAGCCAGTGATCACAATCCCCTGTCAACCATCTGGGAGTCAAAAGCCCCCGAACGAATACATTGAATTCAACAAAACTACAAACGCGCAGGGAAATCGATTGAAACTGTCAAAAGAGTCCATTGCTGACATAGAACACAGATTCAATACTATGTCAAAGAAAATGGGCGCAAACAAAACGGATTATATCCCCCTTTTGATGAAGTACAAAAAGACGTCAACTTCAATAAAGAAAGGTGGAAATCCTCCAAGACATGTGTTTGATAAAACATTGGCGGAGAAACGCGTGATCTTCGAAAAACCCAGCGCAGAGCGAAACTTACAGGAACACTAGTAGCAGTAAAAGAAGCGGAAGTGGCAACAAGACTCTACAAGTCATGGGTAAAAGGATATAGATTGATTCTTTACCAGCAGGATGCCTAAAATATTCTAAAAACCATAAGCGGAAGAAACACAAAAGAATTTTGGAGCACATTGAGATCCACCTACGACGTGCAAGAAAAATTCATAATAAGCGAGATTGGAGAGGCAACAGGGACAAAACACTTTACAACTATGTACCAGGCGCCAACAACTCAAAAAGGGGCATCTATAGAGCATAACCTGGAGCCATCGGTAAGAGTGGACGACCCAGAGGAAATTCGATTAAAGATCTCGGGCTTAAAAAACTCACGAGCCCCAGGCCTCGACGGGATTACGAATGTGGATTTAAAAACAAACCTAAAGGAGTGGGCTAGCCTACTGAGTAAAATCTTTGAAAGATGTTCGAACCTGAAAATGATACCGTCCTCTTGGAAATCAGCTACGGTTGTACCTATTTTCAAGAAAGGAGACAAAAAGGACCCAGTAAATTATAGATCAATTGCTCTCCTCGATGTAATGGGGAAAGTGTTTGGTTCAATGCTCCTCGTCCGCTTTAAGATCTGGGCGGAAAATTGACCTTGCAACAACCCCTTCCAAACGGGATTCAAGAAAAACATGGGCATGGCGGCAAACATCTTGATGTCAAACGTGCTGAAAAACAGAGTATTGGAAGGGGGTACAAGAATCCTTGTTGCTTTCATTGACCTTTTTCAGGCCTTTGATCGCATAGACAGGTCTAGCCTTTGGTCAAAACTGGAAGCCTGGGACTGCCCATCGGCCTTACTGAATCCGATCAAGGCCCTGTACACCGACACCAGCATGTGCATCTGACTGGATCAAAGTGGTTTGTTGTCAGCACCTATTCCAACAGCACGAGGTGTGAAACAGGGCTGCCCGCTGGCTCCAGCTTTATTCCTGGCATTTATTGGTGACATAAACGAGGAAGACACTGAAACACGATCATTCCCTCCAAAAACTTGTAAAACTCCCATAACGAGAATTCTTTACGCTGACGACCTGGTCTTACTGGACCAGACGCAAATAGGACTTCAGCGTCAACTAACAAAGCTACAAAAATACATGCAAAAAAACAAATTGGAAATAAATGTAAAAACAACGCAATTCCTGATATTAGAAAAATCCATCAGGAAAAAAGAAAAATCGAGACTAAATCTGGAAGGAACGCCAATTGAAAGAGTATCTGATTTCAAATATCTAGGAGTGATCTTGGACTCTTCAAAACAGGATAAAGCGATGCAACTAGCTCTAATGACCAAAGTCAACAAAATGGCAGCCCAAGCCAGGGCCATAGACAAAAAGTTTGGCAGATACTCGCTAATCCCAGTACTAGAATTTTATAAGAAAAAGGTGATTCCAACTCTTACATATGGCAGAGACGCAATGATCAACCGGCCATCAAATATCTGGGCAAAAATGGAGGCAGAATTTTGGAGGAAAGTTCTAACGCTACCAAATTCCACCCCGATCGCATCGATCCGTCAAGAGCTCAGCTTACCGTCCCTCAAAAGTACAGTGACACAATCAACACTAATGTTGTACAGGAAATGCCGGATGGCAGAGTCTTTGTCAACATACAACCTCGTCAATCAGGAAATAGAAAGAAACACAAGTAAACGTCTTGTAAACTGGAAAGAAGAAAACATCAGAGTGTTGGAACAGATACAGGCAGATGAAGATTTACTAATAAAGAACCCAAAGAAAATACTTACAAAAATTAGAGAGCTCGACTGGATATCTACCTTGGAAACAGCGGGAAAGAACAAACTAACTACACACCTGCCACCTAATACGAAGAAAATAAACAAACTCCAAGAATACATTAAGAAGTTCCCATCAAGGAAGGGGAGAGACATGCTGCTACGTGCCCGCTTAAACTTACTGCCGGCCAATGAGAGGCAAGTCGGAAACCAACTTTTGCCGTTTCTGCAAAACACAAGAAAAGGAAACAATCCGTCACTCACTCCTAAAATGTGCCGAAAACCAACATATAAGAGAACGATACCTAAGGTCAATCTTCTCGGACTTCATCATCTCGGACGAAGAAATATGTTGGTTTCGTTTGATTGGAGGAGAGAAAACGCAATGGCAAATAGCTACATATAAAATACTGGAAGCCGTAAATTTGCCGAGATAGGCACATTTTTAGAGAGTCAAGTTCTTTTTTCTTCTTCACTCTCATCAGCACGACAAGAGCATGACAAAAAGTCTAATTTTGTAAAAATCTTTTTGATTAAATACAAATAAAAAAATAAATAAAAAAAAAGGGGCTTAGTGAAAATGTTATTGAGTGTTGGCAAAGCACATAAGCCTTGGGGCATGCCGCAGAGGACTGGGGCTGGTGTGGCAGCCGCTATGTGTAGAAGACCTTCATTGTGTGTTTGGAGAGAAAGGATTCGATCCAAGCTACGGCTTTGGAAGATAATTGGGCTGCAGAGATGAGGTGTTGGCAAAGGATTTAGTGATTTACAAGGTCAAACGCTGTAAATAGATCGAGTAAGGGCAGGATAGCAGGTTTTCGTTTTCTATGATCTCATCCATTTGGATTTTGAGATCTAGGAGCGCTGTCTCTGTGCCGTGTCCTGGGTGGAAGCCAGATTAGTGTAGACCGAGGATATTATTTGACTCCAGGTATTCCTGTATTTGCAAGTATGTGTCATGGCTCGGCACCGCCGTGTTCTGCGATTGGTAGCCAGGAGTCCTCCCAAGTGGGCGCTAAGTTCTCACTGTGGCGTTGCAGGCATCCAGTCTGTACGGCTTGGCCTGGCCACACCCCCAGCAACCAAGAGCGTAATTCCGGGTTGGCGAACAACACACAATTATTTGCATTGCTTCTTTCCAAGAGCCGCGCTCCATAAGTTTGTTTCTATCTCTTCTCATAGTACCTGTTTCGGGGCAGCTTCAGTCCCACCTCTGATCTCTTCTCTCCTCTCTCCCTCATAGTCCTGCGGGTTACTTGCGTTTCTGAATGCTGTTAGCACGACCAAGCCATCTCAGAAGGACGCTGCACTCGCCGCTACCCCTGGCTTCCCACCAGTTCGTCCCGGGGAGGTTAAGTCCCATACCAGCATTTCGAGCCTCCCCATTCAGAAGTAATTCATCCGCATTACATACTTTCTTGGCTCTCAGACAGGAACCGCACTCAGAGCTTGTCACATTTCATTCTTACTGCATCACCCAGAAGACCTCAGCAGCAGTCTTTTCTTCTCAGATCCTCCTCTCACGCGTCTCCCACAAGGTAGGCTTTCAGACATTGCACTTCCCACTTACCTCCTTCCACACCATACCTTTCTGCTCACCTTTTCTCATTGGGGTTATTTAGTACCGCTCAGCACTGGACGATTCCACGGCTCCCGCTCCTTCCATAGAGAGAACACATTAAGCCATAGGTAAGGCTTCCTACTTAGTTCATATATCCAGGATTCAGGCCTTCCCTGCTCTGAGGTCTGACTTACCTTACAGCATTCCACCAGATTGGTGCTGCCGCTGAGAAATCACCACGCCTGACACCCGATCCATATTGGTCACCCGGAAACCTCGCTCCCTATAAGCTCCAAACAGGGTTTTCTCCCCCACAAAGGTTCTCCTTGGAAACCATTCTTTGCTCCAGCAGTTACGTTAGGAGCACTGAGGGCTGACCAGGAGGATTCTCAGCACGTCTAGAGGCTTCACGGACCCAGGTCTGTGGAAACCAGATATCCTGTTTGTTGTTGGGTGGTGGGCACTACTGTTCAAGCCTAACAGTATAATGCTCTGTCTAGAATTTTGAGGAGGAAGGGGACGGTGGTTATGGGGCAGTAGTTGGTAGGGATGTTGGGATCTAGAGATGGGTTTTTAAGAGTGGCAGAACCCAGGCATCTTTTATGTTGTTTGCAACTATCCCACAAGAGAAAGAGTTGTTGATGAGTCAGGAGATGAAGGGTTCTAGTTCTGCTGCTCAAATCTGATGAAGGGGGCTGGGCAAATGTTGCCTTGGCATCTGGGGGTTTGAGGCCTTTGATATTTTTTGTGACTTCTTGTATCGTGACTGGTCTGAATTCACATAGTTTGTTGAGATTGGGCATAGGGTCGGTGTCTGCCTGTGTATCTAGTAAGGATAGTTTGGTCTTTTTGGCAGCGATTTAGTTTTGTAGTAGGGAGGTTTCGTTAAGGAGTGACCTTTGGATGTTGGTGCACCAAGTGAAATCTTTTAGGCAGCTTTCTGGTGGAGTGACAGGGGATTTGAGTTCGCGCAGGATGGAGAATAGTTCTTTTTTACCTGTTTTGGCTTTCGCTATACACTCATTCTAAGTAAGGCTCTTCGCCTGGATAATAGCGTGTTTGTAATTTGTTGCTGCTATGAGTAACTGGTTTTTATTCGCTGTTGAAGGTGTAGTCTGCAGTCACTTAGCGACTCAGAGTTTTCAGGTCTGGTGTGTACCAAGAGTTTATGTGAGCTCTAGGTTTTGGTTTACGGGTAATGAGTGAGGCAATTTTGTCTATTGCTAGAAGGAGGGTTTGATTGTAAAGCTCCACCATTAGGTTGGGGTCACAGTCTGAGTGTTGGTAGTTGGTGATGGGGCATAGCATAGGGATCATAGTCTTAGGAGTGATGGTACGTGTATTTCTAGATTGGGAGGCAGGGGCCAGTTGTGGTGAGACTTTGGGCAAGGAGTATTTTGGGATAGTAAAGGTGATGACGTGATGGTCAGACCAAGGGCAGCAGAGGTTGGAGGTGATGCTGGTGTTGCTGTTCATGTCTGCCCGTGAGTCTAGTGTGTGGCCTGTGTTGTGTGTGGGCTTGGTAATGCGTTGTGTGAATCCTAGCTGTTCAATTGTGTTGCTTATAGCTATAGCGTTAGAATCTGCTGGGTCATTGCGGCCTAGATTGAGGTCTCCAAGAGTAATTATTCTAGAGAAAGGTTTGGCATTGTTGTCCAGTAGGATGGTGATGTCCTCATCAAAGAATAGCATTGGGCCAGGTGGTCTGTATATGATGTGGAGGGTTAGTAAGGCGTTTTCGCAGAAAGAGAGTTTTATGTATAGCGACTCTACCGAGTGTAAGGCTTGGTTGGGAAGTTCTCTTATGGTCATGTGTTTTTTGGCAATGAATGCTACACATCCTCCTTTGGCTAGAGGTCTGTCTTTTTGGAAGATGGTGTGGCCCTCGGGGATAGCAAGTGAAAGGGCTGGGCAGGCAGCTGCATACAGCCATGTTTCCGTGATAGCTAATAGGTCAAGTTGGTTAGAAGTGATGAGATCTGAGATGTCAAGGGCATGGGCAACGAGTGATCTAGCATTGATTAGGCCTCCATTGCTAGTTGCTAGTTGTAAGACTCTTAGGGTCTAGGGGCACAGGGTTGTGATCTGTGGCTGCCTGATTGGGTGCGGATGCGTGCTCTGTCATTGAGGCAATCATGCTGAGCTCATGCGTGATATTGGCTGTGAGGTTCGCTGGCCAAGGCTTGCTTATGTCATCTGGAGTAGGGTATACTAGGCGTGGTTTACAGCAGGTAACTGCAATGGGGTACACTGGGCATGGTTCACACATACTGGCAGCAATGGGGTAAACTGGCCATGGTTCGCACAGAGTAGCAGCAACGGGGTACACTGGGCATGGTTCACACATGGTGGCAGCTATGGGGTACACTGGGCATGGTTCACTCAAGGTATCTGAAGTGGGGTGCACTGGGAATCGTTCACACATAGTAGTAGCAGTGGGGTACACTTCATGGTACACACATAGGGCCTCATTACATGGTAGACGGTGGGGACTTAACTTTACCGGTAATGGAATACCGTTAACGTTAAATCCCCATCCAAATTATGACCTGGCTCACCGCTATTTGCGGCACCGCTAAGTACGGTGCCACTAATAGCGGCCAGTCCGTGGGCGCGCGACCCTCGAGTCCATAATTTATGCCATGCCGCTATTAGCACATCATCACAAGCCAGGCGGACATGCCAATAGCGGCATGGAAAAGCACCCAAAACCCCTTACCGCCATGGCGCTAATACTGCCATCGTAAACCACCGGTTAAGAGAACTGAGCAGTGTTCCCACCTGCCAAAGGTGGACACAATCAGCACAGGTGTAGGCAATGGAGACTCAGGCAGCACAAAAGGAGCACAACACACCCCTTCCCACACCAAGATGGTTCCAATACTATCAGCATTACATGGGCTGGAGGACATGATCGCAGCACAGCAGCAGCAGCAGCAGGCAGCACAGAGGAGACGCAGGAGGAGGAGGAGGAGGAGGGCAAGACAGGCACAGCAAGCACCACCACGGCACCTAATCATACCACAGAGGCAGCCACCAATCCCCAGGATCAGAGCCAATCCATTTAACCTAACCCCGGAGCAGATACATACCCTGTACCGTCTGGACCGGGATACCATAACCAGCATTGTAGACATGATACACAATGACATTGTGAGCCTCATAGACATCCGAACTGCCATCCCCCCTCTACTCAAGGTGGTGACTGTGCTCCACTTCCTGGCCACAGGCACTTACCAGCATACGGTGGGGCAGATGCATGGTCTCACAACCAGTATTCTCACGCACGCTGACCCAGGTACTCGATGCCCTCCTGAAGCATGCACCTGAACACATATTCATGCCACGGACTGCCCAGGAGCTTGCAAACACCAAAGTTGGCTTCTGTGCACTGGCAGGCATCCCAAGTTGCATCAGGGCAATAGACTGTACCCATGTGGAATTGGTGGTCTCACATCACAATGAAGTAGTGTACCGAAACAGGAAGCAATTCCACTCCATCAATGTCCAAATGGTATGTGACGCCAACAAGATAATCACTCATTGCTGTGCCCGATTTCCTGGATCAACCCATGATTCCATAGTCCTGCGGAACTCAACTATCCCACGCTACATGGAGCGACAAGCCGGACAACGTTCGTGGCTACTTGGTGAGTAGCAGGGCAAGCACATGGCAGTGTGATTGGGCGGGGGAGAGATACATACTCCGATTGGGTGTAGCTTGTTGTCCGTTGGACAAATGCATATACAGATGTACGCCAACATCCATCTGGGTAGGCCCAAAACGTACCAGAGATGAATGGACATGCAAGTGTGAGCTACATAACATAGATGACAATCCAGGTCTAGAAACATCAAACATCCATCCACATCCACATTGCACAACATTCCACACCTCAAAATACACAAATCTCATACATGCCACCAACATAGTCCTACAAAATGAGCGCAGCACAACAGCAATAATGCATTGTGGCCTTGAATGAATGCGAAGGGATCACCCCTAGCCATAGCATTACACAACGCACTTATAGCACAACTCAAGTGATGCCTCTCAGCATGGCAACATCAATGTTGGAATGGCAGTACACCAGCAGTGTGATACCAAATCTGCTTAGGACCAAGGAACCCCTAACACACGGCTTCAGCCAGGACATGTCCATTACTGTTGTAGGCATTGACGGGGCATGTGTATTTGCAGGGTCGCCCTTACCTTTGCACATTCCAGTCACACAGACAGTCTGCATGTATGCTGTTAATTGTGCACTTCAACCACAATGCAAATTTAAAAAGCCTGAAATGAACTGGCCGCACTTGTGCTGAACAGTAACAGGTCCCCATTTGTCCCCCATACAGGTGATGCTGGCTATCCCCTGAAGAGGTGGCTCCTTACCCCTGTACGGAACACACAGAACAGGCATGAAGAGGACTACAATCGTGCACATACCCGTACCCGCATCGTGATCAAGCAGACATTTGGCCTTTTGAAGACACGGTTTAGGTGCATAAGCAGGTCAGGTGGCGCTCTCCTGTATGGCCATGAGAAGGTGGCCAAGATCACCATGGCATGTGTCATGCTGCACAATATGTGTATCAGACAGAATGTGCCACTGCCCCCTGACGTTGAAATGGAAGCACCTGATGAGGATGATGATGGTGATGAGGACGGGGGTGAAGGGGATGTAGGACATGCAAGAGGGGATGGTCAAGAGGGACGTGGTGTGAGACAACATCTGATCAACCAAATATTCTGAGTAACGTGGTTTTTTACTGTCACATGGATATGGGTATGAATGCACTGGTGTATGTTTGGAAGCACACAATGGACCCTGTCACCAATAAAGTACACAAACACAATGAAGATGTCCAAGCCTGTGTTTTGATCAGACAACAGTGTATTAAGTAAGGGAAAGATGAAATAGGGCATGTCCCCAAACATCCCACCACCCTTCAACCCACCCCCCACAACAGACCCATAACACCCTTCCAACCACCCCCCACAACATACCCATAACACCCTTCCACCCACCCCCACAACAGACCCATAACACCCTTCCACCCACCCCCCACAACCGACCCATAACACCCTTCCACCCACCCCCCACAACAGACCCATAACACCCTTCCACCCAACCCCCACAACAGACCCATAACACCCTTTCCCATTCCCCCCACAACAGTTCCTCATGTCTCTGCCACTATGTTTGCGTCGGGCCATGCACGCAGAAGCTTCGCCATAAACTCCCTATTGGACATTGTCTGCACCAGCATTTGGAGGCTGGCTAGACATGCGCCTGGTGGTGCGTGTGGAGCCGCGGAGGGGGCTTGTCTGCGTTGAACCGGCGGATGACGACGTGACTGACTGTCCTGGTGGTGTGAAGTGGCGGTCCATTGTGTCTGCTATTCGAGTGAGGACCTCCCTGAGTCTGCCTATCTCCTCACACAGCCTGTACAGGCCTCCATCCTCTCCATGGAGTGCCTTGCCGTCTCCACAATCTCCTCCCTGAGATGGGCAGCCTCCTCCACATGCTGGCCAACCAGCACAGTTAGTTCCTGTTGACGCTGGATGATGGTGGCCAGGTCGAGGGCAGTGCTGGGTGCTGGTGGAGTGGCTTCTGTGCCCTCAGATGCATCCATGTCAGCAGGTGAAGCCACCCTGGGGGACATTGAGCCTAGAATGTTGTCCTCGCCAGTGGCATCAGACCCAGGTGTCTGGAGTGGTGATGGCTCAAGGGTTCCGGGGGGGTTTGGGTGTGCATCTCCATTGTGACATCTGTTGTGTCCTCAACATCAGATAGTGGGGCAGTGGCTGCTGCCTCTCCTGCGGAGCTTGGCAAAGCTGATGGTGGGCCCTCCGTGGCTGGGATTGATGGTTGTGGGTTCACCTCCGGTGGTGGGGCTGTAGTTAGTGGTGTGGCTACTTCTATCCTGGCAGTGGCACTCCTCCGATGCTTGACACTCATCATGTGGAACCTTCCCCCCCTTGCACCTTGATGTCGTGGGGGTGTCCTCAGAGTCCTGTGCCCTTGGTCTCTTACTTGCAGGGGGTGCCTGGGATGCATTTCCGGCACCCTCACCGTCTGTATGTGAGCCTGTCAGGGACAAGAAGGGGGATGGCATTGGTTACGTTTTTATGTACTTTATGCAGAATACATCAATAATGCAGTTGTGGCCATTGGGACTTCATTGTTGGGGATGCAGGTGATGTGTCAGTTCAGTGCCTCATCCATGCATGGTTGTCTTTGGCACTTGTCTCTGGTGATGTGTGCATGTGTGTGTGTTTGGGTCTGACATGGGCAGGGATGGATGCATGTGTGGATGTTTGTCCATCCATGAGATGATTCTGGGCTCACATTTGGGGGGACCAGTACATTCACATACCATCCTGTCATGTGTACACTCACCTCCATCTGAAGTGGTTGCCACGCCATGCTCCATAGTGCCGACTCCCTCAATGCATTCCACTCCGATTAGGTTCACACAGGTCTCCTCCCATTCCTTTAGTTTGATGGGTGAACCGGATCCACCTGGAGTGGCTATTCTGTGGTTTTTGGCAAGGATGCTCCTCACCCGCAGTCTGAGGTCGTCCCACCTTTTCCTGCACTCACGCACATTGCGGGTGGTGGTGCCCACTGCACTAACTTTCACCGCAACTTCATCCCAGATGGCCTTTTTTTTTATAAGTGTCTCCCGCCGCATGTCGTTGGCAAAGACAATGGCGGCATTGTCAGCCAGGGTCTGGGTCAGCATGATCAGCTCCTCTGATGTAAATTTTTCTTTGCGCTGCCTGTCGGTGCTTTTTTTCAATGCCTTGGGCATGTTGAGGGTGTCCCTGATGATTTGCAACTGCAACCTATTCCAAACAGGTCCAGGGGGCAGAGGACGGCAATGGATTGTGTTTTTAAAGATGGCCGCCGTGCTCTTTTCCGTTCCTGAGCGATGACGCTATTTCCGGTTCCGCAATTTAACGGTCACTGCTAATAGAGGTGACCGCTATTTGTATGCAGCTTGAGGGCGGAGGTGCTATCTGCACTTTCGTCGACGGCGGTAAGTGACTTTTTGGGGTCTTTAGCGGCATGTCGGTAGGGTCATTACCGGCACGGCGCTATGCTTGTGTCTGCGTACTCGTAATGGTACGCTATTAGCGCCCTCTTGCGAGGGCGGACACGTTAAGAGCGCCATGCCGGTAATTGGAGATTTTTAACGCACAGCGTGTAATGAGGCCCATAGTAGCTGCAGTGGGGTACACTGGGCAGGGTTCACACATAGTAGCAGCAGTGGGGTACACTGGACATGTTTCACACATAGTAGTAGGAGTGGGGTACACTGGGCATGGTTCAAACATAGTGGCAGCAACAGGGTACACTTGGAATGGTTCACACATAGTAGTAGCAGTGGGGTACACTGGGCATGGTTCAAACATAGTGGTAGCAGTGGGGTATACTGTGCATGGTTCACACATAGTAGCAGCAGTGGGGTACACTGGGCATGGTTCATTCATGGTAGCAGCAATTGGGTGCACTGGGCATGGTTCTCACATAGTGGTGGCAGTGAGGTACACTGGGCATGGTTCACACATAGTAGTGGCAGTGAGGTGCACTGGACATGGTTCACACATAGTAGTAGCAGTGGGGTACACTGATCTTGGTTCAAATATAGTAGTAGTGATGGGGTTCATTGGGCATGGATCCCATATGGTATTAGTAGTAGGCTCTCGTAAAGTGGTGTTCGTCGTTGAGGGTGCAGATGTGTTTTTGTCAAGGAAGAGAGGATTGGGGGAGTGATTTGCATGTAGTGAGTCAGTGGTGGGTGTGCTTTGTTGGCATGACAGTACTCTTTGTAGGCTGTGTTGCTCAGCGAGGTGCGCACTCACGGGCGTGTTGCACCCCGATTGTCTTGCTATGGAATTCCTGTGGATGTGAGAGTACTTGGTGGGATGGTGAACTTGCTGTGCGTGAGGCCAGGAGTAGGTTTCTTTCCTTCGGTGAAGGTTGGTATCGCGTGACAGCTGCATCCGTGATCGCAATGGGTAGTGGTTCTTTTAATGATGGGTGGTGGAGCAGAGCATCAGGGAGAAAGCTTGATGGTGCAGGGTAGATTTGTTCGGTTATGTGGTTGGATATGCATAGGTTCCTGATTAAGGTCTGCTTACCCAAGCACTCTGGTGATTTGTCCGATGTGATTACGGGACTCCAGCCTTCCATGGCCCGACAGGCCCAGACCAGAGGAAGCACTAATAGTGGGCTGTCAGAGGGGCCCGGCTTCGCCTGCCAGCGTTCCCTCATTGGCAATGATGTACAGAGGTACAGCCAATCCACAATGATGACGTAGAGCCTGGCGGACCCAGGCAAGTTTGCCATTACGGCAGCAGCCATATTGGAATGTAGAACACTCTCCCGGGCCGGGCTGCAATGGCTTGCAGTGCGGTCCCACGGGGCAGTTCTACAGTCATCTGGGAAGGCTGATGGGGAAGTGCCCTAAGGCTTATCTCATGTTCCGATACGTTGAGGTAGATGCAGCATGGCAGAGGGGCATCTGTTGCAGGGAGCAGGGCCTGATGGTGTGGTGGACGACAGATCCATGACTTTCATTTTTTACACTAGCATGAACAGATGTCTGGTAGAAATTGTATTTTAAATTTAGAGATAATTTTATAATTTTGCAATGATTGGTTCATCAGATCTAGAATTCTGTCTTCATGCCTACTCTCATGGCCAAATAATTCTCTCAACATATTTTAATAGATAATCGTTTAGGGCTAATGCAATGTCATGAAGTTTTAAAGCCAGATCATCGAGAATGTCTTCATACCATATGATACTTGTGTGTCTTAATACACATTCAACCAGTCCTTCACATGGGCCACACAGGGTACAATACATCCTGCCTGACAGGGTCTGTTTGCTATACTTAATTTTCAACACTAAAAAATGTCTACCTGCTGGTAAGCTCAAAGATATCCCCACTTGACTGTTTAAGGAACCACTATCTTAATTTATAACATGTAGCCTCTAAAGGTTTAGACAGAGAACATATTGTCTTGATATAGACTGATCATGGTTAAAAGAACATGCCTCTGCAGTTTCCCAGTTTATTGTGCGTAATCGGGCCAAATACCATTTCTCTAAATTGCTTTTTCCATACAATGCATGTATCATAAACACTTCCAGGTAAACAATAACCCTAAATATTGTAAAGCCTTATCTACTTCCAAGGATATACAAATATCACTTGTGTTTAAGAATTTTCTGGCCAAAAATGTATTTCTGGCTTTATAAAATGTGTTGAAATCATTTGGGAAAGGAGTCCTTTCCAGACAACTAAACCAAAGCTGGTATCCAGTAGATGTTTGGGCCATTAAAGTCACTTCATCTGCATTCATTAATGCTGGGAAGGGACCTATGGCCATTCTTTGCAGTCAACCATCAACTCTAAGATCTGCTATGGAATTATGAAGAAGGAAAGGTGAGAGCATAGAGCTTTTCCCTAGACCCTTCCTAATAAAATTCACACATCCACTAGCATGTTCCTGGGGTCCATCAGATTTATCCATTTATCTTTGTTTAATTTATTCAGCATTGGTAAAGATCACTGCCATTTTTTAGCTTAAATAGCTTTCCCCACAAAAGCCCTGGTTTGCTATATAATAGAGTAGTCAATAAAAAACTATATAAAGATATTTCTGTGGTAACAAAATCTATTTTTTTGCCCAATAAAACAAGAAAGAAACATGAAAAAGTCATTTTCAAAATGAGGACTCCATAATGTAGTTTGAAATAAATAGTTGTCACATCATTTGTTACTAGCAGTTGTTGAAAGTACCTTCCAAGAATTTCTTGAATGGAGCTTGTAGAGCTTGAGTCCGGTATCTGGAGAAGACAAGCCTCATAGATATATCAAACCTTAATATTGCTAAAATACTCAAAGCTATGTTTCATTCTTTGTGCAAGACTGTGCTGTGATCAATGCACATATCTAGGGAATATTATATATGATGCCATTCTGGTCTAAGTTACAATCATTATTATGTGATCTATGCATAGGTTTCAGTGCACACTTGTGAGATTTCATGTCAGACTAGCAAAATCAGTCACATGTCAGACACTCCTCATTCTACTTATCACCATTCTGAGGTCAATACATTGAGTGTTATTGAGGTTTATTATAACACTATAGGGAATTAATCACAAGCATTGATCTTTCAAAAGCTCATGGTTTAATTCATATTAGTAAGTGTATCTTAGTTTGATTTAGTTTATTGATTTTATATAGCACGTTTGAGAGAGCTCTGTGCAAGTAAAACACTGCACAATCATAAAGGTTTATATAACCCACCTTTCATATATCTGCTAGGATTGACTATGTCAACATAGGTCAACCCCACTGTGAAACAGTCAACAATTTGAATTAATACAAAATATATGATGGCATATAAAGACACAAGAGAACATGACATAATAGCAGTATTTTCTTTCAGGAGGGCTATGGCGAATTCCTGGTGACTACAAATATCATGGAGGAACCTATAAGTAGAAAACGAATTATACTGGAAAGACAATATATCAAAGAAATAGACAAATATTGAGAACGGGTAACAATAATGAACTATGTTGAATCAGACACCCAGGAGTCTTAGACTTTGGTTTTCTCCCAATTTTGATTAATAAACAAATGTGGTTTTATCTTTCAAATGGGAACAAAATCTGAATAATGCATCTATTCATATGTGGAAATGATCATTGAACCCTCAACCAAAGTCTATGCAAAACTTTGAAGCAGGATTGGTGCACTGTAACATGATATTGCAGAAATGGGATGAGAGAAACCAGTGGAAAAAAATGGTAATGTTTTAGACTGAAAAGATGGAAGAGATCAAATTGAAAAAATCAAGGATGTATTTTAGAGATGAAATGGATTACAGAGGTGGGAGAGTGTATACTTCTCAACCACAATTCTGCCCAAAAGACCAAATAAAAATTCCACACCCACATTTCCTCTGGTTTATTTACAACCAGAAAGTGGCAATAGTGAGGATGAGAAAACAGCTAAAACATCTAAGCAACAAGAGATTCAGAGAGGGAAAACCGAATAAAAATCACCCAAAAATTTAAATGAAAAAAATAAAATGCCAAAGTACCAAATAACTCATTCAGATCAGGAAGCACGAGAGGTAAAGTACTGGCAAGCCACACAATGTGAAAAGAACTAGGTTTAACTACCAGGTCCAGATACAGACAGACAGGAGAGACAGGACTATTAGAACCAAAATTAGTGCTAAACTTACCAATGCTTATACTAATGAAAACTGACATGTCAGTACTTAGTAAGTGGCTATCCTGTCAACCTATCACAAAGCTTGAGCCAATAAATGTGTACATACATTTCTTTCAAACTTACTTACAAGTTAAAACAAAAAAAAAATGCCTTCACTCTAAAAATGTATTTGAAATCAATATTGCACATTGGGACGCTATGATTAACAGAACTATCAAAGACTTGAAAGTCACAGACTCACTACCATCATTAAAAGATAACAAAATTAACAGCTTGGAAGAGCTAGTTTTTTATTTTTTTTATTTTATTTATTTACCTGATTGAAATCAACCTTTCAATTTTGTATCAATAACTTTAGCATTCACATGGTTACATTCACATTTCATTGTCATTTCATTACATTTAAAACAGTTTCCAAAAACTTTTTTTTTGTTTTTTTGTTAAATTGGAACATTGACAAACATATAAGAGCATCTTCAAACCAGGTTCTAAACACAATCCTCCTCTTCGACTAGAACACCATATATATATCTTTTTTAAATGGTTATTTGTATTTGTATTTTGCATTTATATCACGCTCATGACGAACCAAACCGTATAGCAGCGCAGATGAAATAACATATTAATGCAAAACAGAACTACCCCCAAGCAGAATGCTGCAACAGAACAAAAATCTAATGTAGAACTACCTGAACAAAAATGTCTTCAGAGCTCCACGAAACGGACATAAAGATTTGATGGTCCTGATTTCAATTGGAAGTGAGTTCCAAAGTTTTGGGCCAAAAACCACAAATCTTCTACCTCCTTTTGTTGAATACACAGGGTGAGGGATCGCCAGGAGATTATAATCACTACATCTCAGAAGTTTTGTAGGTTGATAGGGCTGAATCAATTCACTCACATATGCTGGAGCAAACCCATTTATACTTTTAAAAATTAGGCAAGCTACCTTAAATTTGATGCGGTCTTCTACCGCAAGCCAATGTAAGGCACGGTGAGATGGAGAGACATGGGCAGTTTTGCCCACCTTACAAATCATCCTGATATAGTGCTTGAGTGCACTTGTTATGTGTGCAGACAGTGCGTTTTGCGCATGGCTGGCCGCATTCATATGATATCTGCCGTGCAGTGGTTATGAGAGATCAGTGTAATGTGTGCAGCAAGGTAGGTGATCTCTGAGTCTGATTCTGGCTGCTATGGGGTCTGTGTGAGATAATTATGTGTGCAGCAAGGCTGATTTCTTTTGTGGGGTACAACTGCGTTCTTACAGACTGTTGAGGTGTTCAAGGAGTAGTGTAGTTATGTGTGCCGCTACACCAAAATTGATTGAGGGGTATAGCTGTGTTCTACTGTTTGTTGGTGCAAAGTGGAGGATTAGCATATTGGTAGGAATGAGTGTATGTGCTTACCGGTAGCAGGCCCCCATTCACAGTTAATTTTAGGAGCTTGATGAACTGGCTGTGTCTGTCCTAGTGGTTCCTGAGTGGTTCTCTGGCTGGTGCGGCCTATGTTGTGTCAGCCTGGATGGACAGACCTTTTTCCAGAGGCTCTGTTGTCGTGTCGGAGGGCCCATTTTCCGGGCCCCTGGTCATAGTGTATGGTGGGAGGCTGGGTAGTTCCTGACATGTTTGTGGTTACTGCATAATTCTCAAGAGAGTCCAACTAAGCAAAGTTGCTTTAGTGCCTCTGGTGCGTGAGTTCTTTGCCTTATTGCTAGGTGGGACACGGTTGCCTTATTTCATCACATACTTGAGTGCCTGATAGGTGACAAGATAAGACCCAACCGTACTGTTTAAAACCATAAGTGCTATGAGGCTATGCAGTAGTGGCTCTGTGAGATGATCCCCAGATGGGTAGGGATTGGCACGGTTTGACAGGCAAAAGGCCACACATAGTTGGCTGGCAGGGGAACTGCAGTGGTGGCTTTGCGTGTTAATTCCCAGATGGATAAAGTTTGACAGGAGCGGGTCCAGTCACCCTTAGCTGTCTGAGGGGTTATTACGCTCTGGGAATGTGGCGGTGCACAGGAGTCTGTGGATAGGTTAGTAGGGCAGTGGTTGGCATCTCCTGTAGTGATAGTGCTATGCTTCCTTAATGGAGCATAATTAATTAGCAGGCTCGGTTATGGGTGCTGTTGAGCTCTAGTGTCCAGGTTGATATATATGTTGAGCTCTACTTACCAGGCTGATATATATGGACAGACATCTTTTGGTCTTTCGAGCATGGGGCATGTCCGGTCGGGTGGCCGGTGGACTTGGCTGGTCCTACCATACGATTATAGTGAAATCACGTCTTAGGTTTGGAGTCGTGGGCAATAGAGTTTGGAGAACTGGGTGGAGCATGCTCAACTTATTGGCACAAAGGAGCTGCTGGGCCTCGTTAGTCAAGCCATGCATATGGACTGTAGCAACCTAGCCCAGAGCCTACTGGTCTCTAGAGCTGGCTTCCGTGCCCTGACAGTTCCTACTTTTTCATGGCAATGTCTTATTAACCGGCTTCCATGGACCGACCATTCCTATTTTCGAGATAATGCCGTTCTAGCTGAAATCTGGCCATTGGTGATGGGATTGGTGGTTTAGTTGGTCCCTTTCATGGATTATGGAAAAGCCAGGTTTTCAATGCCTTACAGAAGGCCATGTAGTCCTGGTTGTGTCGAATGTGGGGAGGCAGTGAGTTCCACAGTGTTGGTGTCAAGGTGGAGAAGGTAAACCCTCCTAACCTGGGTAAATCGGAGGCTGGAATCACAAGTAGGAGGGACGTGCTTGACCTTAGGGTGCATGTTGGGTGGAAGGGCATAATCTTCTCTTGAAGGTATGTCAGGCAATCCTTGTGCACTGCTTGGTGGATAATGCATAGGATTTTGAACACGGCCCTTTGTAGAGAGATATTTGGAGTTGCTAAAACATGTTTTAGCAGGAAGTGGTTTGACCTTGTCAACCCACTGTTTAACGCAACATTTCATCAGCATGGATGTCTCATGAGATTAACCTAAATGAGTGCCCCATATCTACTTAAAGATTTGTCAAAAATCACAAATCACCAGAATACAGTGGACATTATAGTGATGTGATTCATTCTTTGGCAGTATTTAATCTCTCAGGCTTACATTCCTTTGTGGGAACTTTTCGTAAAGAAGTAAACGTCATTTAGTACTTTTAGAATTTGATAATGGAAACAAAGATATCAATTTTGTCTGTGATTCTAAATGATGGTAGAATCTTTAATTACATTCTTCTCAATTTAAACAGTTTGATTTCTAATAAATCATCAATATCTTTAAATATAGTTGTCATATTTGGTTTCTTGTATTTCTTGAAAAAACCATAAAGTCACATTTTGTGTGTAGCTTTGTAAACGTATCTCATCATCTGGTTTTCTTGTGCACTCTGTTTAGGGACAAATGACTAAACAAGATCAGGTGTTGATAATGCAAGGTTGGTAAGTAATATAGTTGCAATCAACTCATGTGGCATGTCATGGTGATTATTTGTTTGTTTCATCCATAGAGGTTGTGTGTATGTTGTGGGTGCAACTTTGCATGTACTGTGGCCTGTTGCCCTAGTCTCTGGTCACTGTTCTATAGTTTCTTGCTTCAGTTTCTTTGAGAACTTGGGGGACAGGCATCAACAGCAGGTTTTTGGATTCATAGTCTCCTCTTCCAACGATCTGTTAACGAGGACTTCACTTTTTGTCGGCGGGGTGTTTAAACTTTATAGTGCTAAAAGTCCAATTCATGAAGAAAGCCAAAGAAAGGGATTTGTGCAATGACTTGCTTAGGTCAGTTGAAATAAGAACATGCACGTTCACATTTGTTTTACTTACTTCAATAATTATTGTGACTATATTTTATTTTATTAATATAATGTAACACATAACGCAGCAATAAGAAAATCAGTGGAAAGCGTCAAGTGAATTTTAATATAAAAATAAATTGCTGAACATTTTTGGAGAAACACAGCAGGCAGACGTGGGAAATTGTGAAATGATATGCCTGCACGTCATAAGAATTTCAAGCAGATGAGTGACAGTCAAGCAGTATGATTCTGACAGGAACAGGCTGTATGCAACTTATCCGTATGAATCCAAGAATGGCCCCATATTGCTTCACTAATAGACAGGTATCCATCCATTTGACAGTCTTTCACGTTTGATCTGCTTCTCTCTTTTCAATGTTCACAAGGAATGGAAGGTCCATTTGTTTGTTTCAATATGCCTGCTCTCCCTCCGTGGTATGCGACATTTTGACTTCAATCTCCACAATGAAACAGTTCTGCCCAACCTCTCCTTCTGTTGTAATGGGAATGTGGACATCAATTCCTAATGCAACATTTGTTCACAGCCTCTCATTTAGAACACATGGGACAGGGAAGTCATTTCACCAAAATGCCAGGGGAAGTGGACGTGACATGACACGACCCTAGACTAAAGAAGTGATGTCAAATGACTGTTAGACTTTTAAGATGCATCTAGCACCTGTGTTTCCAGGTGCTCTCATTTCAGCCAGATATAAGAACCAAGGCACAGAGGGAGGCATGATTTGTCCACGATTACACATTTGGGGAATGCCATTTTAAAGCTTTGACGTGGGGTCTATATGTAAAACATACATAATGCAGTATTTCTTACAGGGTAACCGAAATCTGTAACGCATGCTACAGCTAGTGTATGAAACATCTAAAGAACAATGGCCACAGAAGTATGTGTTCTATATGGCGTTGCTGTGTAAGCCAAATAAGCACTGATGTGGGGAGGCCTGCACTGCTGTTTAACCGGGAGAAAAATGCTGCACGAGCCAGGCCTGAAAATGAAATCATTGACCAGGATTTAGTATCAACAAAATTCCCTATTTATAGATGTATATATGATTCAGCTACCACTATCATAGAAGAAACCTATTAGACTGGTCTGTGCGCGCAGAGGGGAGTGCACCTGCTAATGTTATCTTTGCTAGAGTATAACTAGGAAAGGTCTTTCAATATACTCAAGACCCCCCATATTTTCATTATCTAAGCATAATACTGGGTGTTAGAGGACTTAAAAAAAATAAAAACACCATTGAATGTAATATCATTGCTGCACACTACATTAATTACACCACACAGTTATTTAAAATTGAAAACGAGTTGCTTCTCATCTGGGCATTCACTGGCAGACCTCAAGGCCCGCATTGCACACTACCCCTTTGTCTGACCCAATTTGGCAGCTCCGCTGCAAGCCATGCTGTGTGGGCCCTCCAAGTTTCTTAACAAAGCACAGAGCATGCCACACCCCGGGCTGTTCCAGGCCACCAGGTGTGTGCAATGTCCATGATGATTATGCCGCTGCAGGGGCATGCACCACTGCAAGTGAAACAAGTAAATGTGTTTTTCAATCAAAGCTTAAATCTTTAACGTAACATAGAGAGGAGGGGGCGGTGCCTGGTCCACAAATATACCAGCCACCAGTGGTGGCTGCTGAGTTGTTTTTTTTGGAGGGTGAAAATATTTGCCACAAGTATATGATTGCGAACCCAAACTAACGAAAAGGGGTTGGGTGGCTGCCAGGGGATTCCTCTCCCTCCCCAGAGTAAATGTTTTGAATAACAGGTTAAAAGGGTGCATTGCACCGCACACTTTCTGGGAAATTTTGGGTAAAAGGTCAACAATCGGTTTTGTAGGGTGTAGGGTAAAAACCATGAAAAAAAGTAAAATAGATGCAAGTCACCAAAAGTGCACAGGGCATTTCCCAATGCATTATCATGCCGGCCCATGCAATATATGCCGGAATAAAAAAACACTTTTGTAGGCTGGCTGTGCCTATACATTTCCATGCTGGCTCCACCAACATATGTTAGTATCCCTATATAAGACCATACTTCTGTTCGCTTTAAGACGTTTTTCTATAGTATCATTACCGGCAATGGGCACAAAACTGGCTCTGCCAATATATGCCAGTACTCCTATGTAAGTACATACTCCCGTTGGTTTGGCCATTAAAAGTGACATGTCACAATAGGAACTCATGTCCAAACTGGTTCCAATGTAAGCCACTCTAGACCCATATGAACACGTATCCTGCTTGATTCATCATAGATGCTCCATTAATAAAAGGTCATGCTACAGTGAAGAATATACAGGGCGCTACACCGAAGCATCAGTCTAGCGAGGTATCACTACTTATCATGCTTCCTTTTTAGAGATGCCGAGTAATAAATGTCATGCCACAGTAAGCAATGGCTATATTGACTGCACCAAAATGCCAGTCTAGCCATGGAATGGCACACCTGAACTTGCCTTTGCCCAGAAATATCAGTAAAACATGTAAATATAATAAAGAATGTGGCAAAAATGCTCCAGTGATCCCCACTCTCCCATGTCCTTACACACATATGCATTCCCTTTCACTCACCGGTCATTCACTCATACATCTCCTCTTACACTCACTCACACTGAATTCACCACACAGGCACACACCAAACCCAACCCAGAACATTCAAACACACACTACCACAGGTATGCTCATTCACCCACCAGCCACTCACTCACACCTTCTCTTATATGTACTCATTGCATTCTCTACACAGGCACACACCCACCCACCCATTGCATTCTCTACACACCCAGAACATTCAAAAACACACATCACTTCTCATTCACCCACCAGTCACTCAATCATACACCTTTTCTTACCTTCATCGATTGTATTTTCTACACAGGCACACACCCACACACCCACCCAGAACATTCAAAAACACACTATCACATTCATACTCATTCATCCACCAATTACTCACACACACACTCTCATACATCCACTCATTGCATTCTCTAAACAGACACACACCGACCCACTCATTGCATTCTCTACGCAGGCAGACATACACTCACCGGGAACATTCAAAAACACATATCACATCACATCACTTCTCATTCACCCACCAGTCACTCACAACAGCTCTCACATACATTCATTGCATTTTCTACACAGGCACAAACCCACCCACTCAGAACATTCAAAAACACACATCTCTTCTCATTCACCCACCAGTCACTCACACCTTCTTTTACATCCACACATTGCATTCTCTACACAGGGACACAGCCACCCACCCAGATCATTCAAAAACACACATCACATAACTTCTCATACACACCCACCATTCACACGCATACATCTGACATGCACTTCACACATGCAAAACACACATCATATTTAAAAAAAAGCCTTCTTACCTTTTTCTTGCGGCTTCGGTCTGTCATTCCATGCCCCCACAGCTCCTCCATGCTGCTCACAAACAGGAACCAGGACGCTGCAAGCGTTTCCTGCTTCCTATATGTGAGCTGCAAGGACGCCGAGGGAGAAGGGGTTGGAGCTGAAAGTGGCATGTGACATGTGCCACATGTCACGGTCAGCTACAATCCCTACTGAGTGCCTCCCCAGGCAAGCCTTCCCCCTAATGGGTGAGGTCTGGGCCGGTGACCAACTAGACCTGGTGTGGCAGAGCCGCTTTGCACCGCGGGAGGGCCCACTACAACAGGAGCACCCATTTTCTTTTAAGATGGGGTTGCAAGGGAGACCCCAGGGGTTGCAACTGTGGCCCCAAGTGGTCGCAGTTGTGATGCCTGGCGACCCACAAATGACATACCTGATGTGTGAATCTGGCCCTCATTTCATACAGTGCTGTAGTTCTACACTTTCTTTGATTCTAAAAATCTCACCATCTCTTTATGAAGTACTGGGGTTGAGGACGTCAGTCCCACGATGCAGCAAGTCTTCAATATCTGGCTTGGTCAGTCCACTCTCCTCTTTTTGTCAGGATCTAAGTCTCATCTGGATTTTGCCCTCTGGATCTTCCCTTCCAGCCAGACATCCTGTTTCTCGCTTGATGCAGGCTCATGTGTTCTGTTTCTCCGAGTGGGTCTGCTGAGTGTCCATCCTCATCGCTGCCACAGCCTGTTCCATATGTTCCCTTTCTCTGTACAACTCCATCTCAGTCAAGCTCACTCTTTGCCACCTCGGCTCAGCAGTGGAAATTTTCTAAAGGGGCATGGCTTTCACCTCTGCTGGTCTCCGACACGGGGTCATTTGTCATAGCACTTTCTCATGTACCTATGTACTGTAACATAGAAGGACATACTTTTCATGTTTTCATATACTTGTTTGCAAGTACCTTTTTTTTCATAAGGTCCCATCTTTAATGAAAGCTACGTGACGCATGGCATAGATTACACATTCGCATAGAGGATACCTAGTGTACTGCAGTACATTGTTTGCTTGGGAGAAACGCCCACAATTACCATGGATCCCTATGGACTCTGTTTTCCTTTTGCACACATACAAAAAGGCAGTTATAATCTGTTAGGATGCATGCATGGATGTCCACTGGTACACAACTGTTAAGTCGAGGCAGAGAACCATGCAGATTTCCCGCACAAAGTGGGTAAAGGCACAAAGCAGATTTCCTGCTAAATGCCTACTCCATCCATGGAATTGCAACGAAAATGGAGCAGGTGTGCTAAGTTGCCTCTGTGGATTTTAGCGCATTCAGACCATTTTGCGAGCCCACAAATATTCCCCCAATTGTGTTTTACATGTCTTTAGAGGGAGTAATAAAACCAAAGTGAGACTTGGGGGCTGATTCATGGAATTTTTGCGCCAAAAAATAGGGATTTGTGCGCCATTCTGCCCGCAAATCCCCATTTGTTAAACAGGGATTTGCAGGCAGAATGGCGTACAAATCTCTGTTTTTCGGGGCAAATAATTCCATGAATCAGCCCCTTGGTCTACCAGAGTAAATTTACTTAAAGACATAAATAACAGGAATGTTTGTTGACCGATAGTTCAAATGCTAGCATGGTGTGGTGAAAGAAGGTTGAATTTAGAATATCTTTTAATCTTTTAAATTTGTTGTTAATAGTCAAAAGACTTAGTACAACGTGTATTGTATTTAAGTGAATGTTCTTAAAATGTATTAACTCTTTTATGAAACTGGTAATTGATGTTTACCATTTTATAACATTATCTTTTTTTATGATTGTAATGCTTTGTAATGTTTTGTAATATCTATATGTTAAAGGTTGTTTTGAAGCAAATAACATTAAAAAAAAAAAAAACACCACTGGTGAGATTGACAACAAATATGAACCTGAAATTGAGGTCTGAAACCAACTCACTCGCACACTTTGTTCGCTTTGGTGAAATGTTGTCTGCTCTTTACACATAGGCCTGAACACTAAAAGCCAGCCACTCCAGAAACAAAGAGCCGCAGTCCAGGAGCTTCAATGTAAACAAAATAAACAAAATAAAAACATGTTTTTTTTTCTTTTTTTCAGGGGTAGCATGGGAGACCGCACGTGAGACCCCTGGTGGCAACCAAATGATATCCCTGCCCAGTACTGGACATCCCATGAGTAAAGAATGGCAGGTTCCATCATACTATTGTACTAGACTAGGTAAGGATTTTGTGCAGCAGGCCCTTTAGATACATTTGGCTTTAGACCCAAAGCCCACTAACATCTTCTTAACACAGCAGGAAATAAATATTCCTTCCCAGGAGCTTTCCAAAATGTTCCTAGAGTGCCGCCCCTCCTGGATGTATCCCTACAGAGGTACATGGAAGTCCCACAATGCACTGCTGTCATTTCAAGAGTGGACGTGAACCTGAGAGCTACAGAGGAAAGACCTAGAGGATCGGCCAGTGTGCACCTTACATGTCACACCACCCCTCACATTCACTGAGAGAGACATGTGGTAACAACTGTCCCAATGTTAATGTGGGGGCCACTTAAGTCTAGGGTGAGATTTCTGGAGAACACCGTCTGTACCAAGATGTAGACTTAGATGATGTATAGATTGTAATTTTTGGCCCGTATTGCAGGAAGATACACCTTGCTGAATGGTATATAAACAAGACATCCGTATCGCGTTTTGTGAAGCTGCTTGGTGGAGTTCTGCTTGAAGGGGACTACACGCACTTAATCGAGAATATCTATTTAATGGTTTCTTCAGGTTCTGTTAAGAATAATGAAATAGATTTGATCTCCTTCTGCGATAAAACCAAATATATCTTTACCCGTCAACTAAGTGCGAACACACAGCAAGGGACGGGTACGACTGGAGCATAACATCCGTCCAGGCACCAATGAACACATGGCCCTCAATGATACATTGCAATTGATTACTACAGAACAGACTGTTTCAGTACTATCCAATGGGTGTGTTTCTGGTAAAAAAAAAAATGCAAATAATGTATTTGAAAAAGTATTCCGAGCCTGGTGAGGGACTTACCTATGATTAACTCCTAAGGGTCTGATTGTTGCAGAATCCTGCACAAGGTGACGGGGGATCATTGTGTGCAGAGAGTGACGAATTAGTGAGGATCTGCACATACAAACATGGGTAAATGAACTCATAGGTTTGCATGGTGTTAAAGCTTTGAGTGTATGTTAGAATGCCCATTGTGTATTGCTTACATAATATAAATGATGTGCTAGGAACTGACATGGCATTCCCTATTGGTAAATCTCCGGGCAATATGAGACGATATGGCTCAGAATTCTCATATAGCCCAGAAATTAACCAATGAGGGAATGTGCATGAGTCCCCCAGTCTGTGCTGCTTGCAGGGCTATGAGGCTATCAGAATGTTTCTCCCTAACGAAGCTGAAGTGCAGCTGTGAGCCCAGTCACCAGCACCACTGCCTTGACTCCCCTCCATGACTGCTGATCAATTTCTTTGCCGGGGCACACCAGACAGATGTGGCCTGGCTCGTTGTACCAAAACCCACCTCCACCTGGCCCTGTGCTCCTAGCCAGTCCAACTAGTTTCCTGCAACACGGCAGACAGAATCCAATTTTTTTATGTATTTTGTTTTAAACCCGAAAACACCCATAATTGCTTCAGAGTTCCTGCCTTCGGGCATACAGAGACTTATGGACCTGTAAGCTCGTTAAAAACTGTTGCTCCACTTTGCTCTTTAACTCAGTCTTAAGGGCCCATAACTCCCACTACAGCCTTCAGGCTATGGGCCTCAATACGAGGAAGGCAGCCACGGAATGAACGGTGCCGGTAAGGGACCGGCACTGTTCATTCCGGCCCGCCTCATTACGAGGTCTGCAGCGGGTCCCGCTGAGGACGTCTGGTCGGACCAGGCGTCCTTAGCGGGACCCGCTAGCAGACCAGGATGCTAACAACCGGCCCATCATTAACAGGCCCGTTGTTAGCATCCTCCCCATTCCCAAATGGGGATGTACTGGGTCCGGGTCCCGGGCAAGGGAATTACCGGCCTCTCGAAGGTTGGAATGGCCTGGTAATTCCCTATTCCTGGAACCCGGACCCGGTACCCGGTTTGGGGCAGCCATGGTGCTAAAAGCGGCATAGCTACCTCCAAACTCGTAATGAGGCCCTATGTCTTTAAAGCTTTTTTATTTAAATTTTATAGGAGAAGGCCCTATATTTAACATGTTTTCCACTTTTTCCGAATATTGCTTTCAATGTGTCTTACACTGCAGATCTAAAAAGGGTGCATGTCAATTGTTTTGTAAATAGACGTACAAGGGTGTTGATTTACTTCTGGCTCCCATTCTTGTTTTCTCTGTCCCTAAGCCCTAATTGTCTGAAGCTTCTGGTCAGCTGAGAGCAGGTTCCTTCACAAGCCTTGCACATGGGGACACCATGCCCTTGCAAGACACAGAGTATCCTGCCAACTGACACAGGATCTGGGTGAGAAACAAGATACCAGCTTCCAAGAAGCCATTCTTATGCATTTGGCTCGGTAGTAGTATTTTGACCATCCACACTGTGGGTGTGCACTCGCATGGGCTTTGTAGAAATTTTAAATGAAATTGAATGATGGTAGATCAACCTCCGTAGAATGTATGGGGCTAATCCGCACACATTTTCCGATGCTCACTGCACGACATACGCATAGACCTGTGTACTCTAGGTGGACACAGCCTACAGGCTCAGTCCCCCCTGTCATATATATTTGGGATCTGACAGGTGGAGTACACAATGCATCTCCAGAAGGGTCGGAGCCAAACCCTCCCCATGTCATGGCCTGCCTTTTGTTGAGGCCTGTAGCTGGTGGCAGCATTCACATGCTAATCAGGCTGCAGAGGCTAAACATGGAGACAGGAAACCCCAAAAACATTTCATATGCAACTGTGTCAACCTGATGCCAGCTTCCACCCTCTGTATCGATTGACAGTGAAATGTCATGTCTGGTACTGCATGTTTACAGTAGTATGTGGTTTGATGTAGCCAGAAAGTCTGGTCTCTCCACAGCCTCTATGTGGTCCTGCCAATTTAATCAGGACCACATAGAGCTCCATTACCCAGAGGAACTATTTGATCCATAAAAGACAGGAAGATGGATGGTACTTAGTATTACATATTTTCACGCATTTACCTTTTCTGTTACAAACCACTCTGGTTTTGACCTCACGCAAACAGGAGATTGTTAGTGACGGCCCAGAACTGGTTAATTAAGTTAGCCTTAGCCTACAACAATCACTGTGACCCATTTGGCTTTAAAAGAGGGCTGAACCCCTCTTTTGGCAGATCATCTGAAGACTTTGCAAGCAGTAACAAGAAGAACACAGCATTTCACACTGGCTGAAGGTACAGTCTGTCTTACATCTTCCACCAGTGAAGGAAGGCCACAACCTCCAAGAGGGAAACAAGACCTCTTCCCTAAACATCTCCCAAGGAACAGAGGGAGATACTGATATCCAGAGGACCATCCAGCAATTCCAGAACCAGTACCCAGCCAGCACACGGCATGCCCTGCTAGGCTGTGCAACACGCTTCCTAGGTGGGAAGTGCCAGAGGGTCTCTGAACCAAACCGAGGACAATGTAGCTGCCTGCACCACTCTCCTCAGATTGGGACAATCTGCCTTAAAGGATGACATGAACCCAGTAAAGAAGCTTGGAGAAGTACCCTGACAAGCCCCTCGAGCTGCATCTGACTGCACCGCTGACTGTTGTTACACGACAGTCGCTAAAGCCGTCTGAGACGACTCAACCAGTGCTTCAGAACTGCTGACCAGCACTGAGACAATGATTCCTGACCCCAAGCCACCATGCCTGCCACCTGATACCAGCAGCTGTCTCCCATCTTGAACTCTGTCGCAAAAGCTGCAAAGCACTCTGAAACTGTATCGACCTTGGAGCACCAAGAACTCCTACAGCAGCCGGTGCATTGTTTTTCTGTCCCCCTGTGGCTACCCATAAGGCCCCTAGACATTTAAAAAACATTGCTCCCTTTGTGCTGAAACCAAGAATCCTTGAACTGTTGTAAATTATTTACTATACTGACAACCCACCTGTTAGTCTCCAGAGTGCATCCCTT
The DNA here is from genome assembly GCF_040938575.1 of Ambystoma mexicanum. Taxonomy (NCBI): domain Eukaryota; kingdom Metazoa; phylum Chordata; class Amphibia; order Caudata; family Ambystomatidae; genus Ambystoma; species Ambystoma mexicanum. The sequence continues at coordinate 795,994,477 of NC_090932.1, read as the reverse complement.
TTCCTTCTTTGAAACTGTCTGTCCTCTGCATTCCTTTACAGGGTGAGTTATATTACATAATATGCAAGAACTGTCTGTTGTGATAATTATAAAGTACATATTAACTGGACAATCCCTTTTATCATTGGGTAATAATTGTATTTTCTCTGTGCTGCAACTAACCACAACATATGGAGATAAGCCTGCCGTTCCATCCATTTTATCAACTATTTGGATCGCTTCTGGTGTACTAGAGTAGTGGGTTTGTTTGATGGTTTAGAAACCGATATTCCTCCCCAGACCACTGGTGCCCTGGAAGATGATTTTCCAAATTGGTGTCAGGCGGTCAAATTGAGTTGGAGACTTGCCAACAGCTTAGAAACCCAATGATAAAATTACTGTGGCAGCCAATGTTTAGACACTTCTGGCAGGGGTAGTGGAAGATGACTAGGAAGACAGCATGAACAGTGTTCTCACCAACCATCCAGCTGGGGGGCAATCATGGATTCTTAACACTCTGGAGTGTCACGGAGGTCAGGGACTAGTGTGGAATCCCGCATGTCCCAGGCCTTCGCACAGTCTCTAAGTGGCCCAGTAATTAACCCGGCTGTTAACGATGTAGCGGCTAGAAAGCATGTGTTGGAGGAGAGGCGACAAGTGCTGGAGGAACAAAAACAGCGGGCAAGGTTGCAATGAAGCTGGACAGGGCTGCCATAGGGTTGCGCAGACTGGCATTTGACAAGAAGAAGGAGACCAAGTGATCCATCTCTAGCAAAAGTAGCGGTAGTGCTCATACCAGGGTGTCCGGGATAAACACTGGTGCCACATTCCCAAAGACTCAGTGCAAGCTTACAAGGTGGGGAAGGATATTCTTGACTGGATTTTAGCACTTGAGCTTGCTTTTCAGGAGGTGGACAAGGTACTGTGGGGTGCGGCCCGGATGAGTCGCTTAAAGACACCATGATGCATTTCTTCAGGTAACTCCTGAGGAAAGGCCGTTTATGAGAGCATGAAGGTGGCCCTCCTCAGGAAGTTATGTAAAACACTTGACCACTATCACAAGAGCTTCAGGGAGCTTGTAAAGAAAGGTGGGAAGACATTTGAAGTGTTCACACGCTTGTCATTGAAATATCTGAGTGGGTAGGTGGCTGTTAACAAAGTTGACACATTTAAAGGGACGTACAATTTCATTGCGTGTCAGCATTTATTAAAGAATTGTGAGGTTAACTATCACAGACCCTAGGGAGCTTGCAAAGGCTGCTGACAGGTTTGTGAGTACTCAAGTCCAGAAATTAGCTCAGGCGAGCACACCCAAACCAGAAGAGAAATCGTCAGACAAAAAAGTTAACAAGGATGGGAAGGACAAAGGTCCAGCACAATCCTCTTCGAAGTCAGGTCCCCAAAAGAATTAAGGGAAATCCCAAAACTTTCGTTCAGCCGTACACTGTGAAGGCACCCTTAACACTGGGACACCTGTGTTCTCACCACCCGAAGGTTGTTTTATGTGTAAGGAGCTGGCCCATAGGAAAGGGGATCCTGCTTGCACAGACTTACTGAAGCAAGCCAAAGTGAATGTTGGACTCATGGAGAAGACAATCATTGGTGGTGGCCTCCTAGAGGAGGACTTCCCACTAGGCCAAGAATGGCCAAATGTGGATTGGTTACACTGAGTGGAAACATTACTGAGTCTCCAGAAGAGATCCCAGTTCCCATTAATACTCAACTCTATTTAGAACATGTGTATAGCAATAGACACAAAACTCCTGTGGTCTGAGACACTGTGGCTAGATTCACTGCTGTCACCCGGCAGTATTTACAGCCAGGCCAGCACGGTGGATTTGAGGGAAAGAGTAAGTGCCCCTTGGTGATACTAGAGTTCAGCTGGCGAGGTGAAATGACCCAGCACCGTGTAGTGGTGAAAGACTCCATCCCTGTCCCATGCCTGTTAGGTAATTATCTTCCTGATCCCAAGATAGTCGCAACGGCTACCTGACCGAGGGCTAAAGAGGTCGCCAGATTTAACACACTAAGAGCCTTAGGGCCTGGAGAGCTTCCAGAAGGCTTGTTGGAGGGACAGGCATGTAGCCCCTAGTCCAGTTCCACAGACTGCTGAGTTGCCTACTTCTGTGGAAGAGGGGCCAGAATCCACTGAAGACCCTACTTTGGTAGCAGTGGACGCAGTGACATCAGAGTAGCCTGATGCAATGCAGGAACTCGAGGTGGAGGAATAGTTAAGCTTAGATCTAATTTGGATACCCAAGCTGGATACGTTTGCATCAGCAGGGAGCACAGATCAGAGTGATCAGAGCTTTAAAGTCAGAAAGAGTGTCCCACTCTGGTGGGTCTGTGGAAGCAGGTGGAAGAGCATGCTGAGCATGAGGCCACTGGATTGGTCAAAGTGGACTGGGAGGATGCCCTCCTGTACAGTGAGCCAAAATACTCTGAGGGTGAGGGCACCCGAAGGATGGTGATTCCCTAATGCCACAGAAAGTTCCTTTTGGATTTGGCTCACCAAATTTCTTCAGCAGGTCACGTGGGAGTGACTAAGACATTGGACCACTCGTCTGCACACATTTACTGACTGCAGTTCAGCGTGAAAGTTAAGGAATCTCTCTGGTCCTGCTGACTTGTCAAGCTTCTGGCAAGTCAGATGGTGCAACAAAGGCACCCTTAATTCCACTGCCAGTGGTTGGGTAGCCTTTTGAGAGAATAGGCATGTGTATTGTTAGTCCTTTGGATCCTCAAACCAGCAATGGGAACAGATACATCTTGGTGCTGGTAGATCACGCCCCAAGGTACCCTGAGGAGCATCAAAGCCCCCGTGGTTGCAAAGGCTCTAATTGGGATTTTCTCCTGTGTTGGATTCCCCAACGAAGATGTTTCTGATAGGTGATCAAACTTCATATCAGTGTATATGAAGGCTATGTGGGAAGAGTGTGGAGTCACCTACCGGTTGTCTACATCCTTCCATCCACAAACACATGGTCTTGTTGAGCGGTTCAACAAGACCCTGAAAGGCGTGATAGGTGGCTTGGAAGAGCACCTGAGGAGAAAATGGGATATTCTCCTGCCATGTCTTCTGTTCGCCTACAAGGAGATGCCACTGAACGTAGTAGGGTTTAGCCCCTTTGAGCTTCTGTTTGGACAGCCTGTACGAGGTCCCCTCAGTCTAGTGAAAGAGGGATGGGATGGCAACCCCTCATCCCCTATGTGGGATCTGGTGGACTAAGTACCTGGCCTTCAGGCTAGAATAGCAAAATACCTGGAATAGTCATTGAAAATCCTAAAGGCCAGTCAGGAGCTGATAGAGCACTGGTACAACCAGAAGGCCACAGTGACAGTCTATTCCCCAGGCCAGTGGGTATGGATTATGGTGCATATCAAACCCAGTACTCATCAGGACAACTGGAATGGACCATACTTTGTGCTGGAAAAATTCAGTTAGGTGAATTATCTCATTGATGTTAAAGGACCTAAACAGATGTGTAGGGTCTTTCATATCAACTGTCTTCAACCCCATTATAGCTAGGATTACTTGACTATGGTTTTAGTGACTGAAGGAGAGACTGAGGAGGAAACTGATAGACTCCCAGACTTCCTGCACAATGAAGCCACTGATGAGTCAGTTGAAGGTTTCAACCTTGCAACGGACCTGTCAGAAAAGAAACTGACAAACTGTCACTGTTTACTGGGACAGTTTGCTGGTCTGTTTTCGCTGACTCGTAGCTGCGCAGAATGGTGCTCACATGATGTGGACACTGGAGACAGCAAGCCATTGAAGAGTAGGATTCACTGGATGTCCAATAAGTTCAGGAATACCATAAAGGAGGAAGTTTCCAAGATGTTGTCCCTAGGACTGATAGAGCCATCCTACAGGCCCTGGACTAGCCCAGTGGTACTGGTCCCTAAAAAGACGAGGGGTGGGAAGACTGAAGTTTACTTTTGTGTGGACTGCAGGGTGCTCAAGTCTGTCATTAAGACACATGTTCACCCCATTCTTCAGGCAGGTGAGCTTGTTGACAAGATTGGCGCTGCCAAATACATGAGTACCTTTGACCTCACGGCAGGGTCCTGACAGTTCGGCTTGACAGATGGGGCAAGAGAGAGGTCAGCATTCTCAATCCCAGGACATTATCTGTTCACTGTGATGCCTTTTGGGTTGAAGAACACCCCTGCCACTTTTCAGCGGATAGTTAACCAGGGTTTGTATGGACTAGAAAACTATAGTTTTGCATATTTAGATAACATTACAATGTGCAGCCACACCAGGGAAGATCTCATATTCCACCTGAAACAAGTGCTTCAGGTGCTGCAGAATGCCGGTCTGACTATCAAAGCCACAAAGTGTCAGATACCACAGGGAACCGTGACTTCCGTAGGCCACCTGGATGGTGGGGGTAAAAACAACCTCTCGAAGCGAAGGTACAGGCTGTGAAGGATTGGGGCTTCCCCACCACACAGACGCAGATGAGAGCCTTTCTAGATCTCACCGGCTACTACCAGTCGTTCATAAAGGAGCATGGGACCATTGCAATGCCCCTGAATAATGCAAATTCCAAGAAAATGCTGAAGAAGGTTACCTGTTTTTAAAAAAGGGGACACAGGTCTACCATATGTTATGGTAGGTTATTTATAACGCGCTTAATACCCAGAGGTTTCTAAGCACGGACCCAGGGATTGAACCTGTGTTGCTACATGGCGTCTTGCTTCCAAGGAGAGCACATTGCCACTGAGCTATCCTGCTGAGACTAACATTGTCTTGTTATTGATTTAAGAGCGATTAATAAGATTGTAGTACCTCAATTTCTAATAGTTCCAGACGTTACTACCATTATTACTATGATACCGCTATTTGCACATTATTTTTCAGTTATTGACTTTTAAAAAATGCATTTTTTAGTATACCATTACATCCAGAGCCAGATTTTTATTTGCTTTCTCCCTTGGTGGGGGAGAAGCTTTCACTAGAATACCACAAGGTTATACAGAAAGCCCAAGTATATACAGTAGGGCACTTAAGGAACAGTTGGATTCCTTGAAATTGCCTGAATTGGTTACTTTGATTCAATATATTGATGATTTGCTTATAGCAGCTCCCACAGAGGAACGCTTTAAGCATGCAACTATATTGTTATTGTCATATCTAGCCTGCCATGGTCATGTCATAAAGCATCTTTGAAGACATTTCAGTATTGTAGACAGGAGGTAGCATATCTTGGGTATCTCCTGTCTAAGGAGGGTAGGAAATTAGCACCTGATAGAATACAAGCGATTTCTAAAATGCCACAGCCAAAAATGCCAAAAAGTAAGAGCGCTTATAGGCGCTGCCTCCTATGTAGGCAATGGATACCCAATGTCTCGCTTATTGTCAAACCTTTGATGCAATTTACAACTACAGATGTACAGGACCCAGTGCCATGGTCTGTTGAACATCAAGAGGCATTTGTTTTGTTGTGCACAGCGCTTTGTTCTGCTCCCGTTTGAGTGACTTTGGATTATAATGAGTAATTTTGTTGTTTGTTCATGACGTTGATGGGTGTGCTTTGGCTGTTTTGATACAGGAACATGGAGGAAGGAATAGACTGTGCGGCTATTTTGTCTCCATATTAGACCCTGTTGCATGTGCTTTGCCTAAATTCCTGCGTGCAGTAGCAGCTGCAGCTTTGTCTGTAAACAAATGTGAAGGTACGGTTTTAGGCCACTCTTTAACCATGATGGTACCTCACTTGGTCGATGTCCTTTTAAATAGGACTCAGACCCAATATATGACTACGACCTGGCTTACCATATATGAATTGATATTGTTTGCACCACATATCAAAATTAAACGCTGCAACACACTATACCCTGCTGAACTATTACCCATACCAAATCAGGGTATTGGGGACAATGACGCAGTTGATCATAATTGTATCTTTGCAACTGAAGAAGGCACCAAGGGCCGAATTGATTTGCTAGATACCTCCCTTCCCCAGGCAGAAGGAGAATTATATTATGACGGGTCATGTTTTAAAATGCCTGATGGAACTACAACTGCAGTTTATGCCAATACTACTTTAAAAACTGTAGTAGAGACTATACAAATACCATTTTAATCCAGCACAAGCATCAGAAATGATAGCTTTGATTTGCGCTTGTGAATTATCGGAAAACCTTTCTGTAAATATTTTTACTCACAGTCAATACACCCTTGGAGTGCCAAATAATTTTAGAAAATTGCGGACAGAAAGAGGATTTATGACATCACATTCAAACTAAGATACAGCATGGTTCCATAATATTACGATTGCTGTCCTCTCTAACGCTACCATAGCAATAATTAAATGTGCTGTCCATCAGAAAATAATGACTGAATTTCATAGAGGAATCGATTTTGCTGACTCCATTGCTAAACAAACAACATTGGATTGTACCTTGGGATGTATAATGCTGAGAATATTAGAGGGGCTCAGGATTTAGGATGTACAGAGGAAACCTCTGTTAGCATTAAAGAGATACAAGCAATGGCCATTGAAGAGGAAATAAGGTGGTGGGAAGATATATTTGCTATATAGGATGAAAAGGGTTGTTGGGTCACAGGGCGTAAAACAATGGATTTTACCTAATGCCTATTTACCTCTGGTTGTGCATATTTCCCACGGACGCACCCACATACATGCTAAAGCTCATTGTAAACAATTGGAAAATGTTTGGTGTAATTCATTGATTACCACAACAGCTGAGAATGGTGTTAGTAACTGTGTAATATGTCTGAGCCATAATGCAGCTTGAGGGACTACGGTCTCCGCAGGAAATTTTGACACTCCTGCCTTCCCATTTGAAGTGTTTGCATTTTGACATTATTGAATTACAAAGATGTAATGATTTGAAATATGTGCTAGTAGTAATCTGTGCCTTTAGCAAATGGGTAGAAGCTTGTCCCTTTAAAGATAATACTGCCATCTCCACTGCGAAAGTTATGTTGAAAGAGTATTTTCCCAGGTTTGGATTACCTAGGGTAATTTTGTCTGAGAATGGACCCTACTTTATTACAGTAGTAATACAGAATGTGTGTAATGGATTGCAGATCAAAAAGAAATTTCACACAGCTAACCATCCTCAAAGTGCGGGGATAATTAAGCGCCATAATGGAATTTTAAAGAACAAAATAGCTAAAATATGTGCGCACACGAGAATTCCATGGCCAGATGCTTTACCTTTACCATTACTCACTATGAGGACTACAGTTGTGTTCAAATCAGGGCTATCCCAGGTGCTATTGGCCATCCAAACTGCAGTTCGAGTAGAGGGGAAGTGGCATTGGATCAACGCTGCTCATATCAAATTGGTTCCTTTCCCCCCACCCTCTGATGAACATTATCCTCCTTCATCTGCAATAAAGGGTTCTTGCACCCCTGTGAGTCTATCAAAATCTGAGATAAAATCTTCAATACAGACACCCATCTTGTTCGAAGATAATACTATCCCGGGATCAACCAGATATGATTTAAGACCCAGGAGGGAATAGGGGTGCCCACTGGAAACCTACAAATGCGGGTTTGATATTGGGGTCAGCCTCGCACCTACGCAAAATCAGCGTGTCCTGATTACTGTGCACACCAGGAGGTAACAGGGTATCTAAGAACTGAAGAAAACCTGCATTGTGTAGTTACATCCACTTGATGCTCAAATTTGAATGAAAAACAATGAAGTGACTTTACCTTATCACTCACAAAAACTAAGGATAAAGAAAGATCGAATAGTAATATTGACATTTTGTACGATTTTAGTGCTAGGACTTTCTGCCTTTTTCTGGTTCCTGGAACATGATCTGTGCATCTTTTAAAGACACTACTTCTCAATGACACTGAAGTTACTAACAAGCTTCCTTTTGCCCCTTATTTCTTTACCCATACTCATCACCCCTTGGATGTGTTTCAAAGGTTTAGTGACCGTAATAATTCATATGTACATGTTTTGGATAAAGTTTAAAAAGCTATTAATAGAACAAATTGTTGGCTTTGTTCACATGTTCCGAAGAGCGGAGATGGCACAGGGATACCCTATTATGCAGGCCCAGTTAATAGATCAATAGTGTGTGCTATACTTTCTTTGTCTCACAGTAGTTTGATAAATGATTGGGATAGAGCATGAGGTCCTCCTGGAAGGTAAATGCTTAGCACTACTATTAAAAACCCTGAAATATGTAATAGCACGCTTAATAGCGATTGTTCAAGTCTTAATATGGTGTCTAACCTTCCATGGAGATCCTATATTTCTTACATGAATGTGACATATGCTTTATTCCAGGTGGCTCATAGAATAGGAGAACCTCTGTTTGCTATAGGAACGGATAGATATAATATGCAATCCTTTGATACTATTGTTCACTATACCAATTATACTATTTCCATCCTTACTAATGTGAATTGGTATTATGTTTGTGAGCACGGGAAAGTATATAAGTGCTTGAAGAAGCTTTAGAAAGGCATATGTTACTTTGCTAATATTTTTCCTGGAGTTTATATGGCTTCCACAGATAATTTATATCAGCGTGTAAAATTACAAAGAGGGAAAAGATAAGTGGACCAGACTGATTCTGATGCCCACGTAGCAGCAGATTTTGGGAAAGGAATAATACCATTGTTAGGGGTTGCTCTTAACTCTAGAAACATTTGTAGACTGAGCATAGTGGTAGAAAATATGTTAAACGAGACTGCATATATATTTGTGAATTTAACAACTGAACAGAAGGCTGTTAGATATCCAAAATAGGATGGTGCTGGACATTCTCACAGATGCGAAAGGAGGAGTTTGTAAATAAGTGGGCTTTTCTTTCTGTACTTACATAGCTGATAGCACTAAAGATATATTGATGCTATTGATCGATTAAATGTATTGGGAGAAACAGTGCATTATGAGGTGGGACAGGAGAACAGCTGGTCCCAATGGTTTTTGAGTTTTGTAAAGGATTGGTTATGGAAATTACTGTCTATATTGTTAGTGGTCTTTGGGTTAATGTTAGGTTGCTGTTGTCTTCAGTGAATCCTTTATGTTGTTCCTTTATATCTCAGATCTGTGTTAGGATAGTCAAAAGAATGAGGCCGCTCTCCAAAGATAGTCATAGAATGAATACTACGATGATAGAAGAAATGCAAATTCAGAATGTAATGAACATAGATATTGAAAGTCTAACTGATTTGGGTGAAAAGGACTTAGCTTAAGCTATAAGGATGATTTGTTAGAATATAATAATAATATGCATTATTCTTAGCCCTAAGTTAATCCCTTTTCCAATCAAAATCATGTTCTTTTAGTAATATTCAAAATGAGGTCACATTTGTGAGTCATTGAGTAAAAACAAAATGGAAATGTGTTCTTGGCTTCCTCTGTCAGTCATTACAAGAAAAAACTGGGTCCATGTAGGATGCATGTTTTAGCCACCTGGCCATCACTCGAAACGGTAGGTTAAACAACTTTAAGGAAAGGTCTTTCTATCTTGCAAAGTAAGAATGGCTGTTCCACTATTGATCCATTCTCTTAACTAAATGCTGTGTAAACACTGACTGCACCAAGAAGAGGTGAGTTACACATTGAGTCATAGTGTTCTGCCCTTCCACTTTGTTAAACACATGAAAGATATCCTTTAAAGGTTCTTCAAATAGGGTGACCGTTGTTGGAACAGAGGGAAAGGGGAATCTGTGTTTGATGCCTCAAACATAAGTCACTGTCCGTGAACTAGCAGAAAGAACTTGTAATTAAAGCCATAAATAAAGTGAATACTTTTGACATAAAAATAACATCTGTTGAATATGCAATTTTTTCTGGCTTCTGGGGATTAGGGAATTATGTATGTATTCTGAACATGTGTGTGTTGTTATCTCTTGCAAATTAATAACAAATGACCTATGCTGATGTAGGCTTCATATTTTGCATAAAAGCTGTGTAATATTCAGGCACTTCACTTCTCCACTCTCCATGAAATACTGGTCATGGATGAACCTGAAGTCTGTTTGAGTGTATGATATGCACAAAATAAATCTTACCTTGCAAATATGAAACTCTGTCTCCGATACTCTACTTTGTTTGAATTATAGCACTTGAAAGTCTCAATGACTGGACAGTCCCTCTTATCATTGGGTAATAATTGTGATTCGGAGATAAGCCTGCTGTTCTGTCCACCTTATCAAAATTGGACAAGGAAGTTCATAATTTGCTTGTGTTTCCAATCTGTTTGGATCCCTTCTGGTGTACTACAGGTGTGGGGCTGATTGATGGTTTAGAAACCGATATTCATCCCTGGACCACTGGTGCCCCGGATGATGATCGGTCACACTCAGATTTGTATTATTACTTTTTAAACCGCATCAGGGAGAAATGTGTAAACTATGAACAAAAGTGGAGCACCACTCATATGCACAAAGAAGAAAAGTGGGCCAGGTAGTCAATAATGTAGCAATTAAATGCTTTGCTTGCATGCACCACAGGCATTTTTAAAATGCACATCTTTGCTTTCTTTAGATTCTGGAAACATAGTGAGGGTCCTAACCCCATGGGTTTACACTAGCAGTATGTTCAGAGCATTTAGATCTTAGTTACTGTACACTTTCGGCAGGTGTGCCTACTTCAGTGCTGCAACATCCGAGGCAGTGTGTGCCTCCACCACAGGTGTCTAATTCAGTGGTCTTGGGTTCCATGTAGTGTGTACCCCGTTGATCAGTCCTTGTGTCGGTGCTACAGCATCCCAGGTAATGTGCACCCAATCCAGCAGTTCACAGATCAGTGCTACAAAATCCTAGGTAGCATGTGTACACCCCTGCAGTGTCCACGCGAATGCTATGGTATCAGAGACAACACTCACTTCAGTGCTACAGCATCCCATTTAGTGTGTTCCTCCTTCCAGCAGTGTGTACTTCATTGCTACAGCACCCCATGCAGTGTGCACCCCTTACAGCAATGCACACATCAGTACTACAGCATCCTAGTTGGGGTGTGCCCCTCTTCCAGCAGTGTTCAAGTCAGTGCTACAGCATTCCAGGTAACGTGCACCTCCTTCAGAAGTGTACACATTAGTTCTTAAACATCCTAGGTTGTGTGTGTCCACATCTGTGGGCCCACACCAGTGCTACAGTACTCCACTAAATGCGTTCCTCCACCCCAGGAGTGTTCTGATCAGAACTGAATAATCCAAAAAGGCACTTATGCCTGCACCAGTGCCCGATTAACTTCTCTGTTATCCCAGAAAGCGTGCATATCCAATTGCAGTGGCTTTGCAGTGAAATAGGACATCAACTGTGTACGATCTCTGTTGGAGTAGGTTTGCTGCTTTATAGGTCATCAGCAACATCATTGTCGTCCTGTAGTGCGCTGTCAGAGCTGTGGGAGCACACAGTGTCAATTTCCTCCATCAGTGCATCAGAACTGTGGTAAGATCCAGCAGTGTTAATTTCCTCCTGTAATTTCTCGTCAATAACTTAAGGCTCCAGCGCTATGAGGCTACTCGCACATTTGTGTCCCTAGTGCCATAAGGCCCATGATATAGGAACACTGCGGTGTGAGCATATGTCTCAGGTGCCGTGTCAATGATTCATAACCTCAACGGTGGGAGAAGTTTCTTGCATTTTTTCCTCAGAGCTCTAAACCCCCAACAATGCTAACAATGCTAACGTCCTCCTCCAATGCCCTGTCTTTTCCATTCTAGAGCACCACGGCAGTGCGCAGTTGCTCCAGCAAACCCAAGTAAGTGCTATGCTCCAGCAAACCCAAGTAAGTGCTATGGTACTCGTGTTGTCCTCTGTAACTTCCGAAGGGCGTGAGTATATCAGGTGGCGTTAATAACTCTGCCTCCTCCTTTCTTCCGCCTTGTGTCTTTTTATCTGCCTGTCAACTTCTCTCCCTGCCCTGCCTGTTTCTCCCTTGCCATCCTCCCGCCTCCTTCCGTTCCTCCCATTGTTTACAGTGATATCCTTTGAGTCATGTAGGTAGCCCCCCAGTACCTCTGCATGGTACATTGGAGACGGTCTTCTCATGGGACTTGATAGGTGGCATGTTATCTGCATAGGTATTGGGAGTCAACCTCTGCATGGAAGGGTCACTATGCTTGGGAGTCGGGAGGCTACCCTCTTCCTGAGACATGGGAGGCTACCCTTTGTACGGGGCTTTGGGAGGGCACCGTCTTCCCAGGAATTAGGAGTTGTCGTGCGAGGTAGCCTGCGCATAGGACCTGGGAGGTCGCCCTCTGCGTGGAATCTGGGAAATGGCCTGAGTGGAAAAAGGAGTTCTCGTTACAAACAACAAAACTGTTGGCTTTCCGAAGGGCTGTTTTTCAATTGATTCCTGTGTTTGCGTAACACATTGCAGTGGTCCAAATGATTACTTGCACTCGCAAATTGGAAGACTGTACTGCAAATTAAACAAACAAGCACCTGGTGTATCTTTTGTAGCGCACAGCAATTATTTGTAAATTACTAACTGCACAAGGTATTTATCCTATTTTCTCTTATTTTCTGTATAATTAATTGTTTTGTGTTATGCGCATAGCCATTAGAGACCATGCCGTGAATGCATTTGTAAACTCAATTCAAACCTAGGAAGGAAGGAAATAACTTAAATCGTGTGGAATCGGCCATGGGGGAGAAAACACAATTATGTAAAAACAACCATAAACGATAAATGTTAAGGAATCAAAAAATATCCCTAAAAGCAGAATAGCATTGCCAACAGAGACAAATACTGGCTAAATAGCAAGTGATCTATAGGACAAAACATCCTGTATGCAGGAACAAGGAATTAGCATGCCTGGCGAGCCAGTGGGGTGTTCTGACAAACAGATCATCTAGAGATTGGTCTCTGTCCTGACTTACAGAAGTTTGTATTTTATTTTTGCAGAACAGAACTTTTCTTGGAGTGTCCCTTTTGAGGAATGCTTCACAGCGTAATGCAGCGTGGTGATCCGACCGGATGTATGTATCCCGTCAGTTAGCACACTGTATTAAGCTGCACAAGTGGTAAATCTAACCCAACGTCTCGGCTCGAGCCCCCAATTTGTAAGGGGATTCAATTCAACACTACAGCTAAGTCAACGCCTAG